>NW_024070210.1:98474962-98628373 GCF_014754425.2 Oryx dammah
AGGCAAGAACACTGGAGTGGGTTGCCATTTCCTTCTCCAGTGCATGACAGTGAAAAGTGAAAGTGAAGTCGCTCAGTCGTGTCCAACTCTTAGCGACCCCATGGACTGCAGCCTACCAGGCTCCTCCATCTATGGGATTTTCCAGGCAAGAGTACTGGAGTGGGTTGCCATTGCCTTCTCCAAAAGATGCCCTCAAATTATTCCAGAATGCAAACTGCCTACAACCTCTCTTTCAAAATTACACCAGCCCACAGCCACCATACACATTTAGGTCTTAAATATTGGAAAGCTCATCCTGCAAGAACTGGGCTTGTTTGCTGACTTTGGATTGGGCCTGCTATCTGGGCCATGTGGTTCCCCCAGTCTCAAACTCCTTCCTCTTGCTCAGCTTTCCCCTCCTCTGCTCAGCTCCTTCTAGTAAAATTCCACCATCTGCCTCATTTGGGACAAACAGCCACCACGACATTCTCTTTAACCAGGAATGGGTGAAGAAAACAAGACTGCAATCTTAGATACACACGCTTTGCTTTGAGGCTTAAAAGAAAGTCACAGTACACAAAATCCCACTCTGGGAAATTTTAGATCTCAGATTGGGATCCACTGGAAGTTCACTTAATATAAACAGATACAAGATGATGACATCTCTATATTACTGCTTTTAAAGGCATGCTTTAAGTATAATTAAAAACATGACAGGTATTAGCAAGAAAAAATATTTCACTGTAAACCAAAAATATTGACAGAAATACATATATAAGCTTAGTAGGCATATGGATGCAATGAAAAGCAAAATCAATTAAATGTTATATATGTGTTCTTCTGCTTTTTTGTGATATACTATTTTAACAAAATGACACTACATTAGCATTTAACTTCTAGATCCAAAAAATCAATACTAAGGCAACCCAGGCTGGATTTGTAGGGGAAAATAGCTTGCCTCTCAGAAAGTCTTATACTTAGTCACAATACTTATTATAATTTTTTCTAAGAACTTTCTTTTTTAAAAGCAAAACAGCCAATGATATTTGCCAATGAACTTAGGAACATGAGTATCTGTTAGCAACTCATGAGTAAGCAAACTTCCTTCCATACCTCAAATTTGCTCTTGTGCAACATATCAATTTAGCTATAAGGTGACCAAAGGCATTTCTAATTAGGCTTTTTTTTTTTTTAGTGGGTGAATCATAAAGTAATCATCGAAGGTGTTAGGAAAGACAAATGTAATTTTGGCTTTGTGATAAATTCATATAGTCTTCTTCAGAGTCAGAATTTTAACCCCAAAATGGCAGCCACAGAAGAATCTCATTTACATTATTAACACCTGCCTGGCTGGTCTCTTAAGAACTCAGCAAATCCCTGGACATAGAAACCTAAAAGGGAATAAACTTTTATTTTTTGGTTTGGGGAAAGGATGGTAGATCATTGGAAATCCATGCTACGTACATAACAGCTTCATTCTTTCCTATACCTGTGGTGTTTTGAAGACTCTAATCTGAATGACTTTTTTGAGTATTCTTTGGCATTTCCTTTCTTTGGGATTGCAATGAAAACTGACTTTTTCCAGTCCTGTGGCCACTGCTGAGTTTTCCAAATTTGCTGACATACTGAGTGCAGCACTTTCACAGCAATATCTTTTAGGATTTAAAATAGCTCAACTGGTATTCCATCACCTCAACGAGCTTTGTTCATAGTGATGCTTCCTAAGGCTCACTTGACTTCACATTCCAGGATGTCTGGCTCTAGCTGAGTGATTATCTGGGTCGAGAAGATCTTTTTTGTATACTTCTTCTGTGTATTCTTGCCACCTCTTCGTAATATCTTCTGCTTCTGTCAGCTCCATACCATTTGTGTTCATTATTGAGCCCATCTTTGCGTGAAAGAGATACTTGGTCTCTCTAATTTTCTTGAAGAGATCTCTAGTCTTTCCCATTCTGTTGTTTCCCTCTATTTATTTGTGTTGATTGCTGAGGAAGGCTTTCTTATCTCTTCTTGCTATTCTGTGGACCTCTGCATTCAAATACATATATCTTTCCTTTTCTCCTTTGCTCTTCGCTTCTCTTCTTTTCACAGCTATTTATAAGTTCTCCTCAGCCATTTTGCTTTTTTGCAATTCTTTTTCTCAGGGATGGTCTTGATCCCTGTCTCCTGTACAATGTCATGAACCTCTGTCCATAGTACATCAGGCACTCTATCAAATCTAGTCCCTTAAGTCTACTTCCCACTTCCACTGTATAATCATAAGGGATTTGATTTAGGTCATACCTGAATGGTTTAGTGGTTTTCCCTACTTTCTTCAACTTAAGTCTGAATTTGGCAATAAGGAGCTCATGATCTGAGCCACAGTCCACTCCTGGTCTTGTTTTTGCTGACTATATAGAGCTTCTCCATCTTTGGGTACAAAGAATGTAATCAGTCTGATTTCAGTGTTGACCATCTGGTGATGTCCATGTGTAGAGTCTTCTCTTGTGTTGTTGGAAGAGGGTGTTTGCTATGACCAGTGCATTCTCTTGGCAGAACTCATATTAGCCTTTGCCCCGCTTCATTCTGTACTCCAAGGGCAAATTTGCCTGTTACTCTAGGTGTTTCTAGACTTCTACTTTTGCATTTTAGTCCCCTATAATGAAAAGGACATCTATTGGCGGTGTTAGTTCTAGAAGTTCTTGTAGGTCTTCCTAGAACCATTCAATTTCAGCTTCTTCAGCATTACTGGTCAGGGCATAGACTTGGATTACTCTGATATTCAATGGTTTGCCTTGGAAACAAACAGAGATCATTCTGTCCTTTGTGAGATTGCATCCAAGTACTGCATTTTGAATTCTTTTGTTGACCATGATGGCTACTGCATTTCTTCTAAAGGATTCCTGCCCACAGTAGTAGATGTAATGGTCATCTGAGTTAAATTCACCCATTCCAGTCCATTTTAGTTCGCTGATTCCTAGAATGTCGACATTCACTCTTGCCATCTCCTGTTTGACCACTTCCAATTTGCCTTGATTCATGGACCTAACATTCAGGTTCCTATGCAATATTGCTCTTTACAGCATCAGACCTTGCTTCTATCACCAAAAATTCCAATTATTCCAATAATTCCAATATTCTATCACCAATATCATTCCAATCCCAAAGAAAGGAAATGCCAAAGACTGCTCAAACTACTGCACAATTGCACTCATCTCATATGCTAGTAAAGTAATGCTCAAAATTCTCCAAGCCAGCCTTCAGAAATATGTGAACTGTGAACTTCCAGATGTTCAAGCTGGATTTAGAAATGGCAGAGGAACCAGAGATCAAATTGCCAACATCTGCTGGATCATGGAAAAAGCAAGAGAGTTCCAGAAAAACATCTATTTCTGCTTTATTGACTATTCCAAAGCCTTTGATCAGAATAAACTGTGGAAAATTCTGAAAGAGATGGGAATACCAGACCACCTGACCTGACTCTTGAGAAACCTATATGCAGGTCAGGAAGCAACAGCTCAAACTGGACATGGAACAACAGACTGGTTCTAAATAGGAAAAGGAGTACGTCAAGGCTGTATATTGTCACCCTACTTATTTAACTTATATGCAGAGTACATCATGAGAAATGCTGGACTGGATGAAGCACAAGCTGGAATTCATTGCCGGGAGAAATATCGATAACCTCAGATATGCAGATGACATCACCCTTATGGCTGAAAGTGAAGAACTAAAGAGCCTCTTGATGAAAGTGAAAGAGGAGATTGAAAAAGTTGGCTTAAAGCTCAACATTCAGAAAACGAAGATCATGGCATCTGATCCCATCACTTCATGGGAAATAGATGGGGAAACAGTGACAGACTTTATTTTGGGGGGCTCCAAAATCACTGCAGATGGTGATTGCAGCCATGAAATTAAAAGACATGTACTTTTTGGAAGGAAAGTTATGACCAACCTAGATAGCATATTAAAAAGCAGAGACATTATTTTGCCAACAAAGGACGTCTAGTGAAGGCTATGGTTTTTCCAGTAGTCAGGTATGGATGTGAGAGTTGGACTATAAAGAAAGCTGAGCACTGAAGAATTGATGCTTTTGAACTGTGGTGTTGGAGAAGACTCTTGAGAGTCCCTTGGACTGCAAGGAGATCCAACCTGTCCATTCTAAAGCTGAAGCTGAGTCCTTTGGCCACCTGATGCGAAGAGCTGACTCTTTTGAAAAGACCCTGATGCTGGGAAAGATTGAGGGCAGGAGGAGAAGGGGACGACAGAGGATGAGATGGTTCAATGGCATCACTGACTCAATGGACATTTGGGTAAACTCCGGGAGTTGGTGATGGCCAGGGATGCCTGGGGTGCTGCAGGCCATGGGGTTGCAAAGAGCTGGACACAACTGAGTGACTGAACTGAACTGAGCTGAATATGAATGACTTAAGAGAAACAATATCAATGATAGTCATTACCTTTACTATCAAATAACTCAGAATGCCTCTGTCCATGCAGGCCTTCATCAGGAGTTTTTGAAACACTTGCTGTGGGCTGGACAGTTAGACCCTGGACACCACCAGAAGAGAGACAGAGCTCCTGTCACCTAGGGGCTCACATCAAGGGGCAGGGGAGGGAGACAGTGGGGTGCTGGGTCCTCTAAAAGACCATTTAAACGTGGTAGGGGCTGAATTGTGTTCCCCCTAATGCCCACATGTGAGCTCCTGGCCCCTAATACTTCAAACTGTGTCTAGAGATAGGGTATATAAAGAGGCAATTAAGTTAAAATCAGTTCATATGGGTGGACCCTAATTCACACGACTGGTGTATTTAGAAGAGGAGGAAACTAGAACACACATACACACACAGAAGACAGCTGAGGACACTGGGAGATAGATGGCCATCTACAAACCAAGGAGAGAGGCCTCAGAAGCAGCCAACACTGACTGCAGACCTCCAGACTCCAGAACTGTGGAAAGTAAATTTCTGTTGTTTAAGTCATCTAGTCTGTGGTACTCTGTTTTGACAGCCCTAGGAAATGAATCAGTTCAGTTCAGTTGCTCAGTGGTGTCCGACTCTTTGTGACCCCATGGACTGTAGCATGCCAGGCTTCCCTGTCCATCACCAACTCCCAGAGATTGCTCAAACTCAAGTCCATCAAGTCGGTGATGCCATCCAACCATCTCATCCTCTGCCGTCCCCTTCTCCTTCTGCCTTCAATCTTTCCCAGCAGAAAGACTGACTCTCTTCCAGTGAATCAGTTCTTTGCATTAGGTGGCCAAAGTATTGGAGCTTTAGCTTCAGCATCAGTCCTTCCAATAAATATTCAGGACTGATTTCCTTTAGGAATGACTGGCTTGATCTCCTTGTACATAATTTCAAAAGTCTTCTCCAACACCACAGTTCAAAAGCATCAGTTCTTCAGTGCTCAGCTTTCTTTATGGTCCAACTCTCACATCCATACTCGACTACTGGAAAAACCATAGCTTTGACTAGAAATAAATAGTGTGCTTTAGATGCATTTTTTTTAAAAGTATAGGTTATGTCAAACGTAATAGTTCTCAGAGTATCTATCAATAGATTTAAAAAACAAAAACCAACATTTAGCAAGACATCCAGTAGTGCTGTCAACAGAGGAAATGAGGGTGGCAGTGAGCAGATCTGCAAGGTGCAAGCCAAGGAAGATAGAAGGTTGAGGGGCTTTCAAGTGCTGATAACAAGTAGGTCAGAAAAAAGGATAAGCTGATCTATCTTTTTGGAGGTCACCTGTTCTTGCTGGATGCCAAAGCTGCTCATTCTTCTTGGTATATGTCAAATGATGCTCTGTTAGTGGACACATGGCTTAAATTGTTTCCCATATATTCAGTTTTCTGGATTCAAGTTTGTGTTCTTCATAAACACCTATTAAACCAACTTCCTTTTGTAAGCTTCACCAAATTCTCTCTTGGTGGTGGTGGTGTGAGCATCTCAGAAATGCAAGCACATGGGAATATCTTGTAAGAAATAAACCAAAGTTTAGGGCTTCGCTGGTGGTTCAGTGGTAAAGAATCCACCTGCCAATTCAGGAGATGTGGGTTCAAACCCTGGGTCAGGAAGATCCCCTGGAGAAGGAAATGGAAACCCACTCCAGTATTCTTGTCTCAGAAATCCCATGGACAGAGGAGCTTGGTGAGCTACAGTCCATGGGGTAGAAAAGAGTTAGACACGACTTAGCAACTAAAGAATAACAACAGAGTCCATATACAGAATCAACCTAATTGACATGCTTCCTATCACTTCCACTATACTGCACGAAAATTTTGAATTATATCTATTTATTACCTGTTTCTAAATCCATATTTCCCTCTATTCACTTACCATTTTATCAGTATTTCTTTGGGGAGACTGTTAGATGAGAACAATCTTCAAAGGCAGGATCATAGCTTTATTTGGAGCCTAAACGCACCACACATATATATGTTGCTTACTTTACCAGTGAACATACGTTCTCAGAAAACTGTGATGAAGATGCTGCATGGCTTGGTTGTTAACAACCATAATTATAACATTATTTTCTACCCTTTGTGGGGTTCTATGTGCTTAAACAATGGCCCTTTTATGATTTATCAAAGATAGGTGCCCACCCCCTGCAATTAGAAGAGTAAACCAGAACAGCAGATGTCCAACCTGCATAATTAATTCTTTGAGCAGCAAGGGAGTGTATTTTATAATCTCTCTGCCAATTACTGTGTGTGTGAGTGTGTGTGTGTGTGTGTGTGTGTGTGTGTGTGTGTACATCTTTTATTCTGCCTAATTGGCTGGGACATTATGAAACCCAGTACTGTAAGACAGAATTTATATGCACACACATGCATTTCATTTCTGCAAATACCCTTTGAAGTGGCCCTATTAAGAATCTCCCTCAAAAGCTGGTCTGCTCCCAGGTGTGACTGGTCATGTGAGAGGGCAGAATGTAAACTGAAACCATAAATGAGTTACAAGGATCATTTTCTCTGAACAGTGTTACATCAAGGATTAGATGGTGCCAAAAGATGGTGCGCTGAGCTGTCTCTCTAGAGACCAGGTCTTAGAGCTCTGCCTAACCCTGTGAATGCTGCTTGGAGATAGCGTGCACAGCGGGGGAAAGGCATTGCAACTAGAGGACAGAAAAGAAAAGGATGGGTCATTCACACACTGGACGTCATCTCTGCACATTCTAGAAAGTAAAATAAATGTGATAGTTGGTCCCTAAGTTGGCAAACATTCTGGTTCGAGAACTAAGTGAAAAGTGCAGGGGTCTAATTTAAGTGTGCGTGTGTGCGTCACACACAAGCTGGCTGTGGTAACCAATGGATCATTGCAGAGAAAGCATTACAAACATTTGACTATTGCACTGAACCACAAATGCCCTCCTGCTAGAAAGGAAGGGATGATCTTTTAGGACACTGCTGCACTACAATACCTGCTGACACTCTTGGTTTTTCCATGGCCTGATAAGTTCTTAACCTGTAGAAATGGGGGTCAGGGAGACAACTGTGGTTCACAGCACACACGCTGATTAAGCCCATCGAATTAACTTTGCTTTGGGTGCAGATGTTTACTATGAGCTCAGAAAATGTCCACATTTTACTCATATTATGCAGCAGATTATGTTACTGCCCATGATGACATATAAGGCAGGCAAAGGATTCATTTCTTTCCTTTGTGAGCTGGGGTGTTTGAAACAAGCAGTGTTCAGAGTTTAACAGTAGAATCCTCTCGATTCACTCTGCCTGTTGTGAAGCCATCTTGAGAGGCCGCTGATGAATATGTGGGAGCCTGACAGCTGTGGAATTTCATTTCTAGATTTCAACTAGGCAGAGAAAGGAAAAGGAAGTCTCCTCGCTGGCAACAAAATGAAAGTGTTTACAAGTGAAATTAATCGTCAGCACAAAGAGCTTTCGCAGTCACTCTGTACCACAATATAATATTCTGCCTGTTTGGCTGCTGAGTTTTTTAAAATTTGATTTCTAAGAATAAAAACAAAGACTTAAAGAGGAGCAAGGAATCAAGTCAGAAGCAAGCCACAAAAGGTTAACATTACCCAACTTTGCTTTGTCACCGCTCTTTGAAACGGTTCATGATGTGAGTCTGGGGCTTTGGATGGTGTGTGCTTCAAAGGCAGGGTGCAGGAGCAGCTGGTGAACCCAGCACGCTGAACTGGAGGTCAGTTGCAAACATTTTGTGCTGTGCAAACTCCTCTCATCCCAGCCTCATTCCTTTCCAATAGGAAAATGCTTAGCACAAAGCAATCCACCTAAAGGCTCCATAAATCCAAAAAAGGGAGTTACTGATCGAGGAATTCTCAGATTTCTGCCAAGGCACCCTCCCCTGTGCTGGAGGTCAGCCTGGTATGCTAAGCAGAGCCAAACTGTGGACTGGACTCAAGGAATTAAGTTCAACACTTCAAATCTAGACTTTTAATGGGCGATTTTTCTTTTCAGTGATGAAGACAAAACAAAGTACAAACAGCTGATAACAGCCCAAAGTAAACCAGGAGAAAAAGCACAAGAAGAAAGCTTGGAAACAAATCTCATAAAGGATATCTAAGAAGAGATTTTCTGAACAAAGGAAAAAAAAATAAAGCAGCTTTTTAAAACTCTGGTTTGAGATTAAGCAGTTTGTGAGTGAACAATAAGAAAGTACAGGCCACAAAAATAAGACATTTGCTCTTTTCAGCAGGATAAAAAATACTGGCCTTTGTTAACTAGCAAGAAAAAAAAAAAAGAAAGAAAGAAAGAAAAGGCCCCTCAGGCATTTAAGCACAGCATAAGCTTTTCCTTGCCCCATGACCTCAACAAATATGTTAATAAAATCTTTTACCTCCCTGGAGTGGAACCAGAGTAAATATTTACTTAACACATCTGAGTTCTAAGTCTGGACCACCTTATTCCTTTATATAAATTGGTTTTCATTTGCAACCAAGAAATTAGAAACACCACATTTTGCAGTGTTTCTCCTGCTTTTATGGTAGGAGAAGGAAGGAAGGATGAAAGGGAAGGAAGGGAGGGAATAGAGGAAGAAAGCAAGAAGGAGGCAGGAAGAAAGAGAGCAAAAGATGGAAAGACAGAATGAACACTGTAAGGAAGAAAAGAAAACCGTACTGGGCCTGAGTGCACCAAACTGCACTTGAAAATTTTTGAACGGTATTCTCTGCTACAAATGAGTCATGCTGTTGATACCCTTTCCAATACTAGACATCTGGAATTAGCAGGACCTTTTCCAAGCACATTCCAAGGTTAATAAGAAACATCTAGACTTGCTTTTATTAGCCAGTTTGAGTAATTTTAGGTATACTGAATTTCACCTTCATATAACTAAGAAGTCTGATTTCTACTCACCAAGAATGCTAATTTTCTTTCTTCTTGGTCTAAAGTTACTGTGCTATTCACTAAAATCTATGAAAGTTTTCACCAATAAGGTGAAAGCAAAAGTCCTCGAAACTCAAGGGTTTTTTTCCCTAAAGCCCTAAGTTAAAAGCTAGTGAAATAAATATTTATCTGGACATATGGATTTGGGGTTTTTCTTGATCTGGGTGAATAATGAGATAGCCAGTTGCTTTTGATGAGCTTATGAACAATTTCAAAGCATTCCTATTGCTGACATATGCAGGACTGACTTTTCCAGAAAGTTTGCATTTTCTCCCAAAGTGCTCATTCCAAAAGAATTTATTCCCTCTTTCCATCAATGCACCATCTTCTGCTGGCAGCTGCAGACTGCTCAGCATTTACCAAAAGTCATTTCACAGTTCAGTGCTTGTCATGTACTGTCTTGGTCATTTGAAGACTAGATAACTCTTCAACAGCAAACAGATCACCAAATTTGGAGGGAAAGTGGTTTCTATTATGGAGAGGATGTAATTAAACTTGGTTTAAATCAGACGCTAGTTGATTACCTTTTAAGAAGTTTGGCTTTAAAGAGGGGAACACAGCCAGACTTGTATCTGCACGTCCTAAGTGCTGGGGCACTGCGCAGCTTCTGGGGAACTGCCCCGTATGGAAACTGGCAAAAAACGGAAAGCACAGAGGAGCAGAAGGTCAGGATGGATGTGCCCCTGCACACCACCTGGACTCGGCCCACTGAGTGGGGTCTGACTCAGAAGGCGGCTTCTCCCTGACAAAGGCCAGTCCGGCAGCGCCACAGGAAGCAGAGACGACCAAAGGCAGTGGCCGTCGACCCAAATGGATGCGGTGTCTCGGGACCGGGAGTCATCAATAAATACCTGGAGAGTCATGAAGATGACTGCAAAGGAATGCCAAATGAGGAGGCTAAATTCTGTGGGAAAGGGATCACTTATATTCTAATTAGCATGAAAAAGACAGCATCGGAAACTCAGAACTTCATTCGAAATCCTGACTACATTCTGAGACAAGAGAAGACACTGATATTGACATCTTCGGGGCTTTTCCCTTCGGTTTTTCTTCCATGGTAAACCAATCAGCAAAACTATACTTCTCCAAAGGAAGAGAATTGGAAGCAAGACATGAGAGTTGTCGGAACCCACTCTGGCAGAGTATCTAACTTTGGAGAGCCACAGTTTTCTGTGGGAAATGCACACTGGAGTTCATTATAATTTCTTTTTTTAAATTTTAGGCACGTTTTCTAGGCACACCCCTTTAATCCTCAGGGTGCTGCTGAAAGGATGAAATTCATCAGTACATGTAAGGCCATGGCAACAGGGTCAGCAAGATGGACCAAGTGGGCCTGGGTCAGCTGTCATACCATCAGCCTCACCGTCTGACAGAGGAGGATGCTCCGCGGTCAGAGAGCTTGCCCAAGGTCACAGAGCCAAGAAATGGAGAAGACGGGATGCACACCCAGCCTCTCTTCTCAGAGAACACGGTCTGTCCATAGCAGTCTTGTCTGCTATTTCCTCGGAGCCAGCTGCGGTGGCACCATGAGGCCCTGAGAGCGGGGCCTGCTCTCAATCCCTCAGTAGGTGCTGAGCATCTCTACGCAGTGCCCTTTTGATGGAATTTAGTTGGATTGCTGACACCTACTATCAAGAGAAGTTTTCTCAAAAGTATTTGCTTCTCTGCTAGCTGTATTTTCTTGTGTGTGTGTGTTTTGATAAATAGCTGCCCTTCAAAAATAACAGAGTGAAGTAAGCCAGAAAGAAAAACACCAATACAGTATACTAACGCATAAACATGGGATTTAGAAAGATGGTAACGATGACCCTGTATGCGAGACAGCAGAAGAAACACAGATGTGTAGAACAGTCTTTTGGACTCTGTGGGAGAGGGCGAGGGTGGGATGATTTGGGAGAATGGCATTGAAACGTATAATATCAGATGTGAAACAGATCACCAGTCCATGCATGAGGCAGGGCGCTCAGGGCTGGTGCCCTGGGATGACCCTGAGGGATGGGGATGAGGAGGGAGGTGGGAGGGGGGTTCAGGATGGGGACACATGTACACCCATGGCTGATTCATGTGAACGTGTGGCAAAAACCACCACAATAGTGTAAAGTAATTAGCCTCCAATTAAAATAAATTAATTTAAAAAAATAACTTGCCTAAAACACTCAGCACTGTTGGAGGGCACACAGGGCATGCTCGCCAGTGTTTTTGTTGCTACAGTCACTGGGGAAAGCCAACTTTTAGAGCAGCCATCCTCACTTGGCTACCTTAAGACTGTGGCTCTAATTAAACCCAAGCAACACTGATCACCACAGTTTTGTCTTTCTTCAATTTTCCCTGGAAGGAAATGTTTACCACAATACAAATATCTAGCAAACACTGCAGCTAATTACAAAGGGTATTTGCTGAGAAGCCAAATTGTTTTAATATGACCCCCAAATAAACCCTCAAACAACTTCTCTGATGACCTGGCAATGGACAATCTAATTCAGAATATCTTTCTTTCAACAAATACCATTAGAAATCATGTTCACTGTAACTCTGCTTTTCAAAAATTCAATTTCAAAACAAACCGTTTAATCAAAGGAGAATTAAAGTCTTGATCAATAATACGCAGCTATGTAAACCATACACAACATATAAGTATAAAGTGATCTAGTTGAAGAGGAAGAAAATAAATACTTATTAGAATAGAGAGGCATGTATAAACTATTAAGAATGGTAATTCAGAAAGAAAAACAAATCTAACCTGATTCTAGTTGGGAACTTTTAATTAACATAGTCTAAGAAATGCAATCAGTTCTAATGACAAAAATGGAAACACAGAGATGAGGGAACAAGCCAGCCATTAGTTATTACTATCATGAAGGTAACAAATAGCAGGTAACAAGAAAAGTGGTTTGTGATCCTCAAACCACATGTAGAATACCGTATTCATTCAGTCAAAGACATGACGAACCTCTGGTTTTGTCTAAACAACATAAGAACATTGATCAATTGGGGAAAAAAATCACATTAACTATCAGATGAATTGTTTCTATGATGCCAAAAACCAAATTTAATTGAATTTTTGATTGAATTGATTGTGACAGTGTAGACAGTTAATCCTGTATAATAAAATTAAAGTTTAAAAAGCAGTCCTCATGAAAAAAAAAGAGAAAGGAATAGGCTTAATGAAGATGAAATGAAAAGATGTAGAGATTTGACTCCTAGACCTTGATAACAAGATCAGAATAATTTAAGATTCTATTATCAAGATGAGAGCAAAACATACAAGGGCCAGAGGCATTCCATGATGTATAATTAGAACCAAGTCTCCACAGGGCACTGTGAAATGGAACTTCAGTTATACAACTTTTTTATAGGGTCCAGAGCATTCAGGCTTTGGAAACAATCAAATCTAGGTAATAAAGGATCAAAATTACAAAGATGAGAAGGGCTCCAAGATGTGGGCAGAATTTTTGCTGTATTAACTAAATTGGTTGAGTATATATATTAATTATCCAATCAAGAAATCAAGAAATATTTACTAAATACTGATTTTCTATGAAATATTGAATATTTCGTAAGTAGCTTTCAACTCCAGAGAATGAACATCTTAGGAAAGACAATTCCCCATTAGTTTGGACTGCAAGTGCTAAAGTAGCAAAGAATACACATTTTTTAAAAAAAAAGGTTTCTTTAGAGCTAAGCCACCAAATCTTGGGATATCTATTCAGGAAAGGTGAGAGTTAATTAACGACTTCATCTTTTCAAATTCTAATTCTCATAACCATGCTACCTCAGAAAGTCCATGAGATTGCATGTTTCAAATAGTAGGTCCATTCTCTGCCCAGTATTCCTTCGTTCAGTCAGTGTTAACTGAGTCCCCACAACGCAGCAGGCTCTAGGCTAAATGCTCAAACATGCCAAACCCACATGGCACCACGGTACACAGAGGCTCGGCAACTGCCTGGCAAATGTGCACAACGGCAGACTTTCCCAGCATGGTCTCAAGAAGCCTTTTGGTAACTTTCACTATGATGACTTAATGAAGGGCAAGAAATAGTCCTTCTTGGAAAAGTCCTTAATAACAATCCCTTACTTGGGTCATGTTTTTAAGTATCTTAGTAACTTTTATTCATCTAACAACAGAATCCAGTTTTCCCTTGACAGTTTTGAATGTTGGCTGCCAAACACACAGTATCTTCTCCTAATTTCTACTATATCTGACACTGACTTCATTCAATAAAAGAGACCACAAAATGCCTGGATCCATTTTAAACATAACAACTTTTGTAAAATCCCCCTGTTCGGTCAGTGGACTACAGTACTTTTCCCAGCTGGAATTGTATCAAACACAATTCAGACAGGAAAGCTGCTACCTGCCCTAGTAATCAAAGGACAGCGGTGTGTGATGGTGATCTGAGTAAGGGCTGGAGTGGAGAAGGGACAAGAGCTAGAACTGGGCAACCACACCAAAACTTTGTGCACATTATCAATCTCCCTCTTGTTTTAATTACATATTGGTACAGGTCTCTGGCTCATATTTTCACTGGCAACAACTATTCAGCTATTCTTCCTTTCTTTCCAATCAATGTCTCTGATTTCCAATTTCAGCATAAAAGGGGCAAACAGACCTTCCTTTCATTGACCGCATTCTCTTAAATATCTTTCCCTTCTCCTTTTAAAACAGGCATGATGCTTGTATTTTAGTCTATGAGAATTAGGATGAATACTGAACAAGCATAGTTAAAATCAAGGGTTTAAAAATATCTCCAGCGACATCAATCTCGGGCTTCCCTGGTGGCTAAGACAGTAAAGAATCTGCCTGCAATGCAGGAGACCTGGGTTTGATCCCTGGGTTGGGAAGATCTCCCAGAGAAGAGCATGGCAACCCACTGCACTATTCTCGCCTGGAGAATTCCATGGACAGGGAAGTCTGGCAGGCGTAGTCCATGGGGTGGCAAGGAGCTGCACACGACTCAGCGACTTCTTAAACACAATGCTTAGATCAGAAACCATTCCGAGGTAACAACAGGCCATTATTTTACTTGTAAAGAATTCATTACCTTGTGAAACCAGAGCAGACGGTGCTATACTGGCATGACTGACTCAGTCCGATTGCGGAGAGGCAAACTGTGGACCGCTGGCAATACAGCACTGAGGACCTGAAGCACGGTGACATCCTCCAGCCAGAATTCCGGACGGACATGTGACTCCACCTAAAGCTGAGAGTCCTCTTCCAGCAGACTACATCAAACCAAATTTCTGGACACTCTGAGGGCCTCTTCTGTCTAAACAGTGCAGAAGGCAGCGCAGAACTGAGGAGCTGGTTTTGTATCATGTTTACATTTCACTTAACTCTCCCCTCTTACCTCCCTAACACTGAAGCCTCTTTATTCAGTGAGATGGTTTTCAGCAACAAATTCATCACCTGTGTGTAGTGATTTAATTTTGGGTCCTACATTTTATAATCAGAACTGTCACGCCCCTGCAAAGTGTTGGGTTACTACAAGTTGTAAATCTCAAGGTGAGCCACCTGGTTCTGCCCAGAAGTAATAGATCTCCATGTATTCCTGAGCGACCACTCGTTCATTTATTTCACAGACATTTATTGGTTACTAAGGATATGCCAGTTCCTACACAGGTACTGGAGCTGTGGTTAGACTTGCTCATGGAGGTGTAATCTATTTCAAGGTCCATGAAGGTTAGGGGTTCCTTTCACTTTGTAGGAAAAGAATGCCAGTCAATTTCACTACTGTTCTAGAGTTCCCTCTCAATTGTTCCACAACTGAATTCACCATTCTGATACAGGAAAAGGGGAAAAAGAGGCATCACAGCTTCAACTACACCATAAGAAGAGGTCCAATGTTCACTTACTAGTGGTCAGTGTTTGTGCTTCACGTTTACAGTCTTGGAGGGTAGAAAGGCATGCAGAAAGAAGCCAGCCACAAGTAGAATGCTGTGTGTGTGTTTAGTGTACAAGGGAGCAGGAGATCATTCCTGCTAGACGTCCTGGGGAGAGTTTCATGGAGGTGTTGTTATTTAAATTCAGTCTGGAAGAAGAGCTTTATTTGTCCGGAGGAGCATTCTTTCTAGGACTGAGTAAGCAAAGGCACAGAGGGGAGGGCCTCCTGGGGCATGCTCAGAATAACAAGTAGCCTGGTCCTTCTAAGAAAATAAATGCTATAGTAGCTAGAAATAAAACACGAGTTCACATAGTTCTGGAATGGCTCCTCAGCCACAGATATTCAGTTTATGAAGGTTTAAAACACAGAAGTTGAAAAAAAAATATTTAGAAGTGTGATGTGGGAGTAGGTATAAGGAATTTAAGGAAACAGCGCTTATGTATGTCACTTACTGTCTAGGGCATGAGTCCAACCGCACCTGAAGGGTCCAGAAGAACTGGTCAAATCATTCATATTGAAAATCTTACAGCTGATGCCTTCTGAGTCTGTCCTGTTTCCAGAAGAGATTCCAGAAAAATCCTTCTTGGTCTTGGCTTTCCCCAACTTCTGGGTATCATGTTATGAGATTCCCTTATGATGGTCACTAGCTATTGTCTAAATTAGTAATGGTCCGTAGGCCTCAAATTGTAAACAATTTTATGATGATGATGTAAGCGTCGGCTTGAATTCTGAATACGTACCTCTGGCTAATCAGGAAGAAGTGGAGAGAACCAGCTGGGTTTGTGTGGTTGCGACTGATTAGCACATGGCTAGCCGCAAAGAAGGGAAGAATGGGGTCTGCTCTCACAGCTGGCACAGAAGCAGCACCCTCTCTGGCCAAGTGGACACTAAGGAACCCTCTGGCATTTACCAGGGGAAGTGCAGCCACTTTCTCCCAAGAAAGAGGTTAAGGGTGCTCCCTTCCCTACTCCTTCCAACTAGGGACCTTCCTTCTTACCACTCTACCACTGCCCAAGGACAGCGAGAGGCAGCAGTAAATACGCTGTATGTGAATGAACACGTGTGCTTTTTTCGTTGGGCACAATCAAAATGCAGAGAGCCTGAGACAGGCTGGAACCTGAGTGGGAGCCTGGGGCCATCTCCAAGATGCCTCCGCGTGGCTGCCCCTAGCTCAGCACTTGGAGTTCTTGACTTCTAGGTCTAGTGTGTGAGGCCCGTCTTTGAGAGCCCAGAGGCCTGAAATAGGGAGGAGGACATTCACTAATGCAGTAAACATGTATTATGCTCACTCCTCTAAGCATACCTTTCTAATGAATGTATTTCTTTTATCAGAAATATGCTTTTCTCTCATCTAAATCTACCCATTCTTCATTCACCCCATATTTACTAAGGATAGATGCTAAGCCCTGAAAACGTCAAGAAGGCACAGTACCTTCTCTCAAAGACCTTCTAGGTTTCAAATTTTGTGCCGACTCCAATCAGCTGTTAATGTAACAAGACAGTGAAGATTTGGAAATCATATTCAGGATGGATAATAATAATAATGTGTGTGTTAAGACACTGATTTGCAATGTCTGACCCAAGTGGAGGAGGAGGCAGAGATGGCACACAAACCATGTATCTGTCATCTCTGGGTATAGGTTAATTTCTACCTCCTTAAAAGAAAGCATTCACCTCCAGTTCCCAGTCTCCAATGATACCACTCCTCTGCATCTTACAGTTTGGCACTAGAAGTTCATCATGCATATGAGTCTCCCTGGCACAAGTAAAATATAAATCTACATTCCATAATGCAACAAACTTAGCACAAAGAAAATACTAAAAAAAAAAAAAAAATGCTTGTTCAGTTGACAGAGGAATAGATGCACCATCCTACTGCTAACTCTTCTCATTTTCTTCAGTGCTTCTATACATGGCAACTTTGTTTTCCTGGGATCATTTACATGATAGCACAGAATGAGATCATACTGGAAATAAGTAAAGGCTTTAAAGTTCCAGTACTAGGAGCAAAGTTTCTCCTGGATCCCAGAGGGGATTTTTAGGACTGTAGGAAAAAGTTGCTGTCAGTTTTGAGTACCATAGCTGGATCAAACCTAGAGGCCTCGAATCACAGCAGGTTGTTCAGAGGATGGCTTTAAATGTTGATAAAGGTGAGCAACTGCAAGACACTCTTTTTTGACAAGTGGTTTTATGGCTTAATCATAATTTTTTTTTCTTCTGCTAATAAATAATGGAAGATAATTTGCTGTGGAAGCTAACATTACATTCACTTTAACTTCCTAGCTCTTTAGAAGAATGGAAGGATCAAAATTACTTCTAGTCCATCAAAACTAAACAAGATTAAGTCATTAAGGATGGAATTTTTAAAAGTTCAGCTTAACAGATATTAGCGTGTATGGACCACATATTTACTGAGCTTCTAACATATATTTAATATTTCATTAAACACTGCATATGAAGTTTTTAAACTTTCTGGAAGTCTATAATCTAATCTATAATCTAGCTGGTCAGTGAAAGAAATGAATGTGATCCAACTAACAAATAATGCAGGAGAGTATAATCTAGTGTTACACCAGGTTAATACCATGTCATTGCTACTAATAACTGAATTGATATTTAGAATTTAGTTGAGAGCCATGCTAATGTTTAAATCCCAAACCATTAGAGCTGCTAATACTGTCATGCACTAACAGATCAATTTCAGGATCACTGCTGTTTTTTAAACCACTGAGATGAGAGATTCTTGAAGCTGTCCATAGGTGCAAAACATGTCCTGAAATACTCATTTCAGATAGATTTAGATCCAAGAAATGGGATTTTTAGGAACCATAATTTCTACAGATGTGGACTGAGACTTATGGTTAATTTTCCAATATAAAGCAAAGGAGTGGTTTAAAGCCAGAATTTTTAAAATATATCTTGATCAACTAAGATGATACAGTCCAGCTACATCCATTACATTTTCCTCTGGTATATTCAAATTGGATTCACTGGTAAGATTTCCTTATTGCTAGTCTTTTTCCCATATAACAAAGGAATTATTCAAATAATTCAGGCAAATCCCTTCCACTCCTGCCTCAGTCCAGCAACATTTTGAATAAACTAAGATGAATCAGACAAAATCAAGTTATTTTGTGTTAAGCATAATTATTCAGATAATTATCTCAACCCTCCATTTCATTTTGGTTGTGAGGATAAGGTCCTAAAACACTTACCAGCCAGAAACAGCACTTGAAAACATGTGCAAGAGCAGGGAAGCCACAGTACCTCTCTAAGGCTCCTAGTCAGTCTAGTGTTAAGTGGGCACAATGTATAAAACTCATCATCTGGAGGTTATTCATTTGCATTAGTAAAGTGTTCATATTTCAGAAGGATATTTTCCTAAAGTATTCATCTTAGACTGTGTGTGTGCTCAGTCACGTCTGACTCTTGGCGACCCCAGGGACTCTAGATAGCCAGGTTCCTCTGTCCATGGAATTTTCCAGGCAAGAATACTGGAGTGGGTTGCCGTTTCCTCCTCCAGGGGATCTTCCCGACCCAGGGATTGAACCCGTGTCTCCTGGGTCTCCTGCATAGGCAGGCAGATTCTTTACCACTGCACCACCCGGGGAAAACCATTCATCTTAGGGTTTAAAATAAAGAGAATTCTTTCAGTGTATTTATGAAAATCTGATTTACATGCCAGTTTTGAAGAATTGCATCAGTTTAAAATAGAACAAATAAAAAAATAGAATGATATTTTAAATACCTGTTTATTCCAAGATTTCTGCTCAAATACCTTCTTCTGCCTGATCTATCTATTTAGCTCAAGAGGAAGAGGGACTGGGGCTAAACCTAGATAGACCATCCCTACTGTCCTAATTCCCCAAACAATTCCCAATTCTCCCCTCACAATGCGCTAGAAGCACTGCTAAAAGAGAAGGCAGTACCATCTACAGTTACTCTCCTAGGTACTTTTCAGCATCCCCACAGTCAAAAAATCACTGACTAACTTGTAAATTTACATTCCAAAACCCAACGGCACAGCTACCAACAGTACCTCATCCCTTTGCAATCTTTCTCTTTTTCTTTAAACAAGAAAACCTTATGTTACTGAAGAGATTATTGAAAGAGTCTCCTTGTAAGTTCATGAATGCCACTTCACAGACTGTACAGAAAGCAAAGCTCTAAGAACAGTACAATGGAGTCAACTCATCATTTTGAAAAGCTCAGCATCAGACTTAGAGAGAATCTAAAATCGTTCCAATTCCTAGGTCTCTGTTAAAACATAATGAGCCCAAGCTTTTGCCACTGTGAATCCATGGCACATTCATACTAGGAGGCAAGTTTACAGCACAAAGGGTAGTCATGTTGAAAATCAGGACTTAACTTTGACACTGAATTAAATTTATTTTTTCAAACTATTCAGTAAGACCATCTGCTTATTTTTGAAATATTTTCTTCTCAGTGATGTATCCAAAGCAAGTACCTTTAAAATAAAACAACTAAGTAAATCCCAAGGACCAATATTAAATATAATCTTAGAAATTAAATTTAACAAAAAGCCAAATAGAAATTAAAGAAATGCTGAGGATTTCTGCAGACTCACAATAGCTTGTTAATTGCAAAGACATGTCGGGGATGGAGTGCTAGAAAAAGTTGTGCTTACTAGAAAACAGAAAAAGCTGGGGGATGTTATTAAAAAGAACACTCTAGAAAATGAAGATAAGGAAAACCACACTCAAAATTAAAACTTGTAACAGTACTCCTAAAATGCACAACCCCAGATGCACTGTAGCCTATGTAAATAATGCTCCCAGGAGTTGTGCCCAAAGGGTCCCCTATATGGAATACAATGTGATTAGCACCTCATAGATTAACAATACAGTTGTATTTTTTTATAATGCAAAAAGTTATCATTGGGAAACACCATTTTAGGGTATGTCAAATGTCTAAATATTGAACCATTCTGTTTTGGATCCTAGAGTCTACTAGTTAATTTCTTACTCTGGAATGAGTTGATTATAAATTTGTATTTGGAATAAGTCCTTTACTAAACAGGTCAAAAACACTGAAATTAGACCCTTTTTAGTGTTTTAAAATATGGAAATCCATGTTTCTATATAAACGGAAAGATATGTTTCACAGCAAAACATATAAAAGTTTATATATGTTCTAGAGGTGACCAGGTGTTAAGTCCACTGCTTCTCCAGCACTAGTTTCTATCATATAAGAGGTAAGTCTTTAAGTAAGCCAGTTACACAGGTCAGCAAAGTAATTCCTGTTTTAATCAAGTAAAGAAAATAACTTCATTTTTCCAAAAAGGAGAAAAGGAGGTATAAAACACCTCTAATTTCAGTTTAAAAAAAAAGACAATCAAAATTTATTTTTTTTTAATGAAAAGACTTTGAAGAGCTCAGAACTCCTGGAATAAGAAAATTGCTAGAAAGTTACTTGGAATCACCCACAGACAATAACTGTCGGTGGTTTCATTTCAGGCAATGGGCTTGTGCCAAAAGAGACTGACATCTTGATGAAAGGATCACCCAAAAGTTGTGAGAATTTTTCCATGACTAAAAATCCTTCCAAGAGCAACAAACTGATTTCTCATTCTGTCACCATAAATAGACGACAACTGTAAGAAATTGACAACATGTAACAATAATTCGAATTTGCTCTTCTGCATTCGAACTGTTCCAACTTTCATTCTTGGCACACATGCTTTCCTTCCACAAAGCTTACTCCGCTCACTACTATGGAAACATGATATTTATTCTTTGAGCTTGAGCTATAGGACTAATTTTGGCAAAATCAGTGGTCAGATTGATGTTCAACCAAACTGGTCACCTGATATTACTACACATGAATCTTCACACCCTCTTTATTCCAGGGTAAGGTTCTGGGATAAAGAGCTACAGGACAAGGTGTCGTGGCCAATCACAGTAAAAGATAATGAAATAAAAACACTGTGCAGTAGGTTATTTTATTACCATCCTAGAACCCTATGACAATGGCTAGTTAGGAATTTAATATCGATTTAGACACCATTTGCACAAAACCTACTGATTAATTTTGTTTATCCCTTTTGCCTTCTACCTTAAGTTACTTAATTTGGTCATTATCAACCTATGCCCAAGCAAAATCTATTTTATTTGAAGCTTTGACACCCACCTGTTGAAATGATAAGTGAGGCACACACAAAAAATAAACAGCTTACTTATTAACAGAATTCAAACAAAATTCATGTAACTGCTTCTGACTCACTTTTCTCCTTGGAAGCTTATACTTGGATTGCTCTCAAAGAAAACATCAAGTATATCGGATTCAATTTTGATTCATTAAATTCCTCCCTCTTTTAAAAGAAAAAACAAAAACTAAATTTGGAAACCACACACTCTAAGCGGCAAAGAGGTGTTTTAAAGAGCATAAACATCTGCAGTAGGACATGCTGTACTTAACTAAAAAGTTTCATGACATTTCTGTTCTTGTTTTCAGTTCAACTTCATTTCCATAGAGGAAATTTTTCAAAAAAAGATTAGTACATGTATTCAACTGTTTTTAATGTGTATTTCATCTATTTCTTTAACCCATCATCGAACACTAAGCTGCCTCCTCTGCTGGTCATAATGCTTGTCAGAAATAGTTACGCCTTCATTTAGAGGATAACACGCTTATCTTCTAAAACTGAGCAGATGTCTCTCATAAATGAAGTTATAAATCAATGACAACAATAAAACAGTAATTATATTTGGGAGACAATAGAGTGTATTAACATAGAAGTTCATGCTCTACATATATACCGCTTTAGCGTATACTATAGCTGTTGGATTAGCTGGACACAGACTCCTACTTTTGGGATAAGTTCTGGCTCTCTCTACTAGAAGACCATTGCTTTGTTTAAGCCCCACTGCTTGCCACCTCTTCCACGCATGTCACAATTTATCACTCTTCTTAAAGAACAGAACAGTTTCTGTTCAAGTTAAAAATTTTTCACTTCTGAAAGGAATTTCAGTTTTCTATTCAAAATGATTGAAAATCAAAAGATCTTATTCCTAATTCATCACATCCAATAATATAAATTGTTGTACTGCAGAAGCTCGCCAGGCTGGATAGGAACCTCTGAAAGGTCATATAGGGTAGAAACAATGCAGGGTTCAGAGGAGATGAAGGTGGGTGGTTGGTATTTTTATGGAATAAAGACTGGTAAGAAGTAATTGAGAATCTCCTCTGATGACCAATTCTTACCATTTTGAGAATCCTTAACAGTCTTGGCCTTGCACCCTCCCTCTCTTCAGTCGAAGGAGACCAACCAACCTGCAAAATATGTTTAAATACAGTAGACAAATTGCCTTACCATAGGTCAGCAAATGAGAAATGCTTGTTTAGAGGTTACAGACAAATAATCATTTTCTGTGGTTAAGCTCAGTTACATGCAAATTACTGTAACCACTGGAGCTTCTGAAAGAGCTTTTCAAACGGTCTGCAGGCTTAAACAGGGGACAAAGGAATCCCTGGTACCTGGCTTTGCAGAGTCCTGGGCTATTCTTAGTGTTGGGTTCATCTTTAAATTGCAGGAGTTTAACGGCTTAATAACTTAAAAGTAGAACCAAGTGATAAAAATAGATTGTTTTCTGGCTGCTCTTTGTTCCCAGACATACTACTGGCAGTATATTTGCAATCAAGACAGCAGAATACGAATCAGCCTTCCACCGTGTAGTGTAATGCCTCAGAGTGGATATTTTTGGAAATGGCACTGCATTACATAACCTTCCGTGTTTAAAAAAAAAAAAAAAACTACACTAAGGGGGAAAAGTCAGGAATATACACCATTATGCCCTTCTCCCTAAACCAAATAAACATTAATATACGTGCTGCGGTGATTTTCCTCTCAACCTTTGTGTCACAATACAGTTCTTTTGTTAACATAAGTTATGACAAAAATTAAGATGAATGGAGAAACAAAGTTCTCTAACAGGGTATTATAAGCTCTTCGAATTTTCCTATAATGGTATTACAGACACACAGAAATGCAAATCAGATTATTATCATCATCAAGCAAAAAGCAGTCACTTATTTTTAAGCCATCCCTCCCCCAAAGTTCAGCTGCTTTATAAGAAAATGCAGGGGGAAAGTGTTGCAAGATCGAATGCCTGAAAAGACCCTTGGAGGCGCAGCAGCTTTGAAAGAGTAATAAAGACTAAGGATGGAGCAACACAAATCCACTTTATAAAAGGGGAGGGGGGTGTGCATGCACCAAAGTGCATTTAATGCAAAGAAACAAAACAGTTCCTAACAATGCTTTATTAGCAAGAAGAACAAAAATTAATCACACCAACAAGCGAAAAACCCCACCCCTTCCCAACAGATTTCTCCCTCTTAACTTGTGCATTAGGAAAAAAAAAAAAAAACCACCCAAGTCAAATTCCAGCCTTAATGCAGCGGGACCAAAATGCCAGAATTTCTCTAAGAACAGGCTTCCGTTCTTTAAAATTTAGAGGGAAGAAGCATGAACTCTGCAGGGTTGGAGTCCAGCAAAGAGCAACGGCAAGAAATCGACACAAAAGAGAAAGCAGCGCTCCCGGCCGGGGATGGGAATGGCATATACTTACAGACAAAAGCCCCGTTCCCTGTTCACTCTCTCCTCTCTACACCTGAAACACAAATGTGGATGAAAAAGGGTATCATGCTAGAGAGACAGCTGGGGAAGGGGGGTGGGGGGAGGGGGCGGGGGGAGGGAAAAGGGGTGGAGGAAAAGGAGGGAGGAGGGGGAAGGGAAACAAAACCCAAACCGGCTTCACTTCCAAGAAGTGCAGCCTTGGAAAAAGGAGGGGGAAGGTCTCCCTGCCTCGCGCTCTCTCTCCAAGAGTGTGCGTCTCTTTCTCTAAGAGTCAGTCTCTCTCTCTCTGTCTCTCTGCTGCTAGTGTGCCAGTGAACAATGAGCTAATTCTGATGGGCTGGCGCCACGCCAGCACCCCAGCCTCGCTGCCACTGTGCGGCCGCGGCGGAGCCAGACTGCTTACTCGGCAGGAATCGGCGACTCGGGGCCCGGTCGGCGAGCGGCCAACGCGCGCGCGCCCCGGGCCCCCGCACCCGGGAACCCCGAGCGCCGCCCGCGCCCCCTGCGCCTGCCGGGCCCGGGGACAAAGGGGCCCGCGGCTCCGCGCGCCGCCCCGGCCCCGGCCCCGCCCCCGGAGCGCGGCGCGCACACACCCGGCCGGGCCTCTCCCCCTTGGCGGGCTTCTCGGCCTCGACGTGCGGTTGCTTTTCAGACAAATAAGGAGGCGGAGGAGGCGGTTTGGGGGCGCGCCAGGCGTGAAGGCGGCCAGGGCGCTGCACAGCCCGGCGGCTGGCCAGGGCCCCGGGGAGAGGCGGCGCGACCCGTACTGTAATAATAAACCTGCAGCAGAGGGCATCTGAGGGAAAGAGGACGGCGACCGGCGGCAGCCGCCTTCCCTTTTATGTGCCTGTCCGGAGCGGAGCAGAAAATGGTGCCCGCGGCGGCGCCGAGCCGCACTGACACACAAAGACCCGGCCTTGCCCGCCTTTGCGCACGGCCCGGGTCGGCCCCGCCGGGTACGCGCGCCCCGCTCCCGGCAGCGAAGAAGCCCGCAGCCCGAGCACCCCCGTGGCCCTGTGGCTGCGCGCTCTCGCGCACACACACACACAGGCACGCACACACACACACGCGTGCGTGCACAGACAGCAAGAGGCTGAGATCTGGTATGATCAGCACAAGACACCCTCCCCCAAGATTTAGTAAGTTCCCAGCACAAGACACCCTCCCAGAAGATTTAGTAGGTTCTCACTCTCAGCCCCACTGAAATCGTACTTTTGAAAACTAGAGATTGCATTTTAAAAGAGGTTCTTTGCATTTCTGATTTTTTAAAAACCTCATCTTTCTTACTTAAAATATGACTGTATTTTTTTACAGTACTTTAAAAGCTCAAAATTTTGCTACAAATTCGAACAAACTGATTTTGACCAAACAGGATATAATTTTATGGTAATTGTCAGATGTTAGAGGGCAGGGCTATTTCCTAATTAAATTGCTTTGCCAAGAAAAAAGATATGAAGGATCATAATGTCTTTTAAATTTGCCATCAACATTTTACTTCTGATCACTGAAAGCAATGTTTTCCATTATAACAATCAAAAGAAAGGGCGGATGGACTTACAAAAACTAAGTTCTTAAACATTTCACTACAAAAGTAGCAGCAAATAGTGATTAGACTGCTAGTGGGTGTGATGTTTAAGGGGCCCACTTGGAGCCTTTCCTGAATCAATCTAAAACATCACAGATATTTCCTAAGGACAACAAGAAAACTTACCTTGGAAACATAACTAGGAATAAAGGGAAAAAACAAGTCTCAGTGAATGTCCCTAATGCCTTCAGGGCCAGTGTTCACCTGCCCGGAAAATGATGGAAGGCAGGTCTGGGGAGAAAATGGGGCAGTGGGATAGGGCAGAAGCCTGGGGGCTGCCTCTGTAGGTCTGAAAGGGCACCCCAGCACTGACATCTTAGGTAACCTCAGAGTCAGATTTGAAACCCAAGAGGGCACTGCCACATGGATCAAAAATCTATCCCAGGACAATATGTTCAAAAGTTATTTCTACAAGAAAGCATTTCTACAAACACACCCACACACACATTGACTTTTTTTTTTAATTTATTTTAACTGGAGGCTAATTACATGATTGTAGTGATTTCTGCCATACATTGACATGAATCAGCCATGGGTGTACATGTGTTCCCCATCCTGAACCCCCCTCCCACCTCCCTCCCCATCCCATCCCTCAGGGTCATCCCAGTGCACCAGCCCCGAGCACCCTGTCTCATGCATCACACCTGGACTGGCGATCTGTTTCACATATGATAATATACGTGTTTCAGTGCTATTCTCTCAAATCATCCCACCCTCACCTTCTCCCACAGAACCCAAAAGTCTGTTCTTCACATCTGTGTCTCTTGCTGTCTTGCATATAGGATCACTGTTACAATCTTTCTAAATTCCATATATATGCGTTAATATACTGTATTGGTGTTTTTCTTTCTGACTTACTTCACTCGGCATCATAGGCTCCAGTTTCATCCACCTCATTAGAGCTGATTCAAATACATTCTTTTTAATAGCTGAGTAATATTCCATTGTGTATAAGTACCACAGCTTTCTTATCCATTCACCTGCTGATGGACATCTAGGTTGCTTCCATGTCCTGGCTATTATAAACAGTGCTGTGATGAACATTGGGGTACACGTGTCTCTTTCAATTCTGGTTTCCTCGGACACATGTTGACTTTAGTGTTTATGCAAAACTTACCTAAGGACGTTCTTTCAAAACACAGGGAAATTTGGAAATTATAATATGCTAATTTTTCTTCATGTCTAATCACAGACATCTAGGTGACACGGATTTTTCAGGAAATAAGAACAATGGGTCAGAATCATAATCTACTTGCTGTTTCCAGAAAACCATTGCAAACCAACTATAGGAAACATTCTTGAGTCCTCTGAGTGTAGGAGACTGCAGTAACCACTAGGGACATGCATAGGGGCACCCACCATGTCACCTCACCCAAGAAATGTAGCAACAGCTGTCTCACTTGCTCCTGGCTATCATGCTCTGTACCGCTCCCGTCTATCCTGTGGGTGACATGGTAGATCTGCTCTCCTGAAATACTTTTTAATCCCTGCTCCATTATAGTACAAAGACCATACATACTTGCTCTTCTACTTAAAATTTGCCACAATGTGACCACAATCTAACATTCTAGTTTCATCACCCCATTTCTTTCCCAATCATGGTTTATCAGTCCTTTGCTTCTGTATGGTTCATTACTTAGGGCATATATTCATTCCGCCACCACTAACAGTTAGGAAACAAACTCATACAAACACTGACAAACCAAAATGCCTCAACTTCAGGGATATTTTGACATCTGGAGCCAGATGACTCTTCGATGAGGCCAAGGGAACCAATGAGGAGGATATACAGGGCCATACAGCTCACTGGGAAGAGAGCATGGACTAAGATCTATCAGTTCAGTTCAGTTCAGCTCCTCAGCAGTGACTGACTCTGCAACCCCATAGACTGCAGCACGCCAGGCTTCCCTGTCCATTCATCAACTCCCAGAACTTACTGAAACTCATGTCCACTCAGTCGGTGATGCCATCCAACCATCTCATCTTCTGTCACCCCCTTCTCCTCCCGCCTTCAATCTTTCCCAGGATCAGGGTCTTTTCCAATGAGTCACTTCTTCCTAATAGGTGGTCAAATATTGGAGTTTCAGCTTCAGTATCAGTCCTTTCAATGAATATTCAGGACTGATCTCCTTTAGGATGGACTGGTTGGATCTCCTTGCAGTCCAAGGGACTCTCAAGAGTCTTGTTCAACACCACAGTTCAAAAGAATCAATACTTCAGTGCTCAGCTTTCTTTATAGTCCAACTCTCACATCCATACATGACTACTGGAAAAACCATAGCTTTGACTAGGCTGACTAGGCAAAGTAATGTCTCTGCTTTTTAATATGCTGTCTAGGTTGGTCATAGCTTTTCTTCCAAGGAGCAAGTGTCTTTTAATTTCACAGCTGCAGTCACCATCTGCAGTGATTTTGGCACCCCCCAAAATAAAATCTGTCACTGTTTCCATTATTTCCACATCTATTTCCCATGAAGTGATTGGACCAGGTGCCATGATCTTAGTTTTCTGAATGTTGAGGTTTAAGCCAACTTTTTCACTCTCCTCTTTCACTTTCATCAAGAGGCTCTTTAATTCTTAGCTTTCTGCCATAAGGATGGTGTCATCTGTGTATCTGAGGTTATTGATATTTCTCCCAGCAGTTTTGATTCTAGCTTGTGCTTCATCCAGCCCAGCATTTTGCATGATGTACTCTGCATATCAGAGAAGGCAATGGCACCCCACTCCAGTACTCTTGCCTGGAAAATCCCATGGATGGAGGAGCCTGGTAGACTGCAGTCCATGGGGTCACTAAGAGTCAGACACAACACTCTGCATATAAGTTAAATAAGCAGGGTGACAACATACAAGCTTGACATACTCCTTTTCCTATTTGGAACCAGTCTGTTGTTCCAGCTCTGGTTCTAACTGTTGCTTCTTTACCTGCATACAGATTTCTCAGGAGGCAGGTCAAGTGGTCCAATATTCCAATCTCTTCAAGAATTTTACACAGTTTATTGTGATCCACACAGTCAAAGGCTTTGGCATAGTCAATAAAGCAGAAGTAGATGCTTTTCTGGAACTCTCTTGCCTTTTCGATGATCCAGCAGATGTTGGCACTTTGATCTCTGGTTCTTATGCCTTTTCTAAATCCAGCTTGAACATCTGGAAGTTCACAGGTCACATACTGTTGAAGCCTGGCTTGGAGAATTTTGAGAATTACTATGCTAGCATGTGAGATGAGTGTGTTGTGCAGTAGTCTGAACATTCTTTGGCATTGCCTTTCTTTGGGATTGGAATGAAAACTGACCTTTTCCAGTCCTGTGGCCACGGCTGAGTTTTCCAAATTTGCTGGCATATTGAGTGCAGCACTTTCACAGCATCGTCTTTTAGGATTTGAAATAGCTCAATGGGATTTCCATCACCTCCACTAGCTCTGCTCATAGTGATGCTTCCTAAGGCCAACTTGACTTCACATTCCAGGAGGTCTGGCTCTAGGTGAGTGATGACACCATCATGGTTATCTGGATCATGAAGATCTTTTTTGTATAGTTTTTCTGTATATTCTTGCCACCTCTTCGTAATATCTTCTGCTTCTGTTAGGTCCATAACATTTCTGTCCTTTATTGTGCTCATCTTTGCATGAAATGTTTCCTTGGTATCTCTAATTTTCTTAAAGAGATCTCTAGTCTTTCCCATTCTGTTGTTTTCCTCTATTTCTTTGCATTGATCACTGAGGAAGCCTTTCTTATCTCTCCTTGCTATTCTTTGGAACTCCGCATTCAGATGGGTATATCTTTCCTTTTCTCCTTTGCCTTTAGTTTCTCTTCTTTTCTCAGCTATTTGTAAGGCCTCCTCAGACACCGTTTTGCCTTTTTTTTATTTCTTTTTTGGGGGGATGGTCTTGATCCCTGCCTGCTGCACAAATCATGAACCTTTGTCCATAGTTCTTCAGGCTCTCTGGCTATCAGATCTAATCCCTTGAATCTATTTCTCACTTCCACTGTATAATCATAAGGGATTTGATTTAGGTCATAACTGAATGGTCTAGCGGTTTTTCCTACTTTCTTCAATTTAAGTCTGAATTTGGCAATAAGGAATTCATGGTCTGAGCCACAGTCAGCTCCCAGTCTTGTTTTGGCTGACTGTATGGAGCTTCTCCATCTTTGGCTGCAAAGAATATAATCAATGTGATTTCGGTATTGACTATCTGGTGATGTCCATGTGTAGAGTCTTCTCTTGTGTTGTTGGAAGAGGGTGTTTGCTATGACCAGTGCATTCTCTTGGAAAACCTCTGTTAACCTTTGGCTTGCTTTGTTTTGTACTCCAAGGCCAAATTTGCCTGTTACTCCAGGTTTCTCTTGACTTCCTTCTTTTGCGTTCCAGTCCTCTGTAATGTAAAGGACATCTTTTTTGGATGTTAGTTCTAGAAGTTCTTGTAGGTCTTCATAGAACTGTTCAACTTCAGCTTCTTCAGTATTACTGGTTGGGGCATAGACTTGGATTACCATGATATTGAATGGTTTGTCTTGGAAATGAACACAGATCATTCTGTTGTTTTTGAGATTGCATCCAAGTACTGCATTTCAGACTCTATTGTTGACCATGATGGCTACTCCATTTCTTCTAAGGGATCTTCCCCACAGTAGTAGATATAATGGTCATCTGAGTTAAATTCACCCATTCCAGTCCATTTTAGCTCACTGATTCCTAAAATGTTGATATTCACTCTTGCCACCTCCTGTTTGACCACTTCCAATTTGCCTTGATTCATGGACCTAACAATCCGGGTTCCTGTTCAATATTGCTCTATACAATATTTGATCATTGACTGTTGACAATCACTGACAGAAGAATTGTGCATAAGAACCTGACTGCTATATGGTATTTCTAACATGTATGCAAAAGAAGAGCCCATCAGAGGACTTGGTCAAAGGAGAAGATGTACTTTATATATAGGCTTTCCTTCAATCTCTCTTAGATATATGGTTCTTGAATGTATCTTCATATATTCAAATGAATATTCCTGCAGGAAAACTATTTTTAAGCCTGTCATTGCTTTATGTAATAAGTTAGGTGAGTTTGAATTCTAAGTGAAAAGTTGTGTATAAAAGTGGTTACAGCCAAGCATATATGACCCTGGATAAATTGTTTACCCTTTAGTCTGAGTTTCTTCATCTTTAAGTTCAGTTCAGTTCAGTCGCTCAGTCGTGTCCGACTCTTTGCAACCCCATGAATCGCAGCACGCCAGGCCTCCCTGTCCATCACCAACTCCCGGAGTTCACTCAGACTCGCGTCCATTGAGTCAGAGATGCCATCCAGCCATCTCATCCTCTGTCATCCCCTTCTCCTCCTGCCTCCAATCCCTCCCAGCATCAGAGTCTTTTCCAATGAGTCAACTCTTCACATGAGGTGGCCAAAGTACTGGAGCTTCAGCTTCAGCATCATTCCTTCCAAAGAAATCCCAGGGCTGATCTCCTTCAGAAAGGACTGGTTGGATCTCCTTGCAGTCCAAGGGACTCTCAAGAGTCTTCTCCAACACCACAGTTCAAAAGCATCAATTCTTCGGCGCTCAGCCCTCTTCCCAGTCCAACTCTCACATCCATACATGACCACTGGAAAAACCATAGCCTTGACTAGACGGACCTTAGTGGGCAAAGTAATGCCTCTGCTTTTGAATATGCTATCTAGGTTGGTCATAAGTTTTCTTCCAAGGAGTAAGCGTCTTTTAATTTCATGGCTGCAATCACCATCTGCAGTGATTTTGGAGCCCCCCAAAAATAAAGTCTGACACTGTTTCTACTGTTTCCCCATTTATTTCCCATGAAGTGATGGGACCAGATGCCATGATCTTTGTTTTCTGAATGTTGAGCTTTAAGTTGAGGTTTACATTCTAAACCCAGTGTGCTGTATCAAGTAGAACTGCATACCAAGTTTAGCATTTGGTTAGCATTACATACACAGTAGCTTTATAAACTATAATAGAAGTATTATAGGTAACCTTATAGAATAAAACTTACATGACATATGGTGATTTGTCCCACCTCTCCTTCTGGCCTCGTCTCTAGTTCCTCTCTGGTCAACCCAAATGATGCTCCCCAGTGAGTACTGCATGACTCTTTAGACTTTTCACTTGTGGTTCCTGCTGCCACAGTGCCTCTTCCCTCTTCTTTAGTGTGTTAACTCTTGCTCATTTTTCACAAATTTGGGCTGTGTATCTCCTCCTTTAGGAAATCTTCTTTGAAGCCCTGGTTTAATTTAGAAAGGAACCTTCATGCTCAATGTGCACCCTGTGCAAAACTCTGTTAATCCTTCTTATCATACTCCCCTGTAACTTTTACTTTATTTTTCTGTCTTCACCACTAGGCTGCAAATTCCATGAAGGGACAGACTAAAGACATTTTTGATTACCTGCCTCACACCCATTGTCTCTTTTCTCTTCCACATTCTTAATGAAACCCTGATTTTGTCCTGGTCCCCATTCTTCTCCCATACAGCCCATGATTCCAGGGAGTTCAGTCACTCACATTCCAGGGAAGGTGACCCTAAGGAGTAGATACTAATTATTTTAGCCAATCAGTGTATTGAACTGCCTGGATATAATAATGCTCACCCAGATGTGAGCATGTGACCATCAGACTGAAGGGAAATAAGTATATTGCACATTAGAACTAAGAAATTTGAATTCCATGCTTAAAGTAATATAGAACCATTGAAGAAATTTAATCTAAAATTGACATGACCAGGTTTTTTCTCTTAGTTCAATTCAGTTCAGAAATGTCCAACTCTTTGTGACCCCATAGACTGCAGCACACTAGGCTTCTCTGTCCATCACCAACTCCCAGAGTTTGCTCAAACTCATGTCCATCGAGTCAGCAATGCCATCCAACCATCTCATCCTCTGTCGTCCCCTTCTCCTCCTGCCTTCAATCTTTTCCAGCACCAAGGTCTTTTCCAATAAGTCAGTTCTTGCATATGGTGGCCAAAGTATTGGAGCTTCAGCTTCAGCATCTGATTTAGGATTGGATCTCCTTAAAGTCCAAGGGCCTCTCAAGAGTCTTTGCCAACACCACAATTCAAAAGCATCAAATATTCAGTGCTCAGCTTTCTTTATGGGCCAACTCTCACATCTATAGCTTTGACTATATAGACCTTTGTTGGTTTAAAGTATTAGAGCAGTTTGGAGGATAAATTTTAGTAGGGAGAAAGGGCAGAATTGGGGAAATAAGATAAATTAGGGGATTTAGTATTCCAGGTGACTAATTTATAAATATCCCCAATTAAGAGACCATGGGAAAGGAGATGAGGGCGGAAGTCAAATTACATTCCAAGGCAGAATCGCACAACTCATGAGGGGTTTAACAGAGTAGTGGGAATTAGCTGGAGAAAAGAATCCAAGATGATTCCAGGTTTCTAGCTCTATGACTGCTTAGATGACATGGTTCCTCCTGAAATAGGACATACAAGAAGAAAATGGATCTGGGAAGAGAAGGAAGTGAAATGAGCTCATCTCTGTACCTGTTGAGCATAGAACTCATACATTTAATATCCCAACAGTAAGCTTTGAATAATTTTCTTATCACGACCTCCCTTTTCCTCATGCGTGCTTCCTATGATGTGCTATGTCCTATGATGGTGTCACCTCCAAAATTCAGATATTGAAGTCCTGACCCCTCGTATCTCATAATGTGACTATATTTGGTGGCAGGGTCTTTAAAGAGATGATTTAGGTGAAATGGGGCTTCCCTGGTTACTCAGTGGTATAGAATCTGTCTGCCAACGCATGAGAGGTAGGAGATATGGCTTCAATCCCTGGGTCGGGAAGAGACGAAATGGCAACCCACTCCAGTATTCTTGCCTGGGAAATCCCATGGACAGAGGAGCCTGGTGGACTACAGTCCACGGGGTTGCAAAAAGTCAGTCATGACTTAGTGCCTGAGAATGTATGATAAAATGCCTCGCGAGAGTAGGCCCTAATCCAGTGTGACTTGCGTCCTTATAAGAAGGAAATTAAGACCCTGTGAACCAGTGAACTCGCTCAGTCGTGTCCGCCTCTTTGTGACCCCATGGACTGTGGCCTACCAGGCTCCTCCGTCCATGGGATTGTCCAGGCAAGAGTACTGAAGTGGGGTGCCATTGCCTTCTCCAGGGGATCTTCCCGACCCAGGGATCGAACCCGGGTCTCCCGCATTCCAGGCGGACGCTTTACTGTCTGAGCCACCAGGAAAGCCCTCAGACCCCGGCGCACACACAAAATAAAGGCCACGTACAGATGCTGGGAGAAGATGCTCCATCCGTGAGTCAAGGCGATCATCTGGAAAGAAACCAACTCTGCTGACACCTTGATCGCCAGATTTGTGAGAAAATAAACTGCTGTTGTTTCAGCCACCCTGTCTGTGGTATTTTGTTATTGCAGCCCTAACAGACTAATACACCCCCATGATACCAAGCATCCAGGAGAGTAAAGGGTTTGTAAGATTTCCATTTGTTATCAGTTTCAGGATATTGTAAAATCCAAGAAGCAGCCTAGGTAGGCCTAATGAATAACATGTCTACTAAGGGCAAGGCTTTGTCCAAACCCAGAGATTTACACTAAATCTGTATCTGAAAGTTGCAGCCGTGAGGCTCATCTGAAAGCGGGCTCGTGGTTCTCGGAACAGCATTCTCAAACACATAAAGGAGCCAACTGACAATCAACACTGTCCACTGGCAAGTTTCCAGCTGTATTTACACAGCTGCTGAAGGCAGCACAGATGAGGATCCTGCGCTCCACCACTGACAAACCCACACCGAAAGCAAGTTCAGAAAAGTGCCTTCGTATCTGAGAATCCAGTAAGTCTCAGGAAGGAACACAAGAGAAGAACTGAGCCATCGATGCTGGGGACATTGGCAACGAAAGGAAGAAAAATAGATTTACATTTAGGGAAATGTGAAATCTGAATGTAAAAGTAGATATGGGATAACTTCTAATTTACACCACTCTATCAAACATAATGATGAACACAGCATTTGAGAGATAAAAGACAAATGTAAGAGATGAATAACTTTTGAAGATCATGGTTCTGTCAATCTTGCATGTTGTCCAACATCTGGAAATAATTGAAAATCCCTGGAAAAGTTGTTATCCCTCCTGTAGGTGAAGAACAAGCTGGCTGTTGTAGAAACAAGAGAGATAAATGGAAGGAATGTCTCAAAGGAAGATTTATTCAGATTATCCTGCTATGCAAAACAGACCCATATAAAACATATTTTAAAATTAGCCTTCTGCTTGCCTTAAAACTTATCTGAATGGTGGTGTAAAACCTTAAAAATAATATGAATGGTAAATGCTGTTCCAAAACAAGTATAGGGAATTTATTTTAAAAATCCCAGTGTGCATGTGTGTGTGTTAGCTAATTAACCTTAACAAAGAAGAATGTTTTTTTTTTTACCATGGGAAATTGTGAATTTTAACATTGATTAATCAATGGATACTCTCTCTAACGCTGGGAAAATGCAGAAATGTGCTCTAAAAAGCTGACAGAACATATACTATCCTATGAAGGTAGCACTCATCTTATTTAAGACATGGAGTAACAAGAAAAGGTCTCCAGACTTAAATATCCTTTGCTATTGTGCCATGGTTAAAAAAAAATTCTATACATACTAAATCTAGTTTTGAAATTAAGTGCCTTGATAGCTAAACCCAGTTCTGTCATTTCATGGTGGGATGGTCACCCTCAGACTTCAGGATTCAACAGCACCTGAGCTACCCAGGGCTGTAGTTTGGGGCACCTTCCTCGCCTCACCACCCTGCTCACCTGACCACTCATGGAGAGTGGAGATGGAAGGACGAGGCTGACCAAAGAGAGATACAGCTGACTGGCAGCCCGAAGACTTTTTGTCTTTAGTCTGAGGTTCTTCTTTTTAAAAAATTGGAGTGATTTACTTCCTCTCCTTGTGGAGATACTCAAGAAGGTAAACTCCTGCCACAGTTTTCAGACATCAGATGTTGTGGTGCCCTGGAATACATGGGGATACACACGCAAAGTAAGATGAAAGTGTTTGAACTTAAAAATAACACTTTCACATATTTTGTTGTTCTTTATTATCTTGTGAAAATCTTCCAAAATATATCTTATAAAGTTCAAGAAACAGATTGTATTATTCCTATTTAACATGAGAAAGAAGGCAAAAATATTGGAAGAAGTCACTTGGTAGCACTGGACTATCTAAATCGTGACCGATCTGCATTACTTTTCACCGAAAAGCCTCCATTACTCAGAGACGCACTTGGAAGCAAGCACTCCCCACGGGCAAGGAGTCAGCTTACAGAGACCTTGTGTCAACGCTGGAACATCAGTATCCTCACTTCACAGAGGTAAAACTGAGGTGGAGAGAAAGTCAGCCAACTCCTTAACGTACTGGAAAGAGTAGAGCTGGGATCTGAACTCAAGAAGTCTGACTCTAGAGTTCTGTCTCTTAATCATCATGCTCTTGTACTTCCTCTGCTGGGCGCAGAGGCCTAGAAATTTCCAGACTCAACGGACACTGGTTAGTCCTTCACTTCTTGACTCCCCTTAATTTCTTAGCCCTACTTTCTGGCTCCTTTTGATCTTTACACCAACTCATCTTCCTTCTTCCACCCTGTAAATTCTGGCAATTTACAGAAACGAGATGGTTCTACAGGCAGAACAACTTGTAAAAAAGACACGTAAACTGGCCCTAAAACAGTCTGAGATTCTCTGAAATGATTATTTTGCAAATGGTTTTGAATGACCTCATGTGCCAGTTACTCCACCAAATACTGGTAATAACATATTGTCAGAAAACAGAACTGAAAAACTAAGGTTCTCTTCCCCAGCTCTCCACCCATACCACACACATATATTCATTTACATACCTATTGTTGTAAAAGTACACAGATTTCATAACCTCAGGTTCATCTTGGTTTTGGCACCGTGTGTTTTTGTTCTTTCCTTCTAAATTAAACACCTTGTTAGAGTTGAAAAATATGTTCTAATCATTTTTAAAAAGTGTAAAGTTTTATTTTTGTTGATTCTGGAAGGCATCATAATAAAACAGTGAGAATTTGACTATGTGATTGGGAAATCCCGTGAGACTTCTGTGAATGTGCATATTAGGAAGCTGAAATATGAAGAGTCCAAGAAAAACTGCCAGGTCTTCATTTGCATCCTTGCCTCATGTTGCACCAAAAGATCAGAGCCTTAAAGCATCCAGCTATAATCCCTTAACTATGCCCTGAAGGGCTGAAAGGGTTAAACACTCAGTAGAGAGAGAATTCTTAGGTTTAGACAATCAAGATGACAAGTGCAGAGGGTTGTGCAAGGTGACTCTCCGTCGTGTATCTTCAGTTGCCTCCTACACACTGAATCCCCCTGGACGGACATCTGAAAGCCTCTCTGCTTGGGTCTCCCCGTCTTCCCTCGTCTAGGAGGCACTTTTAACTCTTGGCCTCTCCTGCTCCTCCTCCTCTTGTCCCCCTTGGAGTTCTGGTGCTCCCTCCTCACAACCTCAAGTTCGGATGAGCAGTCTACTGACTTTTCCTCCAAGGAGTCAGGTGTCCTTCCCAGTGGGAGAGAAGAGCTGCAGGTCAGGAAAAGGGTGGGGAAGGGCTTTTTCCCTCAAAGAGCTGGACAAGGGAAGAAAATTTCTTTCTGTCACAAATCATACAAATGGTAATTCTTCATTGATTGCTAAATTCAGAAACTTCTTTGTTCCTTCTGTCAACAAATTTACTTTTTATAGTTTTGTAGTTTAAAATGTCCTGAATTCTTTTTGTCAAATTTTCATAAGTTTCAATATACTTTAAACTTCTCCCCTACCCCAAGGATTCCAGGACACACATGAACAAAGTCTAAATTGATGATATATAAATGGAATCCACGCAGTCAGGAATTTTGATGCTTCAACTTGAGTTAGGCTTGAAATATATGAATATAAAATAAATGAAAATATATGAATAAACTTTCAGTTCAGTTCAGTTCAGTCATGTCCGACTCTGCGACCCCATGAATAAACTTTAGTTAGGCTAAAATATATGAATATATTTTTATAAGACAAGGTAAAGAGATAAACAAAAGTTAAGCTTTATATTTCAAAGATTGGCTTCACTGTATTTTCAGTAATTTTCACAAAATGTGCTGCTAATTATAGAAAAATTATTAAAGCAGTCCCTGAAAGATTTATGCTTAGAAGTAGTTCTGTCCTGAGTAGCTTTACAAGGTAAAAAAGTAGCAGAAACCTCTGTCTCCAAGACAGATCTTTGCTCCTTTGTCTAAGTGTCCATGGCACATCCCTACCTGAATGACTCATAGGCATCATAAACTCACCTTATCCAAAACTGAAGTTATTGTCTTGGAAGTATGGGACCATCTTCTGTTCTGTTTATGCAAATGGTCACGCTTCCAGAAATCCCTCTTCTAAACAGTCCCCAATTTGGGTGTTAATCCCATATTTTAAATATGGTCTTTCAAGCCTCAAGCATTACCCTCTGTGTGAAGTTTGCCTGAGGGCCCCAGTTACTCCTCATGGCACCGTTCATTTGATTCAATAAATATTTATTGAGTATCTGCTTCCTATGAGCAAGGTAAAGGGCTAAGCACGGGAGATAGAGCCGTGAACAAGAGAGATCAGGAACTGTCTTATGGAATTTAATTCTATGATTACAATTACATATTCAAGATACAAATGAAAAACTAGTAAGGAAGGCATTTTTAAAGAATTAAAAAATGATGTGGTAAAGATTGACTGGGGACAAAGTTGACACTTGAGCTAAGACCTGAATAATGAAATAGAGCCAGCAATTGAAAGACATGGAGAATACACATTCCTATGGGGGGTGGGGAGGCAGGTGCAAAGGTACTGAGGCATAGATCAGTGGGTGTATTCAAGGAGAGGAAAAGTGTGAGTGAGATAACTAGAGGGTAGTGCGGTAGAGGAAAAAGTAATAAAGATGAGACCAGAAAGGCAGGATTTTTCTAATTTAGTAAATGGCAACCCACTCCAGTATTCTTGCCTGGAAAATCCCATGGACAGAGGAGCCTGGTGGGCTGCAGTCCATGGGGTCGCTAAGAGTCGGACACGACTGAGCGACTTCAGTTTCACTTTTCACTTTCACGCATCGGAGAAGGAAATGGCAGCACACTCCAGTGTTCTTGCCTGGAGAGTCCCAGGGACGGGGGAGCCTGGTGGGCTGCCGTCTCTGGGGTCGCACAGAGTCGGACACGCCTGGAGCGACTTAGCAGCAGCAGCAGCAAGTTGTATTGTAAGACCGCCATGTCTGCTTTGTCTTATCACCAGACTGGGGATTATTAGTTTTGATTTTTGGATCCCTGATGTCTGACATAAAGCCATAAAAAGTAGGAAAAATATCTGCTTAATGTATAAATACAAAATAGCACACGTTTTCTTCAAAAATAGAGTTTTAAGTGGCCAACTGGTTCAACAAAATGAAGTTTTACTAAATGTTTAATAAATTATCAATATTCAACTTCAAATATGCACAGAACCTGTGGAGAGTTATAAAAGCAAACTAGTTTCTTTCTTTAGGCTGTAAAGGCAGCTCTTAGCTTTATAATTCATTTGAGGTGTTAAAATTACTTTTCTTACTCCTTAACCATATCAAGCTCAAGTTTGATTTAGTGCCAAAGTTGAAATGAAGTTGATATTAATTTGCCTAGACTTCAGGATGGAAAAATAATGAATTATTCCCAATTATCCCCTCTCCCTGGGCAAGCAACAGAAAAAAGTCCTACTGCGTGACTTGAATGAGTACTTTCAAAGTATTCTCCAAAACTCATGCATGGCAACTTTTTCTTCTGCCAAGAAAGAAATATTTAATATAGAAAAATCTGTTTTCACCTAAAGAACAAAAGTATTTAAATTTATTTTTCTTATCCAAGTTAATGTTAAAAAAAATGTGTTTCCTATAGCTATTAGGGAGCTTCCCTTGTGGCTCAGATGGTAAAGAATCCACCTGCAATGCGGAAGACCTGGGTTTGATCCCCGGGTTGGGACGATCCCCTGGAGAAGGGAACGGCTACCCACTCCAGTATTTTGGCCTGGAGAATTCCATGGATGGAGGAGCCTGGAAGGCTGCAGTCCATGGCGTCGCAAAGAGTCAGACATGACTGAGCGTTAGAAGGTATAGTTATTAGGAGAGTAAGACTAATCCATTTAGAAATCATGAAACGATGCAAAATGTACTTCAATAGTAGGTAAAGATAGATACATGATTGTGGAGGGAAGGAATGAAAGAAGCAGCTATTAAGCTCTATGTTTTGAGAGGTACTGTGTTAGGTACATTCTCCTGCATAATTCCCCTTACACTTCACAAAATTCTTTGAGTCAGGCATTTTTAACTCCTTTTAACAGATCTAGGATTACTGAGTAAATAATTTGCTGGGATCACACACAGTTACTACATGACAGAGACAGCATTTGAAAGCAGGACTGTCTGACTAGAGGCTTCACCCTCTTTTACGTGTATATGTAATACATACATATTTAAAGCAGTTGGACATATCAGAGGCAGGATTTTACTGTGCCATCAATATTTAATATTTCCCTATCCTTCTTTATGAATCAAAATTATGTCAAAATATCTAAAAATGTTCTTCATGACCAGTTTTAGCTAAAAAATTAAACCAAAGAATCATGATTACAGAATGATTTAAAAATAAATTATCAGCTGTTAAAATAGTTTAATTTATAGGTTGTTATAAATGCCACTATAAAATACTGTAATTAGAAAAAGTTTCAGAGGCCTGGCAGCTCAGTTGGTAAAGAATCCGCCTGCAATGCAGGAGACCCTGGTTCGATTCCTGGGTCAGGAAGATCCCCTGGAGAAGGGATGGGCTGCCCACTCCAGTATTCTGGCCTGGAGAATTCCATGGGGTCACAAAGAGTCAGAGAAGACTGAGCGACTTTCACTTCACTTCACTTCAGGAATTCCATGACCTATAGCACAAGGGATTTGGACTGGAAACTACTCCAAATCCCTTCCAGTTCCAACACTCTGAGGTCCTTGGGCTTTAAAGCTTATTATATGAAAATCTATAAGTGGAGTCTTCTGTTTAAATGAAATACTTTCTTTGCCTTCTGTGATGATTTGTAAAATTATTATCTCACTCACACTATTTGGTCATTTCCTCATTTCTGCATTCCTGATAAGCAATCAGAGATGACAGGATGGAGGGTCTTTTATTTTTTAATTTTTCAGTAGTTTGAAATACTATTCCTTTGTCATTTTTGTCAGTGCTTGTTTCACTGAATTTTAGAAATGATTCTGAGATGTCTATCATTAATATGCAAAGCTTTATTTAAAAGGGCAATCTCTACCTAAGAAATATTCTTAGTTCTGAAAGTCTGGGAGTTCAGCGGCCATAAGCAAATCATCATTCGGTTTGGGAGACCTTCGTTATGTACTTGGTGAGCATACTTAGTCTGGTCCCACACCGAGAGCTGCAAAACCAAGTCACCTCGTCCAGTTTCTCACTAAAGACTGACATGGATGCCCCTGGCTCTTCATGGAAATTACAATGACACCCTCTGAGCAGGGGCTTGCTATGATTCCCAAGAAGAACCTAACTGGAATAACTTTTGACTCAGAACTTGCAAGATGTTACCTTCCTAAAATGTCCCTGTTCCTGAATCTTTCTTGTTACATGTTACTAATCATTGAGGTAGGACACAGACAAGGTTGAGTTTCATTACATGGCAGGCTTGGATTAGGTAATGTTACCTTGTTACTACTGGTTCCTGCTGCTTATTTTCTCTTCAATAGCAGACTGATGATATTCAGATGATCTATTTTAGGTTCCATGTTTATGCGTATTCAACTGAAGTCAACATAGTGTTGATAATTCCAGAATTTTACCACACAAAAGCACATTTTCTTTCAGCTATCACTTATGTTTATACATCATCCATATGTCTCTGGTTATGGGACCCAACAGACAGTAGTGTGTGCAAGGCACAGTGCAAATAACTTTCATTTGATTCTCTGAGCCTTTATTTTTTTTTTTTAATAAGAAACTATTATATGCCCAACACTGTACTATATTCTTGGGTTAAAGATGAATCCTTTCCTCAAGGAAGGTACAGCCTAGGGGAAGACTGTGTTGCAAACATACATAAAAACTCTAGTAAATATCTAGTTCTCTAAAATAAATATAAATAGTATTTTAAAGTAACTAAAGGACTACAAGGAGATCAAACCAGTCAATTGTAAAGGAAACCAGTCCTGAATATTCATTGGAAGGACTGATGCTGAAGCTGAAGCTCCAATACCTTGGCTACCTGATGTGAAGAACGGACTCACTGGAAAAGACCCTGTTGTGGGGAAAGATTGAAGACAGTAGAAGAAAGGGATGACAGAGGATGAGATGGTTGGATGGCATCACTGATTCAATAGACATGAGTCTGAATAAGCTCCAGGAGTTGGTGATGGACAAGGAAGCCTGGCATGCTGCAGCCCATGGGGTTGCAAAGAGTCGGACACAAGTGAGCAACTGAACTGAACTGAACTGCAATTAGTCTTTGACCATTGCAAAAAACCAAAAGCAATAATGATATAGTGCTTTTACTTTATACCAACCAAGAAGTGGGAGCTAAAGTATTAGTCAAAATCACTTTGCTCAAGAAATTTGGAGATGCTTATTTATTCCACTGAGAATATTTAACCATAAGGATTTATCTTTAGTGAAATTTGCTGGGGAATGGTGAGAATTTATCTTTCCCAGTTGCCTCTGTGTAGAGTGTGATCAAATTCTCATGCAAAGATATCTCTGCTCTCTGCCAAGAAGACCCCGTAACCAAAGATAAGGTAACAATGATCTAAAGTTTTTCCTCTATCACAGTATTTCTTTGTTCCAAAATACAGTGCTTTCTATCGAGTGCCTAATATTCTTCTCTGTTTTTCTAAAAACCCTGGTGAGTCCAAATTTGGCTTCTGTCATTGCAGAGTTCTACCTGTTCTGTCCCCAGAGCCCTGCATAGCACAAACAACCCTAAGTGTTTGCTTAGATCAAGAAACACAAAGCCACCTTCCTGGACCAGGCAGGCCCTCCATCCTGGTTGCAGGAGAAAGATAATGAGAAGCCCCTTGTGCTTTTTTCTACTCTGATATTCTGACAGTTTATAAACCAGCTGACAAATTCTGGATTCAGTATATATTCTGAGAATTTAGACTAACGCCTCAAGATGAAGAATTCTAAAAAGATCATTCAACTAGTCAATATTCACTCTCTTACATTATGAACCCAGCATTGTGCTAGATGCTGTGAATAAAGAATAAAGAGAAGGAAATAGAGAAATAAAGGGGAGGAGGGAGAGAGGAGGAAAAAGCACAATATGTAAGGTAAGCATATTAATGGCCCCTCAAAGATGTCTGTGTCCTCTCCCTACAACCTCTGAATATGTGACCTTACATGGCAAAAGGGGTTTTGCAGGCATAATTAAAGTTACAGACCTTAAAAGGGAAGATGATTTTATATTATCTAGTTGTGTCCACCTAATCACATAGGCCTTTAAAAGCAGAGAAACTCTTTTAGATGCAACAAGGTATCACAGAAGGGGAAATTCAGAGAGATTCAAAATATGAGAAGGAGTCAGTCTCTGCTGTGGGTCTGAAGATGGGGGCTGGCAATCAAACAGGAGAGCAGCTGGCCTGAAGGAACTGCAAGGAGCTCCTCACGGATAGCCAGAGGAAACAGCAACCTCTGCACTCTCAAGGAACTGAATTCTGCCAGCCATCTGAATGAGCTTGGAAACAGATTCACCTCCAAAGGCTCCAGAAAAATCATAGCCCTGCTGGCACCCTGATTTCTGTCTTACAATACTTAAAGCCGAGGAATCAGCCAAGCTATGGTGACCTGGACTTTTAGCCTGCAGAACTATAGGATTTTTTTTTAAATGGGTATTGTTTTAACTGCTAAATGTGTGGCAATTTGTTATGGCAGCAATAGGAAACTAATACAAATAATAAATGGTACTTGGCCGCAAAGAATCTAATGGAGAAGAAAGTGAGTGCACTGTAAAGTTATGATGCTTTGATTTTAATGGAAGAGGTCAGTGGGGGTGAGAAATCATCCTGAGGAATGAGACTAATCGTTCTGAAGCATCTCACTGATACAACTATTTAGAATAATGCCTCATTTTGAGGGCATGTTATGAGATACTCTAAATTGACCAAGGATTTGGGAGCAGTGTGCCGTGACCATCAATCTCTCTCTTACTTTGGGAAGCATAAGGCATCTGATTACCACATGTAAACAGTGTTCAAAGCTGAACAAGTAACCCTAACACAGAATCTTTCTAGATTGCAACTCGTCTTAAAATTGTTAAGATAGCAGTCACGCTCATGTTCTGTGTGTCTGCTAATTGCTTTTTTTGTATACCGACTTCCTTCCAGTTTTCTGGAGTGTGCATTAGGAAATGATTATTTTTAATAATCCATAGAATGTATTGAGAGCATAAATGAGAATAAACTTTTTATTCACTAATAATATCAAGACCCATCTTGTGGGAGGTGAAAGAAAGGGTAGGCTAAAGCTTTGTAATATGCTTTAGAAACTGATAGAAAGGATATTTCAAAATGCTCTTTCAGTTATTAACAGTAATGGCAGACAAGCAACAATCTGAGGGGAAATATTTGTAATGCATATCACAGAGAAAAGACTAATTTCTTTAATGTATAAAAAGAGTTGCCCTAAATCAATACAAGACCAGCAACTCAAAAGAATAATTAGTATATTTTAAAAGAAGTCACAGAAAAGGAAATACTATGGTTTTTAAACTTATAAAAGTACACTCAATATCACTTATCCTAAGGAACACTAAAATGAAAGCCACAAATAATTTATAATTTATACCCATTGGACAGAGAAGTTCAAAACAGTTTATGATATACTATATCTGTGAGTATGAGGTGAGACAATGTCCAATATTGCCAGTTGACTAGTTGAAACACTTTAGGGACAATTAGTTCATATTGACTAACATTAAAAATGCATATATCCTTGGATCCAATAAGTATTCTTCTTACAATTTTTCCTATAGATAAACTTGTATATGTGAAAATGATTTATGTAAAAGGACAATATCTGAAACATGCTGTGATAGCAAATGTTTGGAAACAACTTATATTTCTACTAAGAGTGGGGGTAGTTTAAAGAAATCATGGAAAAATCATATAATACTATTCATCTGTTAAAAAGAATAAACAAAGTTGGAACAACCATTTAGGAAAACTGTTGGGTAATGTTTACTAATGCTAGACACAGGCCTATCTTATGACCCAGTCTGTTCCCAGGTGTTTCCCCCATAACCATCAAAAGACACTTGTAAATCTGTTCCTAAGCAGCTTTATTCGAAATAGCCGCAAATTGGAAACTATCCAGGTGTCCATCAACAGGTGACTCCACTAACATAGTGAAATAATACTCAGCAACAAAAACAATAACTGATATGCTCAACAACGTGGACAATCTCCCTGATATGGTGAGGGAAAGAAGGAAAATATAAATATGGTCTTGTTTATATAAAGTTTCAAAACAGGTAGGATGAATTGTAGTGACAGAACTAGAGGTTGACTCTGAGGGTGTGAAACTGATATAAATGCTCTGTATCATCATCTGAATGGTGGTCACGTGGCTGTACACAGATACAAGACTCTTCATGCTGTATACTGAAGACAGGTGCACTGTATACAGTTTCTAACTTATGTTATAACTCAGTAAAAAATAAAGAAAAAAGTACAAGAGGAAGAGTATGGAAATGGATGAGAATGGGCAGGAGGAAGACAGCAGCTCTATGTGTATCCATGTATATAATCTGCAAACTAGATTGTTAAATAAAAGCATTTCTCAGCTAGAGTTCCTTATCTGAAACACAGCACACAGAAAATTATTTGTAATTATTTCTTCAATTCTCCCAAGGGTGGTACATAATACCCTTCCTGATGCCTAAGGAGAAAAGTTAATTTACTACACACAACTGATGCCTTAGAGAGGTTAATTCTCTCCAGAAAAATTGGCTGAGAATATTTATGTATGCTATATTGTGTGTTTAAGTGTATATTTTACACAAGAAACTAACTGATTATCTCTGAGGGGGAGGTGGGCAGCCCGCTTTTAATTTTATGACCTGTTGTACAATTTGAATTGTATACTATATCATGTAAACACACACATTTCTCTTTAAAGGAGAGAGTAGAAATGTAAGAGAGGTGGGGACACTCAGGAGTAAATGCAGCGATGCTTTGCTATAGTTGCCTGTTAACCAAGATATGTATGCTAGTGGTATTTAGCAACAAAAAATGTTTTGGGCTCAGTTTTTAAGTTCAAATGCTGATTGTATTGCCCTCAGTAATCTAAAAAAAGAAAAAGTAAACATACTGAGGGCAAGCTGTGTGATTTTAAGACTGTCAAAGTTCCAAAACTGTCAGGGGCAGAGTTAAAGTATGGCAAGACTCCAGAAATATCTGCCAGCTGGCTGGGTCACCTTTTTCCATCTAGTCCAACTGATGCCTGATTCCCTGTGTAATGTCTGACATGAAGTACTTTGATGACTGAGACAAATTAAGGGAGGTACAGAAATATGATTGCTTTGCTGGGAATTTTAAAGGGTCAATTCACCTCACTGCAGTCGCTCATTTGTGTCCGACTCTTTGCAAATGGACTGAAGCATACCAGGCTTCCTCGTCCATCACCAACTCCTGGACCTTACTCAAATTCATGTCCATAATGCCATCCAACCATCTCATTCCTTCTCCTCCTGCCTTCAATCCTTCCCAGCATCAGGGTCTTTTCCAATGAGTCAGTTCTTAACATTAGGTGGCTAAAGTAGAGGAGTTTCAGCTTCAACATCAGTCCTTCCAATGAACACTCAGGACGGATCTCCTTTAGGATTGACTGGTTGGATCTCATTGCAGTCCAAGGGACTCTCAAGAGTCTTCTCCAACACCACAGTTCAAAAGCATCAGTTGTTCATTGCTCAGCTTTCTTTATAGTCCAACTCTCACATCCATACATGACTACTGGAAAAACCATAGCTTTGACTAGACAGACCTTATTGGCAAAGTAATGTCTCTGCTTTTTAATATGCTGTCTAGGTTGGTCATAACTTTCCTTCCAAGGAGGAAACATCTTTTAATTTCATGGCTGCAATCACCATCTGCAGTGATTTTGGAGCCCAAGAAAATAGTCTGTCACTGTTTCCATTGTTTCCCCATCTATTTGCCATGAAGGGATGGGACCCGATGCCATGCTCTTAGTTTTCTGAGTGTTGAGTTTTAAGCCAACTTTTTCACTCTCCTCTTTTATTTTCATCAAGAGACTCTTTAGTTCTTCTTCGCTTTCTGTCATAAAGGTGGTGTCATCTGCATATCTGAGGTTATTGATATTTCTCTTGGCAGTCTTGATTCCAGCTTGTGCTTCTTCCAGCCCAGTGTTTCTCATGATGTACTCTGCATATAAGTTAAATAAGCAGGGTGACAATATACAAACTTGACGTACCCCTTTCCCTATTTGGAACCAGTCTGTTGTTCCATGTCCAGTTCTAACTTTTGCTTCTTTACCTGCATACAGATTTCTCAGGCGGCAGGTCAGGTGGTCTGGTATTCCCATCTCTTGAAGAATTTTCCACAGTTTATTGTGATCCACACAGTCAAAGGCTTTGGCATAGTCAATAAAGCAGAAGTAGATGCTTTTCTGGAACTCTCTTGCTTTTTCGATGATCCAACAGATGTTGGCACTTTGATCTCTGGTTCCTCTGCCTTTTTTAAATCCAGCATGAACATCTGGAAGTTCACGGTTCACATACTGTTGAAGCCTGCCTTGGAGAATTTTGAGATTTACTATGCTAGCATGTGAGATAAGTGCAGTTGCGCAGTAGTATGAACATTCTTTGGCATTGCCTTTCTTTGGGATTGGAATTAAAACTGACCTTTTCCAGTCCTGTGGCCACAGCTGAGTTTTCCAAATTTTGCTGGCATATTGAGTGCAGCACTTTCACAGCATCGTCTTTTAGGATTTGAAATAGCTCAACAGGATTTCCATCACCTCCACTAGCTTTGTTCATAGTGATGCTTCCTAAGGCCCACTTGACTTCACATTCCAGGATGTCTGGCTCTAGGTGAGTGATCACACTATTGTGGTTATCTGGGTCATGAAGATCTTTTTTGTATAGTTTTTCTGTATATTTTTGCCACCTCTTCTTAATATCTTCTGCTTCTGTTATGTCCCTACTATTTTTGTCCTTTATTGTGCCCATCTTTGCATGAAATGTTTCCTTGGTATCTCTAATTTTCTTGAAGACATCTCTAGACTTTTCCATTCTATTGTTTTCCTCTTTCTTTGTATTGATCGCTGAGGAAGGCTTTCTTATCTTTCCTTGCTATTCTTTGGAACTCTGCATTCAGATGGGTATATCTTTCCTTTTCTCCTTTGCCTTTGGTTTCTCTTCTTTTCTCAGCTATTTGTAAGGTCTCTTCAGACACCATTTTGCCTTTTTGCATTTTTTTTGAAGATGGTCTTGATCCCTGCCTCCTGCCCAATGTCACGAACCTCTGTCCATAGCTCTTGAGTCACTCTATCAGATCTTATCCCTTGAATATATTTGTCACTTCCACTGTATAATCATAAAGGATTTGATTTAGGTCATAACTGAATGGTCTAGCGGTTTTCCCTACTTTCTTCAATTTAAGTCTGAATTTGGCAATAAGGAATTCATGGTCTGAGCCACAGTCAGTTCCCAGTCTTGTTTTTGCTGGCTGTATAGAGCTTCTCCATCTTCGGCTGCAAAGATTATAATCAATCTGATTTCAGTGTTGACCATCTGGTGATGTCCATGTGTAGTCTTCTCTTGTGTTCTTAGAAGAGGGTGTTTGCTATGACCAGTGTGTTCTCTTGGCAAAACTCTGTTAGCCTTTGCTCTACTTCATTCTGTACTCCAAGGCCAAATTTGCCTGTTACTTAAGGTATCTCTTGACTTCCTACTTTTATATTCCAGTCCCCTATAATGAAAAGAACATGTTTTTTGGATGTTAATTCTGGAAGGTCTTGTAGGTCTTCCTAGAACCATTCAACTTCAGCTTCTTCGGCATTACTGGTTGGGGCACAGACTTGGATTACTGTGATATTCAATGGTTTGCCTTGGAAACAAACAGAGATCATTCTGTCTAGAGACTGCATCCAAGTACTGCATTTCAGATTCTTTTGTTGACTATGAGGGCTACTCCATTTCTTCTAAGGGGTTCTTGCCCACAGTAGTACATATAATGGTTATCTGAGTTAAGTTCACCCATTCCAGTCCATTTTAGTTCTCTGATTCCTAAAATATCAGTGTTCACTTTTGCCATCTCCTATTTGACCACTTCCAATTTGCCTTGATTCATGGACCTAACATTCCAGGTTCCTATGCAATATTGCTCTTTACACATTGGACTTTACTTCCATCACCAGTCACACCCACAACTGGGTGTTGTTTTTGCTTTGGCTCTGTCTCTTCTTTCTTTCTGGAATTAATTCTCCACTGATCTTCAGTAGCATATTGGACACCTACTGTCCTGGGGAGTTCCTCTTTCAGTGTCCTATCTTTTTGCCTTTTCATACTGTTCATGGGGTTCTCAAGGCAAAAATACTGAAGTGGTTTGCCATCCCTTCTCCAGTGGACCACATTTTGTCAGAACCCTCCACCATAATTTTAAAGGTTAGACAGCAAAATATTAAAACAGCTTCTCTGTTTTTCCCATGAATAAAGCAAGGTAAAGAAAGCCAAAGAAACTGAAGCCTGATGGCAGAAACCAAAGACCAATTTAGCATGTGTGCAAACACACATACATACAAGCACCAGAAACTAGAGTGGTCTGGGTGAGCAGAGGCAAGGGGCTTGCTAGTCTCTAGCCAGCCTATTGGGCAGTCTGTATGCCAAGAAAATTGCACGAGAATTTCCAGATAGAGTTGTAATAAGAAAGATAACAGCTCCTATGCAAGTATTATGAAATTTACTGATCACATCAATGTGTGTGCCAAGTGCTTTATCTGTACTATGTTGTTAAACCCTCAAGTGTCCCATTGAAGTAAATAATACTGTTACCCTCGGGTTACACATGAGGAAACAGGCTCAATGAGCTAAGTAGCCTGCTTAGCAGTTAGGGAGTGTACCACCCACTTCCTTTCCTCTGAACCATGTCCTGTTTGTACATTACATGGTCCATTGTCAGTCAGTGGGAAAAATTCCATACATAAAGAATTACACATGCAGCTTCATAAAGAGTCCAAATCCTTATTTAAGTGTGACTTAGCTTTCCCTCAGATCCATTACGTTTCCTAATTTACCAATGCATTTGACCTCATTTCTTCAAATGGGCACACATTTCTCAGAAATGCTTTACAAGTTTGTTTCTGTTTGCTTGTGTGTTTGTTTTTGCTGTGACGCTCACCCTAAGGAAGTGATGGAGATTTCTTGAGAAAATTGTCGAGTAGCATATTCTTTAGCATCTTGCAAAGCCCTGCTATAGGGTCCCTTCAAATAAAGTCCAGTATCTAAGGGTTAATTCGTGCAAAATATCTTCAGAGCTACTCCAGTAGGTACTTCAGCTACCAGTTTTTGAGAAATTTCTTTGATTACCTGAGATAAATTCACAAGGACATTTCATTCAGTATTAAAGTGTGTCTTATCCTTTTAAATATCCTAGAATGCCAAAGAGGAACATCAATCACACTTTCTTGAAACTTGATTTATAATTCTTCACTACTGATAACATATATATGCCCAGAAGACAGTAAGTGAATTAATGAAAATAAAAATATCATTCTATTTTCTTTCTCATATTTTATGTAGAATAATCTGTTCACTGGATTATAAAGTGGTTGAAGCACTAAGGTAAGTTTATGGTTTCATTTTGGCAACATCTTAGCCAACCCATGGGCAAGAACAAGAGTCAGATGTACCCAAGGCCTAGAAGCAGGAACTAGGTGGTTCTGGGGAACCAGATTTCTTTCTGTAGTTCTGGAAGCCAAATGGTTCGCATCCATATGATATCTCTCAGCATCTGCTTTGTGATCTGCTGCTGTTGAGAGGTTTGCTCTGTCTGGCTCAGGTCATTTTAGCTACTATCTTTCAGTCCTATCCTGTTGTCCTGGAAAAACCATCTGGTTAGATGAGTTTGAGCCAGTTATCCACTGTAATCCCTTATGATGTAGGCAAGTGTGTGGAATCACATGGTACACTCCCACTCAGCAGGGCTGTGGAGATGGAAAGGAGAGGGTCTGGGCAGATTTGCTAAGAAGAGGGTTATGGAAGTGGTGAGGACACAACTGTGGAGAAAACAGTTGGAATTTGTATTATAGCTGCCATATAGGAAGCAATATTCTTCCAGAATCTGGCTAGTAAGAAATTATTCAGAGAGCATCTCCATCATATTTAGATATTGCTTTTCCTGAGTCAATCAACTTCTAAAAGCTCTTAAAATGAAAGGATAGACTTTGGAAAGGGAACCCAAACAGACCCAGCATTGTGCTCTAGCAGAGAGGACAAAAGTGAATATACCTAGTTAGTTTTGTTATAAACAGGGACTGGAGACTCTCTCTTGACTGAATGGTGATTTTTGCCTCAGAAGCTCTGTTCTGGGGCATATTCATAAAGTCTGAGGCTGAAGCTTTTCCTGAATGTTTTGGAAATAGAGATGGAAAACTTAAGTGGATAGTGCTGGCTGCAATTCAATGCATGCCAGTGCAATACAGAGGGGGAAAATGTTATTTAAAACCACAAATGAGTGTGGCAACTTCTGCCTTTCCATGGAGAAGCTAGGAGTGGGAGTAGGGAGTAATTCATATATATAAAGGACTAAATCTCTTTCACTTTTCCTTTTGCAGAAAGAGGTGGAGGAGGCAAGGGTGAGGCTTAGAATTAGATGCCCTGTGTGGTTTTAGCAGAATACATTAGTGGGTCTTTGTACACACAGAGAGAGTCTATGTACTGAGTACAGAGTCTAGAGATTCAACAGAGCTAACATGAACTAATTTTTATAAGAAAATGGAAGACATTTAAAGTTTTCACGCCTGAGAGAGAAGGGGTAGATAAGAAAACAGAGGAAACCATGGAGGGGAGCCCTGGAACATAGGAAAGAGTCCAGAGGGCTCTTCATATTAGGGGTTTCCAATATTCTAAGTTGTTTGGCTGCATTGTAAATTTCATCCACTGTTGCAAGCCTCAGTCAAGTCGGCTACATGGAAAATATTTTAATAAGTGTTTTTGTTTGTGAATATTTATTTGATAGGATAGCTCGGTTGGTAAAGAATCTGCCTGCAGTGCAGGAGACCCCAGTTTGATTCCTGGCTTGGGAAGATCCCCTGGAGAAGGGATAGGCTACCCACTCCAGTATTCTTGGGCTTCCCTTGTGGTTCAGTTGGTAAAGAATCTGCTTGCAATGCAAGACACCTGGGTTTGATCCCAGGATTGGGAAGATCTCCTGGAGAAGGGAAAGGCTACCCCCTCCAATATTCTGGCCTAGAGAATTCCATGAACTACTTAGTCCATGGAGTCGCGAAGAGCTGGATATGAATAAGCAACTTCCACATTATTTTGCAAAGTCCCCACCAGTGTATACTTCTTCCCTCATTCTCTTTTTACAATGTGACATTGATACATATCTATCAAGAAATGGAGTCTCTGCTCCTCCTCCTTGAGCCTGATGGATGGCTTATAAATGCCTCACCCAGTAGAACGTGACAGAAGGAATGCCACATGAATTCTGAAGCTAGGTCCAGAATGGCAGGCTTTCTCTCAGGAGGCCTCCCATGGAACCATATCATCATTTTGTGAGAAAGTTCATGCATCATGGAAAGGTCATGTGTGTGTGTATTCTGAGCAACAATCTCAACTAAGCAACAAGCAAGCATTAACCCCTAAAAATGTGGGCACACAAGCCTGATGATTCCTGTTATTAATTTTCCCATTTTCCAGGGCCGAGTCCACACACTGGGTAGCAGAGGCTAGCCATTGCCATGTCCTAACTGACTGAAAAAAACTATCAGTTCAGTTCAGTTCAGTCGCTCAGTCGTGTCTGACTCCTTGCAACCCCATGAATCGCAGCACACCAGGCCTCCCTGTCCATCACCAACTCCCGGAGTTCACCCAAACTCGTGTCCATCGAGTCGGTGATGCCATCCAGCCATCTCATCCTCTGTCATCCCCTTCTCCTCCTGCCTCCAATCCCTCCCAGCATCAGGGTCTTTTCCAGTGAGTCAACTCTTCGCATGAGGTGGCCAAAGTATTGGAGTTTCAGCCTCAGCATTATTCCTTCCAATGAACACCCAGGGCTGGTCTCCTTCAGGATGGACTGGTTGGATCTCCTTGCAGTCCAAGGGACTCTCAAGAGTCTTCTCCAACACCACAGTTCAAAAGCATCAGTTCTTCGGCACTCAACTTTCTTCACAGTCCAACTCTCACATCCATACATGACCACTGGAAAAACCATAGTCTTGACTAGATGGACCTTTGTTGGCAAAGTAATGTCTCTGCTTTTGAATATACTGTCTAGGATGGTCATAACTTTCCTTCCAAGGAGTAAGCGTCTTTTGATTTCATGGCTGCCGTCACCATCTGCAGTGATTTTGGAGCCCAAAAAATAAAGTCTGACACTGTTTCCACTGTTTCCCCATCTATTTCCCATGAAGTGATAGGACCAGATGCCATGATCTTAGTTTTCTGAATGTTGAGCTTTAAGCCAACGTTTTCACTCTCCTCTTTCACTTTCATCAAGAGGCTTTTTAGTTCCTCTTCACTTTCTGCCATAAGGGTGGTGTCATCTGCATATCTGAGGTTATTGATATTTCTCCCGGCAATCTTGATTCCAGCTTGTGCTTCTTCCAGCCCAGCGTTTCTCATGATGTACTCTGCATATAAGTTAAATAAGCAAGGTGACAATATACAGCCTTGACGTACTCCAAACTTGGGAAATAGTTAATGATTATTATTATTTTAAGCCATTAATTTTGGGAGAATTTGCTATGCTGCAATAGATCAATAAAACAGCCTCACTTCCAGGGTCTCCAGAAAAAAAATTAAAGAACTTTGTAGTGGAATTTGGACTAATTCTCTCTTAAGCTTAAAGAATTGGGCCATATCTGTTTTCATGGCACTTGTTAAAACCTAAGTACTATTCTTTGAACTTTAAGAGTTCTGTAGTCTGAAAGACTAAGGCTACCAGTGCAAGGAAGGATGAGAGGTGCTCTGGTCTGAATGTTTGAGTGCCCACAAAATCCATGAGTTGAAATCCTAGCCCTTCAAGATGATGATATTAGGAGTTGAGGCTTTGGGGAGGCGCTTAAGTCAGGAAGGTGCAGTCCTCCAGAATGGAATTCATATCTTATAAGCAAGGCTTCAGAGACCCCTGGCCCCTTCCACTGTCTGACAGTGGCAAGTCTGCTTTCCAGAAGATGGTCTTCACACAATCATGCTGGCAGCCTGGCCTCACATTTCAGCCTCCAGAACTGTGAGGGATACATTCCTGCTGTTTATAAGTCCATGGTATTTTGTTATCGCAGCCAGACAAGATCAAGACAGGAGAGGTGTTGCTTTATATTTTAGGCATAAAAAGGTAAATCTCAAGGACAGCCAAGGAGAAGACAAGTGACTTCATACACTAAGGAACTGATTCCATATTATTAAATTCTGCACTCCTATTTCCAGGGCTATGTCCCTCAATTTCCATAAGGAAAGGACAGAAAATTCTAGAGTATATGGAATTGTCAGCTTATGAATGTGACTAGTGAGTTTTAAAATTGAACTCATTCAAAATGTCCTAACCTAAAGTGATTTATTAGCTACCAGGCTCGAAGGGCGTTAATTCACCTCTGCCTGTGCTGGAGAATGGCAGTCCTTACAGACGTGATCATATTCTCTGCCAACCTTGGAACATATTCATAACTTGGAGAATGTGTGTTTCAAATTAGACTCTCTTACATTTTGCATGATTAATTTCATTTATACTTAACTATATGAAACTTTTGACTCTTCTGTAAAAGAGAGCTGAAAATAAATTTTCTGGGCATCTGAGAGTTCTTCTAAATTATCTCTAAAAATAATACTTTGATGAGTAAAGCAGAGAAAACCCACAAATTTCCTGTCATATACACAATAAATGGAAAATTCAAGTACGTGGGTATAGGAAAACAAAGGACCATATTTTTTTAATAGATACATTTTTTTCAGGCTTTGTATGAACTTGTGTTAGAAAGGCCTAATTATTCTGCAATATTAGCAGGAGACAACTCCCAAACTATAGGTGACACTTTCAGTACAGTTACCAGCTATATAATTGGTTACAATATCTCCATTTTAAATCTACGCTGACTGCTCCCATGAGAGATGGAGTAGGGAAGATGTGCTAACTTCGGGTTTCTATGTAAATTCTTGTCTTATTGCTTTGTAATTTGAAATTTTAATTTTCTTAAAAGGTAAAAAAATCTTTCTAATATTCAGTTCAGTTCAGTTCAGTCGCTCAGTCGTGTCCGACTCTTTGCAGCCTCATGAATCGCAGCACGCCAGGCCTCCCTGTCCATCACCAACTCCCGGAGTTCACTCAGACTCACGTCCATCGAGTCAGTGATGCCATCCAGCCATCTCATCCTCTGTTGTCCCTTTCTCCTTCTGCCCCCAATCCCTCCCAGCATCAGAGTCTTTTCCAGTGAGTCAACTCTTCACATGAGGTGACCAAAGTACTGGAGTTCAGCTTCAGCATCAGGCCTTCCAATGAATATTCAGAACTGATTTTCTTTAGGAGGGACTGGTTGGATCTCCTTGTAGTCCAAGGGACTCTCAAGAGTCTTCTCCAACACCACAGTTCAAAAGCGTCAATTCTTCGGTGCTCAGTCTTCTTCACAGTCCAACTTTCACTTCCATACATGACCACTGGAAAAACCATAGCCTTGACTAGATGGACCTTAGTCAGCAAAGTAATATCTCTGCTTTTAAATATGCTATCTAAGTTGGTCATAACTTATCTTCCAAGGAGTAAGCGTCTTTTAATTTCATGGCTGCAATCACCATCTGCAGTGATTTTGGAGCCCCCCAAAATAAAGTCTGACACTGTTTCCACTGTTTCCCCATCTATTATTACCTCATATATATTCTATATGTTGGGGAAACTATACAATAGGAGATTATTTTACCCAAATATTCAATGCAATTGGTCATTATTATCCTTAACCCTGTCAGCTAGGTGGATGCAAAATAAAAGATTTTAGTGAAGATGTCTACTGAGGCCATTTAAGGCCAGATATTTGGCTATATGTAGGCTTTACTAGCTTTGGTCTGTTATGATGCAGCATTTTTCATCTATATCCAGGAGAGGAATGATGTCCTGCATCACTAATGGTCTTTAAAAAAAAGGATTTGCATGGCCAAATAAGTTGAGGAAATTTTAGTTTAAACATATTTTTTTTAAATGTTCTTTCCTGCAGAACTTCTTGGCCTTTGATATATTAATCTGTATTTGACTCTTCAAGAACAATAGAATGTGAAGCGTTTCCAAACCTTATTCAGTTGCAAATTATCTATAAAGACCACAGGGCTTCCTTTAAGAACTATTAGGGCAAAGGATACTCAATGACGCTGCTACTGCTAAGTCACTTCAGTCGTGTCCGACTCTGTGTGAGCCCACAGACGGCAGCCCACCAGGCTCCCCCATCCCTGGGATTCTCCAGGCAAGAATATTGGGGTGGGTTGCCATTTCCTTCTCCAACTCAATGATGGGAATTAAATAAAAAGTTACACTTTTCAAGGTGCAGGAATGATCACTAATTCCACTTATTTTTATAAAGAAATACAGTGATACTACCTGGGAACAAAATTACTTTCCACAAATTCAGGCAGGGTGTGTCTGGAAAGAGGGAAACTGTCCCAGCTGAGGGAAGCCTTTTATTCTCAAGGCTCCCTTGGTGCTATCATCAAGCGTGGAGCTGTGGAGTCACTGAGTAGCTTGCCTAGACAGAACGTCAGATATATGTATGAAACTGAAGGCCAGAAGCTGAATCCTAACTTCCTGGAGAGAAATAAGAGCAAGTGTTCCTAGCAATAATCCTGTCTCATTTCTTCCTTTAATACAGATTCTTTAGACCACAGAATGTCCATCATGATTTTCTTCATTAACAAGAAGCATGATTTTGTTAAAGATGAGATGTTGCCCTCAGACATAACTCATTTCTATCTTAAAGTGACTAGTCATTACTCCAAGCTTTGGAAGCTATTGTTGGTAAAAATAGGTGCATGGTGACTCCAGAATTTATACATAAAAAGTGGCTTGAAGTGGTGAGTTGGTGGAAGGAAGAAAGAGGACTTAAGGTTGTGCCTGTCGTGCACATTCTATTAGATTGGGGAAAATGTGGATTATCAACAGCAGTGAGTGGGAATGGAGAGGGTGAGGGGCAACAATGGGGCACGACTGAAATCCAAAGCACTCTTACGTCTTCCTGAGCCCCCTTTGCTCTTACATGTAAGCTTCACATGTAGACTACAAGAAGGAGACAGTAAGGCAGGGGAAAGGAGATACAGAGGGAAGATGACGGCAAGAGCTAGAAAAATAAATGGAGGTTTCTACTTTTCCATCAAGGTGTTCAGAAACTGGAAAGAGCCTTAAAGGCCACTTGTCCAATTTCTTCTATAAGAGCCTCTATCTTTCACTGATGGTCCTTTGGTTTCTGGTCGGGTGCTTGCACAGTTCTCAAAGAAGCTTATTTACTTTGCAAACGACTCTAATTACTAGAGGGTCCGTTCTTACATTTGCTAAAATATCGGTCCTCAGTGTTGGTTTTAGTTCTAGAACATTCTGAACCAGAACATTTCCCTCCTGGCCTCCTAAACTATATAGAAAAAGTCTTCAACAGGACTCTTCTAAATGTTTACAGACAGTTAGCATGAACTCACTGTTTCTTTTTCTGCTGCAAATATCACTAACCCTGTCACATGTTCCTCAGATATGATCATTTGAGACACTCCTCCATTCTTGTTACTCGCCCCCGGATACATGTCTGGCATCCAATGCTCTTCTTAAAATTTGGTATGAAGTATATTCAATCAACGTACAACATGTAATTAATGCTGTTGTACCTGAAGATAGCACTTTGGGGGAATTAGGATCTTTGGAGATTTGGTAATGTTAATCTCCTTACAGGGAAAAAATGATTAGACTTTTCTATATTGGAGTGGACCACATGGAACCAGTGGCAGCCTGTGGACCTGCTGCCTCAGAACTCACCTCCGGCTCATAGTCTCAGCCCTGCTGGACAGCCCCTCACTGTGCTTCCTCCCTAGTTTCAATCTGTAGTGTTCTCTGCTCAAGGTTCTACAGCCACTCCTCATCTGACAATGGTATTCCCCAGCAATCTCAGTGCAAGAACATTCTGAAGCTACGTGCACATCAACACAAATACCCAATAGTTTGTGTGTGTTATTTATGTCTGTGTGTATCTGTGAGAGACAGAGAAAAAGAGAATTATTTTTTATTATTAACATGAAACAATTTGCTTTAGACCCAGGTATAAAGACACTACTTGTTTCTCTGAACCAATATTTCTTTTTTAATGGATTGACAATAAGAAATTCACATTTAACTGAGAGCTTAGAATCCATTTTACAGTCCAGGTTTTACAACTATATAAGCTTTCATGGCCTGCATGAATGCTTACTTACTTACCTACCACCCTACAGTCTCTCTTAGATGGTTTTAGCAAAGTAGGTAACAACTTAGATTCTACTCTAATAGGGCCTTTGTGAGAAAAGAGCAAAGCAAGTTTTCTTCTCTCCAAGGTACTTTGCTTATATGAATAATATGTACATAATTTGACAAGGAAAGTGGTTAGATGTCATAAAACCAGTAGAAAAAAATATTTTGGTAACTTTTCAGCAACTGAAAATAAGAGAAAGGAAAAAGAAAAGAACAAGAAGGGAGAGAAGAAAGCAAGAAGAAATTATTTGAATAAAATGAACAAAGAAAATTCATTTCTGCTGGTGATGCAACTGTAACTTATTTTCATGTGTGTCATTTGTAATACAGTTGGCAGCTGGCTAAATTGGCAAATATTAAAGCCACATTAGGATTTGAAAATTCTTCTGTGATGATGTTTCTTATTATTTGTTGGTTCTTTCTGATTTTTAGTTTTCCTAGCTCTTTGCAGTTAAACATCACTGTACAAAGGATACAAATGGGCCTTTGCAAGGGAAAGGGAATGTATCAGTTTGGTTCAGTTCAGTCGCTCAGTCGTGTCTGACTCTTTGTGACCCCATGAATCGCAGCACGCCAGGCCTCCCTGTCCATCACCAACTCCTGGAGTTCACTCAGATTCACGTCCATCGAGTCCGTGATGCCATCCAGCCATCTCATCCTCGGTCGTCCCCTTCTCCTCCTGCCCCCAACCCCTCCCAGCATCAAAGTCTTTCCCAATGAGTCAACTCTTCACATGAGGTGGTCAAAGTATTGGAGTTTCAGCTTCAGCATCATTCCTTCCAAAGAAATCCCAGGGCTGATCTCCTTCAGAATGGACTGGTTGGATCTCCTTGCAGTCCAAGGGACTCTCAAGAGTCTTCTCCAACACCACAGTTCAAAAGCATCAATTCTTTAGCACTCAGCCTTCTTCACAGTCCAACTCTCACATCCATACACGACCACAGGAAAAACCATGGCCTTGACTAGACAGACCTTAGTCGGCAAAGTAATGTCTCTGCTTTTGAATATGCTATCTAGCTTGGTCATAACTTTTCTTCCAAGGAGTAAGCGTCTTTTGATTTCATGGCTGCAATCACCATCTGCAGTGATTTTGGAGCCCAAGAAGATAAAGTCTGACACTGTTTCCACTGTTTCCCCATCTATTTCCCATGAAGTGATGGTACTGCTTAAAGACTATAACCAGGCATATCAAATAACAAGGATCCCCACAAGCCACTCAGTTAAGTTTCTGCAGGAGTTGAAATGAAATATGGGCATTTCCCAACAGAATTACCTTTTTTTCATTTTGAAAAGTGTTAGGTTTTAGCAACCCTCCTCACTCTCTTGCATAATGCTATACACCCAATATTATCAAGGAAAGATGATAAGTGAATACTTATCATAATAAATTTCTGAATTCAGTGATATCTATAGCATCCATCTTTAACAGAAAACAGATTAGTAAGTGTTTCTTTCAAAATTCAATATAAAAATTTGATATAAAGAATTGCCTTGCCTTAAAACAGTTATAAGGTATAAATATCTTTGGGCCAAGTAACATTATAATGACATATAAAGAGATTGATGTTCCACCATATTATGTCTCTATTTTGCCATGAAAGAGAAAACCCTGCTCTCTTTTAATCTTCCCACTTTGTATGAATAGACGGGAAAGCACAAATGGACGTTATTAAATGAATAAACACGAATAAATAAAATGAGTATGTCAGCAGTCAGGGAGTGGACTGGCCACCTCATGGCTCTATTCTCTTCAAGACTGCTGATTCCTGGAGGAAACATCAAGGTGATTTTGCTGATGCTGCTTCACAAAGAAGCCCTGCACAGTGGAATGCAGGGGAAACTTGGCTTTCATTTGGCACATTCAAGCTGTGTGGACAATCAGTCTGAGTTATTCTGAACCATTTCTCTTGACATCAAAGTCTTCCCACAGTTGCTTGAATCACCCTTGTGATTTGGCTTCATGTGTCCTTTACAGTCTAGGGTTTTAAAAAATGTTTTTCTAAACTGAATAGGAGGTAAAGTTTCTGTTACTATTATTGTTAATATTCAAGTCAAAGAATTTATATTTAACCTTGAAATCCAGTAATATATATTTTTGTTTAAAAAATGACTCATCCATTAAACTATACTAAGACCTCTGAGAGTAGATTGCTTTGGTAAAATGTAGCTAATTCTTCCAGGAGTAGCTAATTAAATGGCTTAAAAATACGTAAATGACATCTACAACGGATGCTTTAAAATCAACTGAAAACAGAATACTTGCAAATACTTATTAAAAGTCAAGTATAACTAAGCAATTATCTAAGAGGAATGTGCTTTCATTATTCTCATTTGGAGACAGAATAACTGAGGTAGAGCCGTGTTTCTGAATAGAGAAGTCTGAATGACAACCACAATTATCACAAACTTAAAACCATACACATGTTATCTTGTGAAAAGTGTTAGTACTTTTAGGACCAAGCTTATATATAAACTAGAATTTAGAAAAGAAAAGACAACTTGAGAAGGAGTCCAGACTTTACAAGCACCATGTTCTGGGTGGGCTGTCTTCCCTTGAATTTATGAAGTTTGTCACTTAAATATACGCACTTTCAGATACCAAATATAAAGCTGATCATTGTGCTGGAGCTCTTAAGAGTCTCTGCAGCAAAACTGGGGAGGCCAGTAGCGGGGCTACTGGTTGCAGTGTTTCAGATGTCAAATGAGTCCAAAATTGTGCCATCTTTATGTTCAAATGAAATGAGACTGCTAAATAAGATAATTGAAATGCTAGAGCTGGGAGCAGCCTGAGTGATTCAGAATAGCCTTCCAAATGCAAAGGCCCTGATAGGATGGGACTTTCATCCTCTTTAGAAAAAGTGATTTTCTTAGAAAAAAAAAAAAAAAGAGCATAATAGCAAGAGGCAGGTTTTATACAATTCAATAGAACACATTTATGGAAGAAGGGAAGTAATAGGTAAAAGGAGCACTAAGAAAAGTGTATGAAGTTCAGAAAGTAAAAACTGAAAAGAAAAGATATGAACTGAAAAGAAAAGATATGAAGGCTGCCAGAAACAGAGAAAGCATTCATTTTGTCACTGTTCTACCATGTTATTATTTGGAATTTTATATTAAGCACAGATTACTGGGAACTAATTAAATAATACGTTTTCCCCTTAAATTTAATGACCTAACTTAGATATTTTGACCTGAAGAGTATAATGATATGGTTATTTGAAAAGATTATTTCTTTTGGTACTACTAGATTTTGAAAGACAGGTAAACTCCTATTTACATAAGACCATAGAGAAATGGGAAATTAAGTTATTAAACTCCCAATTTTCTAAAAATGAAATACAGAAATCTTTGCAAGTGGATTTAAAATTTTTACACCTTGGTCAGTAGAGAATACCATAGCTGTTTTAACATTTCCTGGGAGGTTTGGCATCATCTAATGGTAAATCCCACATGAGATTGATAGATGTTGACAGTCTTTCACTCTGAGATGATTGACTCTGCCATACAATTATTTTAAAATTCTTCTCTTTTGTTTTCTCCCTCTGCTCTAGTCTTACTCTTTTTAGTGCCTAAGTTTCCTACATGCTTCCATTCTGCTATTGTATTAATACTGTATATGCAAATATTTACATGAAAGTCTGAGATTAGGTCCATATCTCCATTGAAGAATTTAAAAGAAATAATACTTGGGCCTGATACCACTTATTTCTGATATGTTTGTGCAAAGTTATAGTCACATTTCTGGTTCCATAAACTGTGAACCAGGAAAAGTGTTATTTTCTTGGGAAATTATTTGTAAATAAAATGTTTCCAAGACCAAGCAGAAAGTATACTTCTCTAAAGGTAGATATAATGAAATTCAGTGAAAGAGTTTTGTCATTTTCTTAGAACCTGTTGGACTTTTATATGTAATAGAATAAAATTTAAAAAGCGTAAGCATGCAGAGAAATCATTGGCATTTTCATTTTTTAAAGCATTCTATTAGAGTGGAAGTCCAGTGGTTTAGACAATATTTGCTGTAAGTCATCACAGTTGATCAGGAATTCATATTAAAATCACCAATAGAACAGGTTTCCTGGACAATCTCTGCAGACACAGGCCCCCATGCTTAGAAAGGCCCCACACTTGGCTTAATCCTCTGCTGTTGCCATCTTGAAGTTCTTAATCATTATACCTTTAGGCTTGTGATTGTAAGTGAAGTCCTATGGAGCATGGCACGTGTGTGTGTGATGTGTATCTCCTGGCATCTGTTGCTTCCCCACTTGCCTATAGTGTTTGCAATGCTCCATGAGCACAGAATTTGGGTGGAGTTCATGGGAGTTCACTGAGACTGTGAATATTATTGGGGACGTATATTTTAAAAAATCTTTTCCCAACCCATAAAACCTTTCCTCAAAGGGAGAAGAGGGAAAAAACCCTTTTTTATTAAGTAAGAATTCAACCAAAATGTGATGCGAATCACAGGCAATGCACTAAAGACGCTGCAAAGACAGAAAGAAACCTCACCCGTTTTCATAGCCAAGTAAAAGATGATTCTTCCCTGGTAGCTCAGTCCGTACAGAATCCGCCTGCAATGCAACAGACCCTGCTTCACTTCCTGGGTCAGGAAGACCCCCTGGAGAAGGAATAGGCTACCCACTCCAGTATTCTTGGGCTTCCCTGGTGGCTCAGATGGTAAAGAATCTGCCTGCAATGCGGGAGACCTGGGTTCAATCCCTGGGTTGGGAAGATCCTCTGGAGGAGGACATGGCAATCCAGTCCAGTATTCACCTGGAGAATCCCCATGGACAGAGGAGCCTGGTGGGCTACGGTCCATGGGATTGCAAAGAGTGGACAGAACTGAGCAGACTAAGAACAGCACAAGAGATAATTACAAGATAAACAAAAGCTAGTCCTCAAGTAAGAGGAGTTGCCAGCACTATTTGTCATCATCTTAAATTCACCTGAAAATTGGGATGAACTTGACATTAAATATTTGGTTTCATCCAAAGGAAAAGTAAATTTTTCGTATCTTTACCACGGGAGGGAGTTTTGGAGAGGAAGCTGAAGTTAGACAGCCTATCCTCCCATAGAAACTGGGAGCTAGGGGACTATTTCTTGAAGATTACATTTCAAATGAATATGTTCAGGTCTTTGAGAAAGACATTCCTTGAGTTATAGAGCTGGCAAAAAGATTAGTTAGCTTCTAAAATATTTATATACATTTCAAAGGAACAAAAGAAAGAACTTGCAATGGCAAGTTTTCTAAAGTAAATGCCTTCAGAAAAGAGAGGGAAGAAGTCTCGTCCCATGTTTTCAACAGGGAGAACTAAGCCTCTTATTTTTTATTTGTTTTTGCTCTTACAACATGACTGTGTGTGTGTGTGTGTGTATCAAGGGAGAGGCGTTCTGACAGCCCCAAGAGACTATACTTTCTGTTTAAGCCAAAAATTGCAGAAAGTAAGTAATGGAGATCATGGGATCATATAATTTCCTTTCTTTCTTTCTTTCTTACTTCTGTTACATCCCGGTGTTCGCCAAACATTGCATAAAGCAATGACATAATAGGAAAGAGAAAGTTAAACCCTTTCGTGAGACCATTTCCTTTCAGTCTACCTTTGCTTACTGAGAAGTAAGTGGAAGGTTAGAGTGTTGATAGAACGTCTGCATAACAAAACCTGAAAGAATCTGTGAGCTAGTCTCTGAAGGTCTCCATTCTTCTGGTAAGAAAAAGTACATATGATGTATATGCTCTGGAGTTGAGTTAAGTTAGACACCCTTATATTTGTATTTAAAACTGGCATTGTACAATATAAACAATAAAATTCATTTGAATGATTTCAAATTTTGTACTTTAAAAAATAACAACCTTAAATAGCAGGTAAAAACTATCATGGTAACTAAAGAGAGAAAGAGACGTGGGAAAAAAGGAAAAAGTTTTATAGTATTTTAGTACTTTTAAGGGCATTTCTCCCTGCTTTCTTTCTTTTTTTTTTTTAAGAAAACAAACTCTTTTTATTTGAATTCTTTTTTAATATAAATCTATTTATTTTAATTGAAAGCTAATTACTTTACAATATTGTGTTGGTTTTGCCATACATCAACATGCATCCCTGATTTTGAACAAGGGACTCTGCATTTTTGCTCTATGGGGAATCCTGCAAATTAAGCAGCTATCCCTGATCACTGATGGAGTTTTAAAAAACAAATTTCTCAGATCTATGAAGTCACAATCTAGAGACAGAGACCACCAGCATTTACACTTAAAAAATTTTTTTAATGTAAAGTAGAGGATTCTGATGAGTACCTCTGACTAAGAAACACTATTATAGGTTGTTAGGAGAAGACAGTGCTGCCTAGAGTGGTCACTCCAGTTCAGGTCAGTTCAGTTCCATCCCTCAGTCATGTCCGACTCTCTGCGACCCCATGAATCGCAGCACGCCAGGCCTCCCTGTCCATCACCAACTCCCGGAGTTCACTCAGACTCGCGTCCATCAAATCAGTGATGCCATCCAGCCATCTCATCCTCTGTTGTCCCCTTCTCCTCCTGCCCCCAATCCCTCCCAGCATCACAGTCTTTTCCAATGAGTCAACTCTTCGCATGAGGTGGCCAAAGTACTGGAGTTTCAGCTTTAGCATCATTCCTTCCAAGGAAATCCCAGGCTGATCTCCTTCAGAATGGACTGGTTGGATCTCCTTGCAGTCCAAGGGACTCTCAAGAGTCTTCTCCAACACCACTGTTCAAAAGCATCAATTCTTCAGCACTCAGCCTTCTTCACAGTCCAACTCTCACATCCATACATGACCACTGGAAAAACCATAGCCTTGACTAAATGGACTTTAGTCGGCAAAGTAATGTCTCTGCTTTTGAATATGCTATCTAGGTTGCTCATAACTTTTCTTCCAAGGAGTAAGCATCTTTTAATTTCATGGCTGCAGTCACCATCTGCAGTGATTTTTAAGCCCAAGAAGATAAAGTCTGACACTGTTTCCACTGTTTCCCCATCTATTTCCCATGAAGTGATCGGACCAGATGCCATGATCTTCATTTTCTGAATGTTGGGCTTTAAGCCAACGTTTTCACTCTCCACTTTCACTTTCATCAAGAGGCTTTTTAGTTCCTCTTCACTTTCTGCCATAAGGGTGGTGTCATCTGCATATCTGAGGTTATTGAAATTTCTCCCAGCAATCTTGATTGCAGCTTGTGTTCCTTCCAGTCCAGTGTTTCTCATGATGTACTCTGCTTATAAGTTAAATAAGCAGGTTGACAATATACAGCCTTGACGTATTCCTTTTCCTATTTGGAACCAGTCTGTTGTCCCATGTCCTAGAGTGGTCAGGAAAGATTCAATGAAGAAAAATTGCATAGAGCCTTAAAGGAAAACTAAAATTTGGCTGAGCATGCGTTTAAGTGGGATGGTATGAAGAAAAGAATCTAATGAATAAAAACATTAATAGTGTGTCAAATACAGTGTTGGAAGGGAAGGGAAGGAGATGATTTGTTTTGGACAAAAGAAACAGGTGAGTCGGTGAGTCATCACATAGTTGAAGACTTTTAGTGTGAGGTCTAGTGCTGAAACATTAGAGAGAGCAGAACATGTCTAAGAAGTGGAGCCGGTGCCTCATGTAGGATAGGATGTTGAAATGAGAGGTGGGGAGCAGGAAAGACAGTAAGCATGATATCGCAGAGCTCCAGGTGAGAGATGACAGGGGACAACATCAGCAAGTACTTTAAAAAATAAAATTTAACAAATATAAAAATTAATACACCAATGGAGTGAGAAATATCAGCTAAGGTGCAGCCAACTACTTGAACACTAGCCAAAGCAAACTGGCCTGTCTTCAGCATGTGTTAGAGGACAAAAATTATTTTGAAACAAATTTTTAATTAGAGTCAATTTTATATCTAAAATATATAAAGTGTATAGGAAAAAATAATTTCAAATCTTTTTTCTCTGAAAATGCAAAATATCCTGCAGAATATTTAGTGGACTGCAAGGGACTGTGGGCTCCTTAGATGGCCCTTTGAGTAAAACTGGACCATCTTACACAATGACCCTAAGAATAAAGTTGAAATAACAGAAGCAAGAAATAATGTGATGGAAGATTAACAGAATTTGTTGACTGATTACAAATGACTATGAAACAGTGGAATCAAAAACTGGGAGAATGAAGTGTCAAAGAAAAATGTTAAAAGATTTCAGAAGTAAATCAGGTTTTAGGAAAGGTGAATTTAATATAACTGTGGAGCAACTCCATGGAAATTATTAAGTGCCATTCTTACCAGTCATACAGTCAGAGGTCAGAAGAAGAAATTGTGACTTTGGCAAAGTCTATTAGTAGGGGTTTTATTTAATCTGGATAGGAAATGAAGTTATAGAAATAGGTGAACACTCCAAAGGAAAAGCCTTAAACAGAGAGGATCTTGGCAAAAACTGACGGAGGTGGTTACCAAAGGCAAAGAAGACTAATTCAGAGAGGTATTAGGAAATCCAGATTGATATAGAGCCATAGCAACCAAGTGAATATTTTGTCTAAAATACACATTCACTAGACAGCTAATTGCTGTGTCCAAACGCTATACACATCTTCACAGTGATCTTCTTTCCTGATGCTTTTATCTGCTTCCTTTTAATTACATATTCATTTTGATAATATTCTAATGTTTGGGGTTCTCCCTTTATAGGAGAGATGTTGTTTATCTTTCATTGCTCAGAGCATTTATGTCGATGCTCTTATGATGAGAAAGACAAGGTCGCATTTTAAATGCTTATTAATATTTATTATTGTCACAAAGCAAGAATAGTCAGCATTATTAATAGCCCTATCACCTAAAAATCCCTTGGAAATATTATCAGTTATATTTCTTGATACAATTTCTTCAATGTCATTTTATGTTATGTCCCTCATAGATATTAATGTTAACATTTGGAAGGGGAAGATTAAAAAAATAACACATAGACACAAAAGATAAAACGTACAAGAATAATCTTAACAAGTTACGTGAAAGTCTTTCTCAGTGACACACAAGCATACTTGATAAAATAAAAGATTCCTTGTTCTTGAATAAGATGAATAAAGATTGTACAAATATGACTTCTCCATAGATTATAAATATAATGCAACCCCAGTGAAATTAGTAATCCTTTCCCTTCCACCCCAGAACTAACAAGTTGGTTCCAAACTTGCTATGAAACCCCTTCTGAAGTGATCAGGAAAGGCTTAGTGAAGAAGAATTTGAGATGAAATGAGATAAGAAAAATAAGACAAATGAAGGAGGAACTAGATATTTAAACTGAAATCTCTAGAATTCAAACAATGCAGTTCTGGCACATGACTCCTTGGTTAGAGTCACAGAACAAGATAGAAAACCAGAAAAAGATGTCATGTGGAAATTTAGTGTATGTTGAATGTTGTATCTTAATGCATTAGGAGAATATATAATTTAATAAATGATTTGGAAACCTGGATAGTCTGTTGGAAAAAGATACCTTAACTCACATATACAAGAATAAACTGCAAATAGACCAGTGATCTAAATGTTAAAAATAAAATAAAACTATAAAAACACTAGAAGAAAACACCAGTAAATTCCTTCAAGGCCAGAATGTAAGGAAACATTTCTAACTATGACTCAAAATCCAGATGTAATAAAAGATACAATTAACGATTTGAAGAACATTGTTGTTGCTGTTTAGTCGCTGACACTTTTGCTACCCCATGGACCGTAATCTTCCAGGCTCCTCTGTCCTTGGCGTTTTCCAGGCAAGAATACTGGAGTGGGTGGCCATCTCCTTCTCCAGCGGATCTTCCCGACCCGGGATCAATCTCCCATCTTTACCGCTGAGTAAGTGGGTTCTTTACCGCTGAGCCACTGGGGAAGCCTCTTGAGCTACGTTAAAAAACAATCAGTTCCGTTCAGTTCAGTTCAGTCGCTCAGTTGTGTCCGACTCTTTGCGACCCCATGAATCGCAGCACGCCGGGCCTCCCTGTCCATCACCAACTCCCGGAGTTCACTCAGACTCACGTCCATCGAGTCCGTGATGCCATCCAGCCATCTCATCCTCTGTCATCCCCTTCTCCTCCTGTCCCCAATCCCTCCCAGCATCAGAGTCTTCTCCAATGAGTCAACTCTTCGCATGAGGTGGCCAAAGTACTGGAGTTTCAGCCTCAGCATCATTCATTCCAAAGAAATCCCTGGGTTGATCTCCTTCAGAATGGACTGGTTGGATCTCCTTGCAGTCCAAGGGACTCTCAAGAGTCTTCTCCAACACCACAGTTCAAAAGCATCAATTCTTCGGCGCTCAGCCTTAAAAGAACAATAAAATAATGAAATTTGTTGTGTATTGGAAGAAATCTGTTACATATATGAAATCTGTTGTTCATAGGAAACAGTAGAAGTTATAAAGGATGGGATAGATTTCACTGGTTACATGACCTAATATAGTTTTGAATTTTGAGTCATATTAATGTTTTATTTAATAACAAAGTTAAATAACAAAGGATAAGAGGATCCAGACTCCAATTCAAACATAAATAAATGAACTCAGCTATATGAAATAAATAACATGACCATACAGAAGGGAATAAAAAAGAATCAAGTAACTTTTTAAATGTGAGCTTCCTGACTGACACATTCAGAAGGACACAGTATCCCTTATAGAGCACTCCTGATGAGAAATGCAACTTAAAAAAACCCAAAAAACTGTAAAGTTCCTTATTGGGAAAGTTGATGAAATTAAAATATGAACTGTGTACAAGATAAATATTAAATTTCATGTGATAAGTGTACTGTGTTTATGTAAGACTTTTTAAATATACACTTAAGTGAGGCCTCTCAGGTGGCATTAGTGGTAAAGAACCCGCTGCCAATGCAGGAGACTTATGTGATGTGGGTTCAATCCCTGGGTTGGGAAGAACCCCTGGAGGAGGGCAACCCACTCCAGTATACTTGCCTGGAGAATCTCATGGACAGAGGAGTCTGGTGGGCTACAGTCCACAGGGTCAAGAAGAGTCAGACACAACTGAAGCAACTTAGCACGCATGCACACATACTCAAGTATTTGGAGATAAAGAATCACAGTACAGTACAGTTCAGTTCAGTTCAGTTGCTCAGTTGTGTCTGACTCTTTGCGACCCCAAAATCGCAGCACGCCAGGCCTCCTTGTCCATCACCATCTCCTGGAGTTCACTCAAACTCATGTACATCGAGTCGGTAATGCCATCAGCCATCTCATCCTCCGTCCTCCCCTTCTCCTCCTGCCGCTAATACTCCCAGCATCAGAGTCTTTTCCAATGAGTCAACTCTTCGCATGAGGTGGCCAAAGTATTGGAGTTTCAACCTCAGCATCAGTCATTCCAATGAACAACCAGGACTGATCTCCTTTAGGATGGACTGGTTGGATCTCCTTGCAGTCCAAGGGACTTTCAAGAGTCTTCTCCAACATCACAGTTCAAAAGCATCAGTTCTTCGGCACTCAGCTTTCTTCACAGTCCAACTCTCACATCCATACATGACCACAGGAAGAACCATAGCCTTGACTAAACGGACCTTTGTTGGCAAAGTAATGTCTCTGCTTTTGAATATGCTATCTAGGTTGGTCATAACTTTCCTTCCACAGAGTAAGCGTCTTTTAATTTCATGGCTGCAGTCACCATCTGCAGTGATTTTGGAGCCCAAAAAATAAAGTCTGACACTGTTTCCACTGTTTCCCCATCTATTTCCCATGAAGTGATGGGACCGGATGCCATGATCTTCATTTTCTGAATGTTGAGCTTTAAGCCAATGTTTTCACTCTCCTCTTTCACTTTCATCAAGAGGCTTTTGAGTTCCTCTTCACTTTCTGCCATAAGGGTGGTATTATTTGCATATCTGAGGTTATTGATATTTCTCCCGGCAATCTTGATTCCAGCTTGTGTTTCTTCCAGGCCAGCGTTTCTCATGATGTACTCTGTATATAAGTTAAATAAGCAGGGTGACAATATACAGCCTTGATGTATTCCTTTTCCTATGGAACCAGCCTGTTGTTTCATGTCCAGTTTTAACTGTTACTTCCTGACCTGCATATAGGTTTCTCAAGAGGCAGGTCAGGTGGTCTGGTATTCCCATCTCTTTCAGAATTTTCCACAGTTTATTGTGATCCACACAGTCAAAGGCTTTGGCATAGTCAATCAAGCAGAAATAGATGTTTTTCTGGAACTCTCTTTCTTTTTCCATGATCCAGTGGATGTTGGCAATTTGATCTCTGGTTCCTCTGCCTTTTCTAAATCCAGCTTGAACATCTGGAAGTTCACGGTTCACGTATTGCTGAAATCTGCCTTAAAGAATTTTGAGCATGTGAGATGAGTGCAATTGTGTGGTAGTTTGAACATTCTTTGGCTTTGCCTTTCTTTGGGATTGGAATGAAAACTGACCTTTTCCAGTCCTGTGGCCACTGCTGAGTTTTCCAAATTTGCTGGCATATTGAATGCAGCACTTTGACAGCATCATCTCTCAGGATTTGAAATAGCTCTACTAGATTTCCATCCAGGATGTCTGGCTCTAGGTGAGTGATCACACCATCATGATTATCTTGGTCTTGAAGATCTTTTTTGTACAGTTCTTCTGTGTATTCCTCCCACCTCTTCTTAATATATTCTTCTTCTGTTAGGTCCATGCCATTTCTGTCCTTTATCGAGCCCATCTTTGCATGAAATGTTCCCTTGGTATCTCTAATTTTCTTGAAGAGATCTCTAGTCTTTCCCATTCTGTTCTTTTCCTCTATTTCTTTGCATTGATGGCTGAGGACGGCTTTCTTATCTCTCCTTGCTATTCTTTGGAACTCTGCATTCAGATGCTTATATCTTTCTTTTACTCCTTTGCTTTTCACTTTTCTTTCCACAGCTATTTGTAAGGCCTCCCCAGACAGCCATTTTTCTTTTTTGCATTTCTTTTCCATGGGGATGGTCTTGATCTGTCTCCTGTACAATGTCGTGAACCTCCGTCCATAGTTCATCAGGCAGTCTATCAATGAGATCTAGGCCCTTAAATCTATTTCTCACTTCCACTGTATAATCATAAGGGATTTGATTTAGGTCATACCTGAATGGTCTAGCAGTTTTCCCTACTTTCTTCAATTTGAGTGTGAATTTGGCAATAAGGAGTTCATGATCTGAGCCACAGTCAGCTCCCAGTCTTGTTTTTGCTGACTGTGTAGAGCTTCTCCATCTTTGGCTGCAAAGAATATAATCAATCTGATTTCAGTATCGACCATCTGATGATGTCCATGTGCAGAGTCTTCTCTTGTGTTGTTGGAAGACGGTGTTTGCTATGACCAGTGAGTTCTCTTGGCAAAACTCTATTAGCCTGTGCCCTGCTTCATTCCATATTCCAAGGCCAAATTTGCTGTTACCCCAGGTATTTCTTGGCTTCCTACTTTTGCATTCCAGTCCCCTATAATGAAAAGGACATTTTTGGGGGTGTTAGTTCTAAAAGGTCTTGTAGATCTTCATAGAACCATTCAACTTCAGCTTCTTTAGCAATATTGGTTGAGGCATAGGTTTGGATTACTGTGATATTGAATAGTTTGCCTTGGAAACAAACAGAGATCATTCTGTTGTTTTTGAGATTGCATCCAAGTACTGCATTTCGGACTCTTTTGTTAACCACGATGGGTACTCCATTTCTTCTAAGGGTCTTGCTCATAGTAGTAGATATAATGGTCATCTGAGTTAAACTCACCCATTCCAGTCCATTTTAGTTCACTGATTCCTAGAATGTCGATGTTCACTCTTGCCATCTCCTGTTTGACCACTTCCAATTTGCCTTGATTCGTGGACCTGACATTCCAGGTTCCTATGCAATATTGCTCTTTACAGCATCGAATCTTGCTTCTATCACCAGTCACATCCACAATGGGTATTGCTTTTGCTTTGGCTCCATCCCTTCATTCTTTCTGGAGTTATTTCTCCACTGATCTCCAGTAGCATATTGGGCACCTACCGACCTGGGGAGTTCCTCTTTCAGTATCCTATCATTTTGCCTTTTTGTACTGTTCATGGGGTTCTCAAGGCAAGAATACTGAAGTTGGTGGTATCACAAGGCTTGTAATTAGCTCTCAAATGCTTTAACAAATAAATGAATTAATGACTGAATGAATAAATAAATGTTTGTGTGTTTATTATAGAGAGAGCAGAAAAAAAGAGATTAAGAAAATAAGACAAAATGTTAACAATTGGTGAGCTTAAGAGAAGACTATGAATATTATTATCTTGTTATTGCCTCTCTTCTGAAAGTTTGAAACTTCAAAATAAAAAGCTGTGGTAGAGAGAACATACGTATACCTATATGTTAGGGACAGGAATAGCTGCCTGTATCTCGTCCTGTCCCACCACTTGCACCTCTGAGTCAAAGAGCATATAGGCTCAGCTTTCACTGTGGATGGGTACTGCTACCTCTGATGATAAAGCCTTAACAACAAAACAGTTTGATTTTGTGCCATCCCAGAATATCTCCATACAGGAAGAAAGAGGAGATTCATGTGGTTTTAAAAATGTGTGCTACGCTTCATCAAGGATGACAGACCCTCTGCAGAGAAGAAACAGGCTTTCAATGCTTCTCCATGGATAATAGATCTACAATTGTGTGTTCATATTCTGTCACAGTAAATCAGCGCCTTGACAAGGACATGGAGACAAATAAAGAAGAGAAAAGTAATTTCTCACCAAGTGTTATTGGTGGAGGATGAATTACTCAGTTTGTTACAATCTCCAGCCCTGGAGATCAACTTAACCTTGAATTCTTGACCCAACATGGGAAGAATAATAAGCATCTAATTCAGGCCTTCTAACCCTGACTTCTTCGATTCCAGTGCCAATCAAAAAGTTTGCCCCGTTTATTTATTTCTTTGTTTATTTCGAGGGAGGAGCCCATTTTTCTCTGTTATGAGTTTGAACGGCTTCCTCTGATTCTGTCCCTAGAAGTGGACCAAATGGTGGACTGAGTCACAAGCCCGATCTAAGCGTGTATAGATGAACGGGGTAGGAAGATGTGTTTTGGTAGCAGATTTCTGGTGGTGGAATAGGACTCCCAGGACCATGCTTCCTGAAGCAGAGCCCTGAGACCTGCCTTGGGCCTGCTTGGACCTCCACGGAAAGCCAGACTCGATGTGGCTTTTGGCTGGAGGAGAGGGAGCAGACTGTGCTGAGGAATTTGCAACTTGGAAAGTCTATTTTAAAAAAAAATGTGGGCTGGCAAATTTTGATGTCTTTACAAGGCTGCTTGTAAGATAATTAAATCTCATTTATCTTATAAAAAAAAAAACTTCATGTATCTGATTATAGACTTCGGCTTAAAAATAATTCCTAAATAAAGTCTTACATCTCTCACAGTTGTTGACTCAATGTTAAACAACTGGAAAGTCTGAGATTCTTCATACCAGGTTCAATTTTAGTGCAAACTCTCTTATAAGATGGAAAAAAATCTCTAACTTTATTACAGCCCATCAGGTTATTCAATCTTTGGAGAATAACAATCCTAACCTTTCTTTCAGATGACTCTTAAGAATAACTAATAAACATGAAGGAATCTTGCCTGAAAGTTACCAAATATTATGTAAATCCACATTGATTAAAACAAATCAACCAATTTCACCATATTATAAAAGTTTATACTTCATAAAAATACATTTCATTTAAAAAATCTATGATTTTTTAACTAAGTTTCACTTTAAAGGTAGCAAGTTTTAAAGACAATTATAGGAAAAGCAATAGAAGTTGAAATTACTTTTATTAGATGGAATTGAAATAATTGAGTGAGAATCTCATGTTTATGTTTAGAAGTTCTGAAGAAACCTAAAGAATTAAAAAAAAAACTTTCAAGGACAATTTAGAAACTTTTGCAATGTGCCTTACATTTTATAAGTTTATAAATATTTCCATAGACAATGACTCAGCAGTTCCATGAGTGAAGTTAACCCACCAAGATGTTTCTTAAAAGAGGAAAGGGCTCATCATGATAACAAAACAAAGCTTTTTACTCTCAATTATTCAACTAAATAAAGCATAAATGCAGTTTCCCCTTTGGAGAAGGTTAGAGGTGACTTTTTCCCCTGATTCACAACCTCTCGATAGTCTGGTATTCTCTCTTGCCTCTAGACACATACCCATGATCTTCTTTTTGTCTGGAGCCAGAATCTTCTTTCTTCACCTGGCTAACCTTTAGTTATCTGTAAGAATGCCACCAAAATTATACTTGGGTGACACCCAAGACTATGTTAGTTTCCCCTCCAATGGGCTTGCATCTCAGGTCCTTCTGCTATTCAGAATATTTTCCACACTTACAATAACTGCTCCTCTGCCCTCCCCACTCTGTTGCAATTCTCTCCAGGGAGGGAGGCATGTCTATTTTGCTCAGGGTTATATGTCCAGCTTTCGCCGAAATGCTGAACATTTGATGTTTAAAACAAAACCAAAAACTTTCTTCTCAATTATATCAGATAGTCAGGCACAACTGTTTTGATTAGCAATTATGCTTTGGCCTAGAACTGAATACCCCACCCCCTTTTCTCCACAATCCTCTGTTTGGATGCTTTCTATCTAGCTCATAGGTCTCAGTTTTTTATAATATTCCCTTTCAGGAAGCCTTCCTTGAACTTCTTCAGGGTTTGATACCGCTTTTACATGCTGTCCTCGAAATCTACACTGTTCCTATGATAGCTTTTACTGATCAGGTTATAATAATGGTTTCATTTTTCTGAGTCTCTGCCAGAATGTGAGCCGCATGACGGCAGGACCGTGCCGCCTTTTAAACCTTTCTATTTTCAGCATGCGACATTGCTGGAAGATAGTGAGCACTGAACTATTCATTGAGGAAGAAGTATTATATTATAAGACTTTTAATTGCAAGCAGCCTCCTCCTTACAGGTTCTCACTCTCCACTCTATCCTTTGTATCACTGTCAGGCTGGCCTTTCTTAAACTCTGCCTTCCTCATCTTGCTACTAAAAACGTTTTATTTTTTTTTTTTGTTGTTTTAATTTATTTATTTATTTTTAATTTTTACTTTACAATTCTGTATTGGTTTTGGCATAGATTGACATGAATCCACCACAGGTGTACATGCGTTCCCAAACATGAACCCCCCTCCCACCCCCCTCCCCACAACATCTCTCTGGGTCATCCCCGCGAATGCCACTTAATTTACTACATAATAGGGATTCAGCTTCTATGTCTTGGCTTTTTAATACAATCTCTTCCTACTATTCTTAGGTCCTCCAGTTCTAATTGGATCTTCCACTTGAGTTAGGCCAGTCATCACAGTCTAGATCTCTACGACTCTGGACAAACCTATGTTCATTTGTGATTCTGTGATTACACTAAAAAGACCTACCACATCCATAGTTCCCTTCTATAGAGTTTTTGCTATAGCCTCTCCCTCCACCTAAAGTCTTCTTTGTTAAAGTCATGTTACATAATGGTAACATAGGTAATATATGTTAATATATATAAATTTTGTCACCTTGCTGACTGTGCCTGATGTGCATATATGCATAAGTATGTTCATATTGGAGGGGTTGGTAAAATAACAATCAACCTCGAAATATGCTAGAATCTATGAAGCAACCAGGGATGCCAGTTATGACTAGTGTGGACAACAGGGATCTAGGAACCAATCAAATCAGTCTCTTAAGGAAAGCTGAATGAAATATTGGTGACCCAGATACATCTTCAGCCAGAGATATAAACAGACCCAGATGGGAGAGAGAGAGGAGAGGCAGAGAGAAAGTTAGAGAGGAACTAGTAGATACATAGGTGAACACAGACACAACTGAAGCGACTTAGCAGCAGCAGCAGGTGAAAAGCAGTAAGACATGAGTGCAGAGCCCATGAGGCAACAGAAGCTGTTTAGTAAGAAACAGAAACGTATACAGAATAGAATGTGAGGTAGTTAGTAGCTGTTGCAGATCAGGAATTAATAACCCTCTGCTGATGTGGTGCAATGATATACCCAGGTCATAAGTGCTGTGCTGGCCTGTAACTCACCCTTCTTTCCCTGACCCATAAGCCAGATTTCACAAAATCAAACGTACAACTCGTTTCATTTCTATAATGCTTGACATGTGGTCAGCATCTGAAGCTTCCTTATTTCCAAACGCCGTTATAATTATCATGACTTTTGATGTAAGATTCTCTGGGTGAATCTCTGTCAGCATCACTCTGAAAAAGTTCACAGAGATTCATTTTAAGTTTATAAAACAGTGAAATTCAATTTTACTTGAGGGAATTCATAAAATAGAAATAACTTTCAACACACAGGCCACACTGCAGCCTCTATGTCACGTAGTTTCTAGTGCTGAAATTTTGTAAGCCGTTCCGTCACTGCAAAGAATGAACGAGCATCTTGCTTTGCTAACAACGGTTTCCCTCTTAACAAGTTTCATACATACTGAGTTTTTTATATTCTTTTGTACAAAATTGTTACTGAATTGTGTGAGCACTATAATTACGTTTCAACACTGGCAGGTAAGAGTGAATGCTGGCTGAAGTAATTTTTTCAATTGCGTTACAAGTACTGCATACTTATGGAAAAATACTTGGCTTATCTGGTCAAGACTCTGTAAATTAATTGAGGGAATTGATCCTTGGTGTTCACTGGGAAAAGAAAATCCAAGCAGCCTTACAGGAAATAACTGTAGAGGAGAAAACCACACATTGTTGAGAAAAAATAGTACAATGATGTGGAATGAACACTGGACCCACGCCCCTTAAACTTTGCTTCTTCCATTCTCGCCTAAACTTCAGACTCCTCTAGACATTCCTTTCCTCTCTAATCAGTCTGCACCCAAGTTATAGCACTTCAATCCCTCTCTTGCCATCAGCCTTAATCTCTGTGTTCCCCTGCCCTTTGCCTATTATTCTGCAAGACCTGATCTCAGATTACTTGTGAAATAGCCTCTTATATTACTGGAATTTTGAGTACCACTGAGAAAATAAAACAGTTATGAATATAGGTGCCACTACACATGAATTGTCTTCAACCTCAGCTCGGGAGACATTTTTATGTGCTTGGTCAGCTGTCATTCCTGATCCTAGAGCAAAGAAGTCCGGAATAGATTGCTCTTTTTGAGTTCCTGAACTCAGGCCCCACCCATTTCAACAAGGGTTTTGCAATCCCTTTTATATATACACACCCAAAATAGAAACTATTCGGTGTACCATTCCTCAAAGTCTACTGATTATACCTCCCACAAGCTACCCATATCTGAACGTGTCTTTGGCCTTCCATCCAGTCTCAGAGGCTGGGGAGTATCAAAGCACAACCTCATCAACTCCTGAAGAAAGGACTTAAAGAGTTTAAGAGTTTTCTGGAGGAGGACGAACATTCTCCTCGTATATTTATTCTTCTTTTGACATCAGAGAAGCTTTTTTTCAGAGATCAAGTGCTAAACTGAAGCTCAGACCTGGCTGCAGCTTTTATTCATTTCAGATGATTGGGGTTATCATAAAGGGTTTTGTTTTCTACACAGTGATGAATAACTAAAATAAGAGGCAGTGATCTGATGCTTTTTCAGTCTTATCCTCTTTGATGCCTGGTCCTGGAGAAACACTGATTAGTTTACAAAAGATAAATATAACTTTAAAAAATTAGAGGCTAGTTTTTTCAACTAGATGAAACTGGGTTCAACTTGTTTCATCTCAATTTGGTCCCTGAAATGGTTTTTATTTTGCAAAGTCTTACTCTAATTCTTAAGAGAGTAATATATTGTGGCTTAGATATTCTCACTATTATTTCAACCTAAGCAAAAGTCATAAAATATTATCTTTGAAAATAAAAATATTTCTAAATATAAGTATGTATTAATTTCTTCATTTAACATGGCTTTTAAAAAGGGAGCATGAAGAAAAGCTGCTTTGGTATTACTTTTAACACAAAACAAAGTCTAATTCTATATTATAATCAACATATTATTGACCAATTTAAGCCAAGGATTTAAAAGTAATAGGTTTTTGAAATTTTATCTTTATCTTTATTTATTTTATATCTTCTAATAAATCATACCTATGCCAGGCAAGCACATGTGATCCTTAACATTCTCCAGGGCCTCATTCTCACATTGTATAACTCAAACTAGCATTTCTATGTTGCTCATTCACTAAGTTATCTCCTACTGTTTGCAATCCCGTGGACTGCAGCACTCCAGGCTTCCTTGTTCGTCACCATCTCCTGGAGTTTGCTCAAATTCAAGTCCATTGAGTCGGTTATGTTTCCAGTCATCTCATCCTCTGTCACCACCTTCTCCTCTTGCCCTCAATCTTTCCCAGCATCAGAGTCTTTTCCAATGAGTCAGCTCTTCCCGTCAGGTGGCCAAAGTATTGGAGCTTCAGCTTCAGCATCGGTCCTTCCAGTGAATATTCAGGGTTGATTTCCTTTAGGACTGACTGGTTTGATAGGGTTGGTCAAAAAGTTGGCTTAGGTTTTTCTGTAAGATGTTAAGGAAAAACCCTAAGGAACTTTTGGCCAACTCAATATATAGCTTAAGTGGTAGTTCTAGTATAGTTACTATCTATACCATATACTGCATAAGTACCATATTTGTATAATATTAATAATGACATACCTTACCTAGGACTTCACAGTTTCTTAGAGCTGAGTATGACTTAATCTCATTTTGTAGGTGTAACACTGAAGATCCAAGCAATTCAGTAACTTGGTAGTAGTCAATAGTACATTTTTGAGTCAAATTTTATCTAGGCCAGCCTAACTCAAAATGCTAGCTTTTAATTACGATGTTGTAATTCATTTTATAGGTACTTTACCTTTTGTGTTCACGTGCACTATCTTATTTGACTTTGAGAGTCAACATATGAAATAGATATTAAGCTTTACCATCTGAGCCACCAGGGAAGTCCCTGAAATAGATATTATCACTTTCATTTTACAAACTAAGATTCTGAGGCCCATAAAAGTTTTTTAGGTGGTAAGTGGCAGGGCTGGCCCCCTGAGGGCAAGTCTATCTACAGACTTCTCTCAAATAATCTTGAAACACGTGGCATATACATTAGAGGTACAAAGAAGTCTCTCTGTTGTTCCTTTTTCAACAAACAAGCTTAATAACACTTAAAATATTTTTTGCAGATTAGAAATCCTCACAGTTTTGTTTGAGAATAAATTGTAATGTTTAGTGAAAATGGTTAAAAAAATAGAACTGACCATTTACATTCTAATTTGTCATTTCCATTTGATTTTCTAGATACACCTATAGATTTTCATTCCTTTATTTTAACCTCCAGTTTTAGAACATGTCCACAGCCTTAAAAACAGTTTATGTAAAAAATGAATATTGTCCAAAGTATACTTTACAGATGATCACATTGCATGATATATAGATCATACTGTTTTTAGTAATTGACCTCTTTGAAAGGAAATGGTTGTTATGGTTACCACAGAGCAAAAGTGAGAGAAAGAAAGCGAGTGGGAGTGAGTGCAATCACTTTGAGACAAAGTGCTGCAGAGTTTTGTTTTGAGTAATCACGTTAATAATTTCCTGGCTGGCTTATCTTATTATCCTCTCAGGAAACAAAGGACTAATATACATAAGCACCATAAATGCTATTTCTTAGTTCTTTCAGTATCTGATATTTTTCAGATTCCACAGGTGTGGAATCTGCCATTGCAGTTCTTTTGTGTTTATACCCTTAAATAATTTTAATTAATAGTTATAGGACCAAACTGTGCCAAGTGTTGGAGAAAAGAAGGTCTGAAAACTTACAGCCAGTTTTTCTTTGTTTCAGAGGCATTTGTCTGGTTAGGATTCTACTAAAAACTGGTAGTCATGTGCAAATCAAAAAGCATGAATTTCAGTTATACAAATATCATGACCTTAGATTAATTGATATGTTAACTTGAGACACTGAACTCCTGCAGATGTGGTCAGTAAAACAAAAGAAATTTATTCAAAGAGAGTTAAGTTTTTGACTTTACCTATTTATTTATACAAATTTTCAAATGTTTGATCAAGACACAAGGAACAGGCAAGTGTTTAAACAAGATTTCTTATTTATTCTCATACCAGGATACATTATGAGATATAATAAAGTAAAAATAATTATATTCCATTCCAAGTGCTTAATTTTTTTTAAAAAAAGCAAAAACAGAAAAATAACTGTTTTACCTCCCTACTGCTTGTAATGACTTGCTTTTTGATTGATTTCTGTCAATCTTTTGAAAAACAGTAGGATTAAAATTGGCTTCCCTGGTGGCTCAGTTGGTAAAGAATCTGCCTGCAATGCAGGAGACCTGGGTTTGATCCTGGGTTGGGAAGATCCCTTGGAGAAGGAAATGGCAACCCACTCCAGTATTTTTGCCTGGGAAATCCATGGACAGAGGAGCCTAGCTGGCTACAATCCATGGGGTCACAATAGAGTCTGACATGGCTTAGCAACTGAACAATAACAACAACAGGATTAAAGTACTCTCTCAGTGTAGAATTTTACATTGTCTGCCATTTACTGACTTGTGCAATAAATGAGTATTTATTGAGCAACTACTATCTAACCAGGAACAGTGCCGGCTACTTTGGAGGACTTTAGGGGGTTACTAACTACAAACAACTCCATCATCCTCTGCTGGGAGAGACTGAGATTTAAAGAAACAGCCAGGCTTGGAAAGAAAGTACTTGTAAAAGATTGGAAGGGCAGATTAGTGTGGGGGTTAGTGGGAGAAAACACACTCCTAGGGGCATTGGGATGCTGGTAAGTAGTTGGTAGGAACTGGAGATTATTGGATTTGGGAGGTTTAAAGACAGTACAGGGAGTATGGAAAATATTGGAAGAAATTAAAAGAATGCGGTGAATTAGTGATTGTTGCTGTTCAGATACTCAGTTGTGTTTGACTCTTTGCGACCCCATGGACTGCAGCAAGTCAGACTCCTTTGTTCATGAGATTCTCCAGGCAAGATACTGGAGTGGGTTACCAAACTCTGGGGGAATTAGTGATAGAAAAAAAAAACTAATTAACTAAAATAATTAGTTAATGTGTGCATATTAAATTGCTTCATTCGTGTCTGACTCTTTATGACCCTATGGACTGTATCCTGTCAGACTCCTCTGCCCATGGGAATCTCCAGGCAAGAATACTGGAGTGGGTTGCCATTTCCTCTTCTGGGGGATCTTGCTGACCCAGAGATCAAACCCACGTCTCCTGCACTGACAGGTGGATCTTTACCAACTGTGCCACCTAGGAAGCCTGGGTTATGCAATAATATTAAGAAAAAACTGGAAATTGACAAGTCTGAAACTCACCCTGAGCCAACTTCATATTTGATTGGATTGAGATGATTATCCTTTAACTTCTCTCCAGGAGAAAGGAAATAAATCACCCCTTAAGAAAAACTATCTACAGCCTATGTAATTTTAACAATAACTTTGTCAGTTCAGTTCAGTTGCTCAGTCATGTTCGACTCTTTGCGACCCCATGGACTGCAGCACGCCACGCTTCCACCAACTCCCAGAGCTTGCTGAAACTCATGTCCATTGAGTCAGTGATGCCATCCAGCCATCTCATCCTCTGTCGTCCCCTTCTCCTCCCATCTTCAATCTTTTCCAGCATCAGGGTCTTTTCCAATGAGTCACTTCTTCCCATCAGGTGGCCAAAGATTTGGAGTTTCAGCTTCAGCATCAGTCCTTTCAATGAACATTCAGGACTGATTTCCTTTAGAATGAACTGGTTTGATCTTCTTGAAGTTCAAGGGACTCTAAAGAGTCTTTTCCAACACCACAGTACAAAAGCATCAATTCTTAGGCCCTCAGCTTTCCTTATGTCCAACTCTCACATCCATACATGACTACTTGAAAAACCACAGCTTTGACTAGATGGACCTTTGTTGGCAAAGTAATGTCTCTGCTTTTTAATATGCTGTCTAGGTTGGTCATAGCTTTTCTTCCAGGAACAAGCATCTTTTAATTTCATGGCTGCAGCCACCATCTGCAGTGAATTTGGAGCCTCCCAAAATAAAGTCTCTCACTGTTTCCATTGCTTCCTCATCTGTTTGCCATGAAGTGATGGGACCGGATGACATGATCTTAGTTTTTTGAATGTTGAGTTTTAAGCCAACTTTTTCACTCTCTTTCACTTTCATCAAGAGGCTCTTTAGTTCTTATTTGCTTTCTGCCAGTCAAGGAAAATTATCAGGCATACAATGATTATTGTACAAAGATTTGTTTGAACTTCTATAAATATGTTGAGAAAAATAAATAAAGATAAATTTTTCAACAGAGAAAGTGTCTATAAAATAGCAAATGGAAATTCTAAAACTGAAAAGCACAATCAAGGAAATAAAGAATTCACAGCAGGTAAAGAATTCAAAGAAGGTTAAGACAGAACAGAAGAAATGATTAGTAATATAGAAGCTGGATCAGTAAAAAAAGATTCAAACTGTAGCACCGAGTGAAAGGAACAGAAAATACACATCAATCCACAGATCTAAGAAGGTTTATAAAGCTTAAACAAGATAAGATCCAAGTAAACCACATTTAGTCACATCAGAGTGAAACTGCTTAAAATCAGAGACAAGGAAAAGAATCTTTAAAGCAGTAAGGTGGGGGTGGGGGGAAAGACCTGTTGTCTTCAGAGGGACAATATAAAACAAACTGGCTATTTACAATAGCCACATTAAAACAGCCTATTGCCCACAACAAATAACTGGATTTTTAAAATGTGATATGGATACATAAAATGGAATACTATTCAGTCATAAAAATAAGGAAATCTGCAATTTGGGACAGATTGAATGGATCTAATTGCATTACATTAAGTGAAATAAAACAGAGAAAGACGAATATTGCATGATCTTACTTATACGGGGAATTAAAAAACACCAAATACACACAAAAAAGGAATAATAAACAACTCATAGAAAAAGAGATGAAATTTGTGGTTACCAGAGACAGGAGATGAGGGGTGGGCAAATAGGATAAAGATGGTCAAAAGGTATAAACATCTAGTTATAAATAAGCGCAGGGGATATTATGTAAAACATATGACTATTGTTAGCATTGCTGGGCTGTGCTGTGCTTAGTCGCTCAGTCGTGTCCGACTCTTTGCGACCCCGTGGGCTGAAGCCCCCTAGGCTCCTCTCTCCATGGGATTCTCCAGGCAAGAATACTGGCCTGGGTTGCCATGCCCTCCTCCAGGGAATCTTCCTGTATGGTATATGTGAAAGTTGTTACAGAGTAAATTTTAATATTAATAGCTCTCCTGACAAGGAAAAAAGTATTTTTTCTTTTTCTTTTTTGTAACTATATAAGGAGATAGATATTAACTAAAATCAATGTGGTAATCATTTCACAATATATGCAAGTCAACTCATGCTTATAGACAGTGTATTTTATAGAAATATAGAACAGCACTATACAATGACAGCACTTTAACTCATGGCTAAACAAAGCTTATCCAGTACGTGTGTTTTCTCTGTGAGGCACACTGCAGGCTTCTTGCCCTTAGGAACATCGGACAGCACTTCAGTACTAAATTTAGGGGACCTTTTAAACAGCAAAATCATCATCAAAAAAAAAAAAAAAGGCACAAAAAGGCAAATGCAAAACAAAGGCACTAAATAGACCAGAAAAAGACCACCTGTTGATAGGATGAGACCGAAAACAAGAAGACAGAACTCGCTTTGGCCAATCTTAGCTGCGAATGTGCACATCCAGTCCCTCAAATGTTTCACTACTCTGCTGCTCTATACATGACTGCAAAAGCGTCCTGAGTATAGACTTGGGGGTTACAAATGAGTCTCAGCAAATGAGGCTCGACTGTGTATATAAATAGCACAATTGCACGGTTCTAGCGGTGTCCTGTGAGTTCTCATTGGCCCTTGAAAATCCAGGCGAGAGGGTGTAAATCTTGCCCGGGACTGTACCCATATCCACAGCAGGTCTCCAAGGTGAACAGTTACCAAACTATGTCTGAAAATGATAAATACCAGTTTCTTTTACCTCTGGTAAAGGAGGGAATGGAAAGGGATAAGGGAAGGTTATAGCTCAATTTGCTTTTTTTTTTTTTTAATAGAAAATTGGTACACATATCACTGATCATAGATATATCAGCTTTAGTAATTTCCACTTAAAATATTTTATATTTAATAATAATAAATTGTGTAAGTGTGATCTGTCTTTCTCCATTGTTTAAGACTAACAAAACTTCAATTACATATTAATGTTATTAGATAAGATATGAAAAATATTTTGATAAAAGATGTCAAGGATTAAAGTGGATTATTGAGAAAAGATAAGGAAAATCATCAGGTAAAGATGATATCTGAGAACAGCAAAACTCTAAATCTGTAACAACATCTTAGAAACAAAGGTAGGAATGAATTTTGACTAGAAGTTTCCAAACGTGCCTGTGCTGCAAAATTTATTGGATTACATTCAAAAACACAGACAAATCTTTGGGTTCCAGTCTTTCAGATTCTAATTCAGTAGGACTGGAATAAAAGTTTTTGCAAAGCTTACTAGATAATTCAGATACATAGTTAGGACTGAGAATCAACAGACAAGATGTTGGCCTTAGACACAGGGCTTCAGCCCCGTAAGGACTTCAGAAGTCATTACGCACACAGTCCACTATCGGTACCTGCTGGGGTTGTGCAAAGCCGCAGTCCTGTTAGACTCATGTGCTTTCTCTGTGACACTATTTCTATACTTCTGATTGGGACTGTGAGGAATTATGAAATCTAATGACTGATCAGGAGTGTGAAATATGAAACACAGCTCCTGATACACCCATTTTAGTTCCATTTTTTAATACCTTTTCTTTAAAAAAAACAATGCTTTTCTTTGGTGTTAAATGAGTTGCTTAAGTCATGGGGATGTGTACATGAAAAAAGAAACTTACAAATGTGGTCTAAAATAGATTTAATGTAATCTGAGTTAAAGTTACCAATGTAATCATACTTAGGGACACATTTATATTTATTAATCTACACCCGACTATGTGAAACAAATTAAAGTACAAATATTTAGGAGCAAAAAACATCAAAGAAATTTCTTTAGAAAACCAAATACCAACAGTTACTCTATTGAAATGTCTGCTTCTGGTATTTCTTAACTGAGCTTTTTTCTTTTTTTTTTTAACATATAGAAACAGGAAGCAAGCAGGGCAAGAGATATAACTAGTTTCATGTTCCTTTCTCTCCTCATCTAATTTGTTCAGCATCACAGCCTGACTCTGGTACTGGAAGTTACTTCGATCTATCTTGCCTTTGCTACTTGCCCGGCTATGGTTTGGGGCTCAGAAAAGTCTGTTTACAGGAGGAAAAAATGTTTATATATACATATTGGTTTTTTGTGGGTTTTTTTTGACAGAGCAGAACGATCCCAAGTAGCTGCAAAATTATGTAGGTTGTGTTGCTTTCTAAACAGCACCAGCAAACTTTCTAATATGAAAACATATTAGAAATATGAAATACTTTCTGTATATACATATATTTTAATGCACTTTTTATTATTTTAAGCCACAATTAATTGCAAATAGGTTAATCAAATTCTGTATTAGCAAGAGTTGCCTATATATCAATGTACACCTATAGAAGCATAGGCTAATTTCAGTTAGGGTATATACTAGCTTGTTTCAGGCCAACTCTCCCACTGAAAATTTACCCAGAGAATCTGGGGAAAAAAAATGTTAATCAACTCTGACAGCATGAGAGAGCTACAAAAGTAGTGAAGATTAGGAATCCAAGACCCTGGAGGGAGGGGAAGTATGGAATAATGAGGTTAAAATTTAGTGTTACTTTTCGCTGAAGGTATTTGTAAATTTATAGTACATCTGAGAAACTGAGAAGCTAGAGGCAAGGGGCAGAGACTGAGAGAATATCTGAGACTGAAGCTGAAAAGAGACTTGAGTGAATGAAGTTGTTCAGTCGTGTCCGACTCTTTGCGACCCCATTGACTGTAGCCTAACCAGGTTCCTCTGTCCATGGGATTTTCCAAGTAAGCATACAGGAGTGGGCTGCCATTTCCTTCTCCAGGAGATCTTCTGGACCCAGGGATTGAACCCAGGTCTTCTGCATTTGTAGGCAGACGCTTTACCGTCTAAGCTACCAGGGAAGATTCCAAAAGAGCCTTGGGGAGACAAAAACCCTGGTAAATACCCCCAGACTATCAGTTGGGACCCCTAGAAAGGCTACATCCTAGAAGTAAGGCTGATGAGAAATTGAACAGTCCTTACAAAGACTGAAACTCAGCTCCGGATCTGTTTCCTATCAGATTGGGTGGAGGTGATCTGCCTTTACTCTGCCCACCTGCCAAAATCTAAAGAAAATACTCTTGGTAGGCCCCTAAAATCATTCACAGCTTGAAATTGAAATTTACTCTACATAGACACTGCCCACCATGAAATAATGATGATAATTTTAAAAAATGCCTAGCATACCAGGCAACAAGATCAAATAGTCAAAATCAATAGAAAAAAAATCGTAGTTACAAGGATTTTAAGATACTTGCCATTAGTGTGTACAAAACATAGATGACAAGATGAAGAATATCAACAGAGAACTGGAATCTATATATAAAAAAAGAATAAAGTAAAATTATAAAACTGAAAACCATGGATGTTCATATATATCTTTCTATCTACTGCGCAATTCAGTAGCTGATGAAGCTTCCTGACAATTATAATTCACTAAATTCACACTAATGGTAGAGAGTGAAGAGGAACTAAAGAGCCTCTTGATGAGGGTGAAAGAGAAGAATGAAAAAACTGGCTTGAAACTCAACATTCAAAACCTATGATCATGGCAACCAGTGCCATAACTCCATGACAAATAGAAGGGGAAAAATTGCAAGTAGTGACAGATTTTATTTTGTTGACTCCAAAATCACTGCAGACGGTGACTGCAGCCATGAAATTAAAAAATGGTTGCTCTTTGGCAGGAAAGCTGTGACAAACCTAGAGAGTGTATTAAAAGCAGAGACATCACTTTGCCAACTAAGGAAAGTGAAGTCACTCAGTCATGTCCGACTCCTTGCGACCCCATGGACTGTAGCCCACCAGGCTCCTCCATCCATGGGATTTTCCAGGCAAGAGTACTGGAGTGGGGTGCCATTGCCTTCTGCATTGCCAACTAAGGTCCATATAATCAAAGCTATGGTTTTTCCAGCAGTCATGCATGGATGTGAGATTGGATAATAAAGAAGGCTGAGAGCCAAAGAATTGATGCTTTCAAATTATGGTGTTGGAGAAGACTCTTGAGAGTCCCTTGGACTGCAGGGAGATCCAACCAGTCCATTCTGAAGGAGATCAGCCCTGGGATTTCTTTGGAAGGAATGATGCTAAAGCTGAAACTCCAGTACTTCGGTCACCTCATGCGAAGAGTTGACTCATTGGAAAAGAGTCTGATGCTGGGAGGGATTGGGGGCAGGAGAAGAAGGGGACGACAGAGGATGAGATGTCTGGATGGCATCACGGACTCGACGGATGTGAGTTTGAGTGAACTCTGGGAGTTGGTGATGGACAGGGAGGCCTGGCGTGCTGCGATTCATGCGGTCACAAAGAATCGGACACGGCTGAGCGACTGAACTGAACTGAAGTGAACTGAAGCTTTGTAAAGCAGGTATTACTCTTCCCATTATACAGTGATATTCAGAGAAATTAAGTAATATGATCGTGGCCGTAGACCTAGTAAATGACAACCATGGAATGAAACACAGTGTATTTGATTTCAAAGCCTATATTCTCTCAAGTACATTATGCTTTCTATCTTTAGAAATAGATGAGTGGGCAGATTTATGTTAAATTGGTGAGGATATAATCCTGTTAGGAATTTAATAGGATTTTTATGTGAAGTTTATTATATTTCAAATTTGAGTGTGACCAAGGAAATTCATCAGATTTGGATCTCATATTTCAAAAGTATATAGAATTCCATGTATAATTTTTGTATCTACCATTGATATTCTTCTCCAGGTAAGTTTTAGCACACAATGTTAAGTTATGTGGCCTTGAGTGGGTAGGTGCACAGGGTATAGATTAGTTAAAATAATTAATTCCACAAAGTAGAAAAAGATTAAGATATAGAGCACTATACAAAGAACTATGAATAGTTCAATAAATGCATTATAAATTTTTACATCTATGTTGTACTTAAGTTAATTAATAACCAGAGAAGGAACATAAGATTCTTCATTAACTGTTTCCTATCTGGTCAGAGTTGAGAACAATGGTGCTGTATTAGAGCTAAGGGATATGTATATTATATAGTTATCATGCAGACTCTAATTTCCTTAGCTTTAAACTGTTTTAGCATTCGGTTGTGATACATACTTATGAATAGTAATGTTAGATCATTCGACATTTAATGAAGAAAAAAAGGCCCAAGTTTCTCTATATTTTCGGAAGAGATCTATCTAGCAATGCTCATACTGCAGCAAGACGTGCATTTCTTTCTCACTAGTCCTCAGTTGCAAGTGGGTTGATGGGTATTTGGGTTGGGAGATTAAAGCAGGGCCACAGTTGCAAACTTCAATCCCATTATTTTCCATATCTCCCAATGTGTGTGTGCTAAGTCACTCTGTGCGACCCTATGGACTATAGCTCCCCAGGTCCCTCTGTCCATAGGAATTCTCCAGGCAAGAATATTGGAATGGGTTGCCATGCCCTCCTCCAGGGGATCTTTCTGACCCAGGGATTGAACCCATGTCTCTTACATCTCTTGCAATGGCAGATGACTTCTTTACGACTGGTGCCATCTGGGAGGGCCCATATCTCCCTATACTTTCTTCCATTTTAACTCCACAGTTGCAATTATGTTTCTCATTCTATCTGTGTTTAGTATATATCTCCCTTTCTAGAATATACCAAAGAACAGGAAATATGTCTTTAGTACACCAAAGACAAGCAGAATTCTTGCTTACAAACAATACAAGACACTAATTTGTCAAAATAGAAGGTGATTTTGGGTAGCTTTCATATCTCCATGTGGTCTAGAGAACCAGATCTGGATACTACCAAGCCAGGTACAACAAAGGCAGGAAAAACTTTCAACTCATACCATGAAAGAAAAGTGAAAGTGAAAGTTGTTCAGTCGTGTCTGACCCTGAGACCCCATGGACTATTCAGTCCATGGAACTCTCCAGGCCAGAATACTGGAGTGGGTAGCTGTTCTTTTCTCTAGGGAATCTTCCCAATGCAAGGATCGAACCCAGGTCTCCCAAATTGCAGGTAGATTCTTTATCAGCTGAGTCATCAGGGAAGCCCAACAATACTGGAGTGTGTAACCTGTCCCTTCTCTAGAGGATCTTCCCGACCCAGGAATCAAACCGGGGTCTCCTGCATTGCAGGCAGATTCTTTACCAGCTGAGCTACTGCCCCAAATTTAGTACTGAGCATGTTAAGATATGAACACAACTTCTACCATAGCTATTTCAAAAGAACCAGCTTCCAACTCCACTGTGCATGTCAGAAGATCTATTCTCTCTCTAAGACTAAAGCCTTGGGTTTCTCATTTTAGTATTCAAATGCTATTCAGAGCCATCTGACTGGTAGCACCTTGGTCACACATCTGTACTCTGATTGCAAGGGAGAACGCAAGTATAATTTTTATCTTTCAAGCCTCTCTACTGGAAGAAGACAAGTTGGAAGAAGGTTAAAACGGGCACTGAATGACTTCATGTACAAAAAATGTGACAACACTCAGTGAGTACTTGTTAGAGTTCCTTCTTCGTGACCAGGATTTATTTTCTTATTTGAAGATGTATTCTTGTGGACCAGAGTAAAAGTAGAAAACAAATGTTTTCCTGAAAACCAATTCTAACTGCTTATTGGTAGCAGACTTCCCCATCCTCAGTGGGAAACTGTGGTTGATTGGTGTTGACTTTCTTATACACTGAAGGACTGTTATTGCTCTAACTGTGTCAGTCTTTCCTTGTGGAAAAATGGGCACCACTGTATAGTATTTATCAGTGTAGGGGTGTGCACTTTGGGTCTGCATCCTACATGTGGCTGCAGTTTAGTGTCAGGGAATCTTGCAGGTCAGTGTGTCACATCAGAAAGATTATTGCTGTTTAGTCGCTAAGTTACATATGACTCTTTTGCAATCCCATGGACTGCAGCCCACCAGGCTCCCCGTCCATGGGATTTTCCAGGCAAGAATACTGGAGTGGGTTGCCATTTCCTCCTCCAGGGGACCTTCCCAATCTAGTGACTCCACCTGGGTCTCCTGCACTGGCAGGTGGCTCTCTTTACTGCTGAGCCAGCTAGGGAAGCCATCCAAAGGATTGTTAAGGGATGCCATTTTTTTCTTAATTACACTTTGCTAATATTTAGCATGGAGGGTCTCTAGCAGAATCAAAGAATGTTTTTTCACAGACTAGTCACCCAATGACTAAGATACTGAGAAGCCAGGCTATTCTTCCAAGGTAACAAGATCTTCCATTTTCTGTGCTTTTCTGGAAAATGGTCAAGTCAAATTGTTCTTCAGGAAGAATAAATGCTGTGCCTCCTCTGGAGATTCAATACCTTACCAAGTGCACAAGAAGAATGTTTTCCAAATGTTCATTCAGATAACATTTCAAATAGTGCTTCCATGAATATCTTTTGTATTTATGGATACTTCAACACAATATCTCTATTCCTTTTGGATATTTGTTTTTTAGGCAAGGAATGAAGAGAAAGGTTGTGTGGAGTGTTGGAGGTGCTACTTTGGAGAACAAGTAAAGAGTATAGCAGAAAAAAATCTATGTAGTATATGTATGACATGTATCTCTTTAAAAAAAACTCATAAATATTCATTCTCTAAAACAATGTTCACCTACTGTCCCTTGGATGACTTCAGCTTAATTTCACACTTAATAACCTTAAAGATTAGAGTGTTTAATTACAGCAGTTACTGCTGATTGCTTTGGAAATGAAAAATGAATATCTAATGTAAAGTCATTAATATTGTATCTGATGGATTGGTGTTATTGTTTATTATAATCCAAAATCTTGGGTCCTTTTTAACATGATAAAAGGAAATATTTCTTGCTCCAAGGAAATAATCATGTGCATCATAACGATATAAATGGATTCAACAAATATCAAATAAGTGCCCACTATATGCCAAAGACTACAGTAGGTGGCAGGGCTACCAAAATCAATAAGACAAGTTCGTTCAGAAAGGTCACGGGCTGGTGGCAACACAGACACAGCCTCCGCCCTACCACGGCATCATAACCCATGCACATGTGATACCACAGCAGCGCAGCTTGCCAGCCAGAGATCCATCCAGAGGGGAGACTGAGCTGAGCCTAGTAGTTTTCCAGGCAGAGAAAGGCAAGGTCATTCCGGGCAAGACAGTAAAGGCAAACTGGCATAAAAGAGCCCAGTGTATTCAGGGGAAAACATATAATTCCATGTGGCTAGAACAATGAGTACATGTTAGGGAGACGTAAGAGATGAGGTTGCAGAGCAGACAGCCCAACTTGTGAAGTACATTATATGCCCTACAAAAGAGTTCAGACTTCATTATTTTGCAGTGGAAGCCCAAAAGGTTTTCAAACAGTGCACCGACACAATAAGGTGTGGGTTTCATAAATGGAACTCCGGCAGCCACCTGGAAGAGGTATTGGCAGGAGGAGAGTCTGAACTCAGGGAAACTAGCTAGTGTTTTATTTCAGAAGACCAGTAAGAGATGATTATCTTGAACCTGTTCCTCCAAGAGAACCTGACACCCACTGGCCCATAAAGACCATGTTCCTGAGACTTCTTCCCAATCTGCACCCAAATATATCAAGTTCCCAATGGGATTTCAATCTTTGAGTCCCGATTCTGTCCCTTTATATACACGCTTTCTCTTCTAAGCTCAGTTCTCTCATTAAATTTCTTACCTAACAACGGATGAGCTCAAAAAGTAAATATTAATACCTATTTGTATCTGACCCTATGACAGTCCAGACCTTACCTGAACTCAGCTCCTAGGCTGAGGGCTAGCATCCCATTCATCCTGCTATTCCTCTGTGTTAGAGGACAGAGGACCAAGACATAGAACAGCTACTGAATTTGTCCAACCCACTCGTGGTCCTTTAAACTCAGCTACCTCACCCCCATATTCTCCCATAGACAAACTCCTGTAAGAAACTATAGATGTGTTATTAACTATGATATGAGTGCTTACTGCCCTATATTGGGTTTACAATGCTGACGAAGGTAACTCACTAGAGGATAAGAAACTTACCCAAAGCAATCTAGATACACACTTCTGATTGGCCCTGCTGCTGCTGCTGCTAAGTCACTTCAGTCGTGTCCGACTCTGTGCGACCCCATAGACGGCAGCCCACCAGGCTCCCCCGTCCCTGGGATTCTCCAGGCAAGAGCACTGGAGTGGGTTGCCATTTCCTTCTCCAATGCATGAAAGTGAAAAGTGAAAGTGAAGTCGCTCAGTCGTGTCCAACTCTTTGCGACCCCATGGACTGCAGCCTACCAGGCTCCTCCCTCCATGGGATTTTCCGGGCAAGAGTACTGGAGTGGGTTGCCATTTCCTTCTCTGCTGATTGGCCCTACCTCCTTGGAAAATTCTCCTAGAACATATATTAAAAGCAGGTGAAAATTTAAGAGCCTTTATTATAATGAAGAATCAGGAAATGCCCCAAATTAAGGAGGAATCCTTTAAAATAAAAAAGCATCACTCAAAGAACCAAGCCCAGTCAGGCAATGGGAGCAAATATGTCTAAGCTAGAAAGCAATGTGATTGCCACAGCTGAGTCAGAAGGCACCCCAAACTGACCTGATGTTATCTGCCATGATGATCTCATCTTTCAACCCAGAGAATTAAGTGAGCCCAAAACATTGGAAGTTCATCTGATGGAACCATGGTCCACGGCCAAGGCACTCTAACCAGAAAGTGATGTGTTTCCTGGAACAGAGCCATCTTCTCCCTCCCTGCCCCTTGATCCCTCCCTTCTCTCCAGGCTAAAGGACTTTAAAAGAAAGTATGATTAGAGGTGAGACAAGGTCTTCTTGTCTCCAGTGGCTAGATAGACCCATTTGAGTATGCTGAGAAATTTCAGGGAGGAGAGAGACTCAAACTTTTATGACTTTGTTGGATATAGATGTCCAATTCACCGTTCTACCAGTTCCATGAGCAGTAGGGACATCAGAATTCTACTACTAAGTAGTGGCAGGGCCCACAGTGGGACAGGGAAGCTAACGTGACTTTATGGGTGGGGCATTTGGACCAATTCAATGTACTGTTGTTGCTGATTCTCCAACTGACACTATTAAGAGAACTAATATGTTATATGCTTATACATTTTGTCCCATAAGTGCCAGAAGGAATTCTGATTTGTAAAAGCTGCATGTAGAGAAGTGTTAAAAAAAATGTAAATTGCTTTCTAATCATCTCTCTGCTACTGCTGCTGCTAAGTCGCTTCAGTTGTGTCTGACTCTGGGCGACCCCATAGACGGCAGCCCACCAGGCTCTGCCGTCCCTGGGATTCTCCAGGCAAGAACACTGGAGTAGGTTGCCATTTCCTTCTCCAATGCATGAAAGTGAAAAGCGAAAGTGAAGTTGCTAGGTCGTATCCAACTCTTAGCGACCCCATGGACTGCAGCCTACCAAGTTCCTCTGCCCTTGGGATTTGCCAGGCAAGAGAGTGGGGTGCCATTGCCTTCTCTCTAGCCCATCCCAAATAGGGCTTTACAATCTTAATGGCCTCTTGGAGCTATATGCTTCTGGCCAATGATTTCACCCACTGAAGCCTCTGGCAGAAGATGCCTTCATCTGGAAGTTTCCACCAGGGGCACTCTTACGGTTCTGGACCCATCACTTCTCTGAGAAAGTTACTGGGCACATCCCTTTTGAAAAGCAGGTCTTAGTTTGCTCCTGGGCTCCTGTTGACACTGAACACCTGACTCATGGAGCCCTTGTAACTCTTTAGGCTGATAATTCCATTATATAGTGCCATGAACTCAGATACAATTAATAGGATGTGAATGGCACATCACAACAGGCCTCATTTGTCAAATGAAAATGAAATGCTCAAGATACAGCTAACCTAGCCCAAGGAGTATCTTGGCTTGACATGAAGAAATGACAGCCATCCTCCTGGGGGAAACTTTATTCCCCATTATACTACTATTCAATATCACAGTAATCCAAGTCTATGCCCTGACAAGTAATGTTGAAATTGAATGGTTATATGAAGACCTACAAGACCTTCTATAACTAACACCCAAAAAAGATGCCTTTTCAATTATAGGGGACTGGAATACAGAAGTAGGAAGTGCAAAAGAAATACCTGGAGTAACAGGCAAATTTGACCTTGGAGTACAGAATGAAGCAGGGCAAAGCTGAATAAAGCTTTGCCAAGAGAACTCACTGGTCAGAGCAAACACCCTCTTCCAACACAAGAGAAGATTCAACACATGAACATCACCAGATGGTCAATACCAAAATCAGATTGATTATATTCTTTGCAGCCGGAGATGGAGAAGCTCTATACAGTCAGCAAAAACAAGACTGGGAGCTGACTGTGGCACAGACCATGAGCTCCTTATTGCCAAATCCAGAGTTAAATTAAAGAAAGTAGGGGAAAAAAAAAAAGAAAGTAGGGAAAACCACTAGACCATTCAGGTATGACCTAAATCAAATCCCTTATGATTATACTGTGGAAGTGACAAACAGATTCAAGGGATTAGATCTGATAGACAGAGTGCCAGAAGAACTGTGGATGGAGGATCGTGACATGTACAGGAGGCAGGGATCAAGACCAAGGAAAAGAAATGCAAAAAGGCAAAATGGTTTTCTGAGGAGACCTTACAAATAGCTGTGAAAAGAAGAGAAGTGAAGGCAAAGGAGAAAAGGAAAGATATACCCATCTGAATGCAGAGTTCCAAAGAATATCAAGGAGAGATAAGAAACCCTTCCTCAGAGATCAATATAAAGAAATAATAGAAAACAATAGAATGGGAAAGTCTGAAGATCTCTTCAAGAAAATGAGAGATACCAAGGGAACATTTCATGCAAAGATGCACACAAAAGGACAGAAATGGTATGGACCTAACAGAAGCAGAAGATATTAAGAAGAGATGGCAAGAATACACATAACTATACAAAAAAGATCATGAACCAGATAATCATGATGATGTGACCACTCACCTAGAGCCAGACATCCTGGAATGTGAAGTCAAGTGGGCCTTAGGAAGCATCACTACAAACAAAGCTAGTAGAGAGAGGTGAAATTCCCGTTGAGTTACTTCAAATCCTAAAAGATGATGCTGTGAAAGTGCTGCCTTCATATGCCAGCAAATTTGGAAAACTCAGCAGTGGCCACAGGGCTGGAAAATGTCAGTTTTCATTCTAATCCCAAAGAAAGGCAATGCCAAAGAATGCTCAAACTAGCATACAATTGCATTCATCTCACACGCTAGCATAGTAATGTTCAAAATTCTCCAAGCCAAGCTTCAACAGTATGTGCACTATGAACTTCCAGACATTCAAGCTGGATTTAGAAAAGGCAGAGGAACCAGAAATCAAATTGCCAACATCTGTTGGATCATCAAAAAAGCAAGAGAGTTCCAGAAAAACATCTATTTCTGCTTTATTGACTATGCCAAAGCCTTTGACTATGTGGACCACAAAAAAACTCTGGGAAATTCTGAGAGAGATGGAAATACCAGACAACCTGACCTGCCTCTTGAGAAATCTGTATGCAGGTCAGGAAGCAACAGTTAGAACTGGACATGGAACAACAGACTGGTTCCCAATACAGAAAGGAGTATATCAAGGCTGTATATTGTCACCCTGCTTATTTAACTTATATGCAGAGTACATCATGAGAAACACTGGGCTGGAGGAAGCACAAGCTGGAGTCAAGATTGCCGGGAGAAATCTCAATGACCTCAGATACACAGATGACACCACCTTTATGGCAGAAAGTGAAGAAGAACTAAAGAGCCTCTGGATAAAAGTGAAAGAGGAGAGTGAAAAAGTTGACTTAAAACTCAACATTCAGAAAACAAAGATCCTGGCATCTGGTCCCATCACTTCATGGCAAATAGTGGGGAAAATATGGAAACAGTGATAGACTTTATTTTGGGGGGCTCCAAAATCACTGCAGATGGTGACTGCAGCCATGAAATTAAGACACTTTCTCCTTCATAGAAAAGTTATGACCAATCTAGACAGCATATTAACAAGCAGAGACATTACTTTGCCAACAAAGGTCCGCCTAGTCAAAGTTATGGTTTTTCCAGCAGTCATGTATGGATGTGAGAGTTGGACTATAAAGAAAGCTGAGTGCCAAAAAATGTGATGCTTTTGAACTGTGGTGTTGGAGAAGACCCTTGAGAGTCCCTTGGACTTCAAGAAGATCCAGCCAGACCACCCTAAAGGAAGTTGGTCCTGAATAGTCATTGGAAAGTCTGATGTTGAAGCTGAAGCTCCAGTACTTTGGCCACCTGATGTGAAGAAGTGACTCATTAGAAAATACCCTGATGCTGGGAAAGATTGAAGGCAGGAGGAGAAGGGGATGACAGAGGATGAGATGGTTGGATGGCATCACCGACTCAATGGACATGCGTTTCAGTAAACTCCAGGAGTTGCTGATGGATGGGGGGGCCTGGCGTGCTGCAGTCCATGAGGTCGCAAAGAGTCAGACACAACTAAGTGACTGAACTGAACTGACATTGCTTAAGGCAAAACCACTAGTTCAATGAGATCAACAATGCACAGAGGTTTCCCTAAATGACTGGCTCACCCGTGGCTCAGTCCAGTTAAAACTTAATGGTGTCCAAGTGCTACTGTGGTACTTCAATCTCAATGCCATCAATGTGGAATCAAAAGTGTACATGGTTGCTCTCCTCAATGGCCAGGATTAAAGCTGTTCTTTTTCCAATACTCCCTTTGATGAACCTGCTTCCATTTTTGTTGACTCTTGGGTTGTTACTAATGGCCTAGCATTTTGGAAAGCCCCTCTTTGGGGCTGTGAATAGCAAAAATAAATTACAGCTCCTGATTCAACCATTTGGGTCACTCATGTAGACACCCACCGTAAGGGCTTGTTCTTCAGTGAGACAACTGTAATCAAGCTGCACCATGCACTTTGATTCTATTTCCATCTAAATCCATGTTTTACCAGATATGGAAACATGTCCACCATCATAGATTGGGCAAAAGCAAAAACACTTTTTCTAATTCCAAGGCTACTGCTACATGCCAGATTTGTGATTCCCGCCAAAAGCTGACCTGTCTGTCTCAAGGTGAAGGAGACCACACTGTATGCATGTGTCTCCATCTGCTCCTGAAAGACTAAGTTGGATTTTTTATTCTTTCTTGGGGCTTTCGGTAGTTCCTCTCGTCCACTGAAACGCTCACAAAATCCCATGTTACTGTTTCAGCCCCACCAGTTGGTCTTGGTCATACCATCCTGGTGCTTAAAACTAACTTGTGTCAGGTTTTCTGCTTTTTAGAGTTTGAAAATACATGAGTTTCACTGCAAAAACCACTCTATAGTGGGCTGGTTGTCAGTGTATTCAATGGACTTTTCACTCTCCCTACCATCCATAGACTTGCTGCACTGTGGAGTGTTGACCTTCTCAAAGAACAAAGCCCAGAGATTTCTGACTCTACCTGTCTCCCCTCCTGGCCTACAATATTTTTAACAAGGAGGTTTGTTCACTGAATGTGGCTACCCCCAGAAAGGAATCATCTCTCAGACATGTTCTGAGTAATAATCAGGAAGTATGTACATCTGTTTTGAAAACTGGAGGTTCCACCCTGACATTTCTGGACATGATACTTCTCTCTTTTCCCTAATGGCAACCTCAGGCCAACCTGACTGGTGCAACTTCTTGGTGGCAGCCAGATTAATAGGAACCTAGAGGATCCAAACCTAATTCTGGTGCTACCGTCTTGTTCTCTTGTGGGTTTTACATGGTCCAATGATGGCCTGAGGATAATAGTCACTTGGTTGGGTACACTGCTTGCCAAGCGACCCATACAGGCCAGAGTGGTAGACATAACAACCTCTGTATGTCTTATAAAGGCCCCAGCTTCTGCACTTTCCATGCAAAGTATCTGCCAGCCTCTCTGGATCTCTTCACTCCTAGCCCCAGAGTTGATATTCAGTCTTTCCATAGAATGATGACTGCCATCTAGATGGTATCATGGACAAATAGGTAAAGTTGAACACACTCAGGCAGTTCCTCCAAAAACAAGGATTAGACTCAGTTCCTATAATGAAGTGGGAACTGTGGGCTGGCCGTGAGGGCACATGGGCTATGAAGCACTGGCAGCCCGTGCCCCTGACTGAAGTCTGCCCCATCTGGTGGCCTCCAAGGATGGTAAACCACAGCGGCTTGCCCGGGACTGTATTTCTTTGTGAAAGCCAGGTACTAACTTGCCTCCCTCCTTAAAACACAGTGCTTTGCACCCTTGAGATGGTCTTAGGAGACCTAAAAATGTTGAAAGAAATACCACTTCTAGATCATGTAGTCCTCAGACAGCCGCAATGACCTCTCCAAGATAAGGCTACTTCAGGGAAAACTCTCAGAGGGAGGACTGCCTTGTAATCTATGGGCACCCTCAAGACAGTTTTCCCTACAAAAGGAATCCTTCAACTAAAAAAGACAATACACGTTTTCCCCCTGACTTTAGTTGAACTGATTGATGACTCACTTTGGTGCTGGAAGGCATTTAGGTTAGTCTCAATCCACAGGCCAGAGTTAGTCTGGAGGACAGAATCTTCCTGGACTTCCTTCCTCCGTGCAGGCCAAGATGGAATCTGTCCAATCACTAATATATCTTACTGCACCTGGATTAATGCCTCAGGCCAAGCAATTCAAGGAGAAACCACTCGACACTTTCTACAGTAGACACGGATAGTTTATGGGATTTATTTAGCTAAGTGGGTCTGAGCCCTAGGTGCACAATTAGAGAAAGCACAGCAGATGGCCTCATCCTGTTGCTTGAAGTTTTGGTGAGAGTATCTTTAATTAAATGCTGTGTAAGACTAATTCACAGATTCAGTCCCAGCTTCCCTCAGCCAGATTAAGCAGAGTGGCCCCAGCCTCTGCTGGCATACTCTTGGAAAAATTCTCCAGAAGCCAAGACTGGAAAGAAATGAGTAGGCAGGTATTAGTACAAGGGGATATCCTGTGGGTCCATCCTGGTTTTGCATGTTTTGTAAATAGAGATTCTGACAATCTTTGTTTCAGATGAGTTTTCCAGGAATATTTTTTGTTTGTACAGCAGGCAGCCTTTGGAGATAGAGACGGTGTCTCCCTTTACAGCAAAAGGCAGCCAGCCTTACTCCATATTATGGAAGACTCAGACTCCCTGGCCTCCAGGCTCTACTGTCACGCACCCACTGTGAGCGCTAATGTCACCAGCCTTCTCCATGTTGCCCTGCAGGACTTGGGGTTTAGGAAACCAGTGCAAGGGCAAATGCACTCCGACTATTGCTCTCGCCAGGACTGATTAAGTCTTATGATTCTAACCCAGGGGTTTTGTGTCTCCATCAGCAGCCATGAAGCTGACTTGAAAAGTTGTAAGGATGGCAAAACTTCAGACCCTTCCCAGCTCTTAACAGCTATCTAATGGTAATCTGGCAATTTCATTATCAAATACTGTGCTTCATTATCACATATTAATTCTGCTGTCATTGATTTCATGATCTTTCCAAAGTAGAACCATGCATTTTGTAGTTGAAGAACCAAAATGTGAAACAATTATTTCAAACTAAAATATTTTTAGTATCAGGAAAGATCAACACTTAGGCCATAGATCAATAGAAGGAAATGACAAACGCAGTAATGTTTGGAATCATACATATGCTGCTAAATTACCTTACAGTATCATAATACATTCCAGCTGCTGTGGGCATCTCTTTTCCTCTTCATGTACTTTTTCTATTTATGCATATAATTAGCATAATAAAGTGGAACGGTATTGGGTGGGATATCAGGAAACCTGAGATCAAATAACAGTTTTCCCAGTTACTGGTTGCAAGACCCTGGGCAGGTTTCCTCCCACTACTCTAGGGCTTAAACTCTTCATCTTTAAAATGTGAATTAGGGTGGGCAAAATGAATGGGTTTTGTTAGATTATTTTTTAGGTTTTTTCCCCTAGTACTTATTTGCAATGAATGGTAGAAAGGACTTGAAGCCAAGATGGATAATTATGAGGTTTTTTTTTTTCTTTTTCTTTTCCGATTTGCTTTAGCAGAAAGTTCAGAAACTGGAATAAAGATTTCCACAACCGTCTACTTGTCCTAGCCCTTGTGAGCAAGATTTGTTGTAACTCTCCTTGAATTAGGGTTTACATTCCAAGGAGGTAACTCCTGTGAAATGAAAGAGAGGAACATTCCTTGCACAGAAGGTCTTTTCATTTGCTGTCCTCACCACACACAGACATCTTTCCTTTGGCCAGCCTATTACACAAACAAGAAAGTTAGTTGATTTCCTACTCAATACATGACACAACCTTGCCAAGGTCAGGGTGCCCTTGCCAGAGCTGGCTACAGGAGGAACACACATTGGCTTGAACTACCACTGGATTTTTCCTGGGCACAGTGGAGCAGCTAGAGACAAGCAGATTGTCAGTCTCATTGGTTCATTCATTAATCAGTATATCAATTAAAGCCCTTAGGACCTACTACAGCCAACCACTGGGAAGATACATGTTATTAATAAGACCATGTAACTGCCCACAAGGATCCCACAGTCACTTGCGGGAGGCAGATAAATCAACAGATAATTATAACACATCTGAAACTGGTGAAATTATAGAAGGGAGCTGAAACTGGTGAAATTATGACCATGTCTTCTGTGGGAGCCGTAGAGGACTCCTCAGAGGAGAGAAGGCTTGAGCTGAGACTTGGAGGCAAAGAATGAGAAGGTATTCAAGCAAAAGAGCATATGAAAAGTAAAAAAGACAGGTGAACTAAGATAGAGGGTCAGATATTTCAGTATGACAGGAACATAGCTTTAGGGCTGCAAGTTACAGGAGATGAAGATAGAGAGGCAGGTAGGAGCATTTTAGGGTAAGAGAGGGACAGGGCTTTAAAAGATTTGAAACACTAGAGCCTGTTTATATGCTGAGTAGAAGGAGCTAACAGGAAGGGTAAAGATAGAACAAAGGAGACCACTGCTGAATCAAGACCCTAGGGAAATTAGGAGATGTATTGTAGACATAAGATGAGTAGAAAGGCTTGTCTGCGGTTGAAAATGGATCTCTTTCTCCTCTTAGAAAGGAAAAAGAGAAAATAGGTGCAGACGAAAGTAGGTTTGAAAGAGAAGTATGGAAAGCCAAGAATTTAGGCATCTGAGCCCTAGGAGCTAGAGAAAATGTAAGGTTCCTGCAGTCTGGGTGGTCAGCAATTTACATGCTTCTTCACTCAGCCATTCCTTCCTTCAGAAATATCTGATGAGTACAGAAATACAATGATGAACTAGACGCTGATTCTCCTTCCAAAGAATATACAATCCAGTTCAGATTTTAAAGGCACAAACCTTGGTAGGAAGAAAATTCTTAGTATATGTTCATAGAATGAATAATGAATAAAATAATAAGTTCAACAAGAAAGGTAGAAATGAAGTATAATTAGAATAGAAGGAGAAAGGACTATTTTCTAGGCTTGTGTGGGCCCGAAGAATGGGTGGATCTGAATATACAGAGCCTGGGAGGGAGTAGTAAAGGTCAATCTATGCAAAAAGAACACATGAGCAAAATTGTGGAGGTGAGAAAGGGTAGGCGCTAAGGCAGGGAATAGCAAATCTTTCCAAAGTGATGTGCAGCAAAGTAATATTTGGAAACAATAACACAAGTCTTTCTTTTTTCGTGTTTCTTTTGGCCTCCTACACCAAAATTAGTGGTATTTATTGTCTTGGGTAGGAGACAAAACACTTCAAGAGAAGCCAGCATTAAAGTAGAAATATGCGGTAAGGAACAGGAAGACAGTCCCAGAGGGAGCCCAGAGGGAGGGAGAGAGCATCCTAAATGTTCTTCCAAGCCAGATGCAGGTGGCAGCAGTTGTGAATGGATGATTAGACCTAGAAATTTCTAGCAGCTCGGACAGAGAGCACGGAGAGTGGTCTGCAGAGACCTGGGGCCCAAGGAGCAGAGAGAACACACACATCTTAGGTGTGAATGCTGATGAAAAAGGATCCTGTGCTATTATTTTCAGAGTCTGGCATCCTACACATGAATATGACACCTCCTTTTAGGTTCTCGGACAACATAAAACACTTGTGTTTCCCAGCCCTGACATCTATACTATCTTTGGGGAAAAGGTAAGGATTGCAAGAAACAAAAGAGATCTAAATTTGATTGAATTTTAATCCAACTAAGCCTAAGAAAAGTCCAGAAGGGACTGAATTTAATTGGATTGGAAAGAGTTTACTAACATCAGTGGAAATTCAGGTTGCTGATAGGGAAGTAAAACTCCATTTTTTTAACCCCAAGTTTATGACCGTAAAATTCAGATATAATTACAAGTAAATAAAGTTATGACTCTAAGCACAAGATCTTAGTTTCTAAACATATTTCCTGATACAAGGCTTTTTTAAAGAAATGATTGATTCAAATATGAGCAGAAAGGCACAAGGTGAGTCTGGTCTGGGATATATTGCTTTCCCAGAAAGCAAGAAAGCTTTCCAGGATCAATGAGATTGTGTCAGAGGATACTGGAACCAAAGTGAAGGGCCACCCATAGTTTAAGTACAAAAACTCAAGCGTCAAAGAGAATAATGGTTGAAGTTGACTGAAAGATATTCTGTATGTAAAGAAAACCCACAAGTTTATAATGATATTGAAAAAAGAGAAACCAAGAAAAAAGTAATTTATTATCATTTATGGCATTCACTGAATCAATTCTTTACACTGAAAACTGGCAATTGAAGGAGAGAGGTAAGAATGAAAGGAAAGAGACAAGAATCTTTTCATTAAGCATTTATAGCAAATGATCTGAGTTAAACAGGAACCCTCTACTTGATGGACTAATGATAATTACTCATGTACAAGAAATGACAAAATTGAACATTAGCTATTTTTATCAATGGCTATTGAAATCATTAGATAAATTGGCAATTAGAAACAGAATGTCCTTATGGCAGCAAAGTGACCCCATGTGGATTACTTTCTGGTCACAAGGAGATAAACCTAATTTTACCACGGGAGATTCAGCGTTCATCACCTTGATCCTGCGACCAAGCTCTAAATCACTAATAGTACATACAAAGATAATAACTTTCTACTCCATATGAAGTACCATGACAGTGCAATCTTACGGGGATAGTTTAGACTTAATCTGGAGAAGGAAATGGCAATCCACTCCAGCACTCTTGCCTGGAAAATCCCATGGACGGAGGAGCCTGATAGGCTATAGTCCATGGGGTCGCAAAGAGTCGGACACGACTGAGTGACTTCACTTTCACTTTCAGACTTAATCTGACTGAGCGACTGAACTGAACTGAACTGAACTGAACTGAACTGAACTGAATCAAATCTTTAGCGTCTAATTTCTAGGTTACAGAAAATACAGAGGCTAGAGTAGCACTGCCCTCCCCACATATTTATGTTGCCACATATATAATTTAAAATTTTCTAGTCATCTACTTTAAAAAGTAAAATGAATCAATAAAATTAATTGTAGTGGTTAATACATTTTTAATCCAGCATACCTCAAATACTATCATTTCATATAAGCAATAATAAAAACAATGATAACCAAATTAAAAAAATATTAATGAGATCATTTATACTCTTTATTTGTACTATGTCTTCTAAATTTGGTATGGATTTCACAGTACAGTTCAGACTAACTACATTTCAAGTGCTTATTAAGAGCTGGTGGTCACCATATAGAACACCACAGGACTAGAAGAAAAAGCTAAACAACACCGTGAAATTTAGTTCTATGTGTCAACTTGGCTAGGCTATAGCAGACAGATTTCAGCTAACCACTGATCCAGGCTTCACTATGGATGTATTTTATAGATGTGGTTAATGCCTACAATCACTTGACTTTAAGGAAAAGAGATTATCCATGGGATAACGTGGATGGGTCTCATTTAATCAGTTGCAAGGCCTTCAAAGCAAAACTGAGGTTTCCTTGAGGGAGAAACTCCTGCCTGAGACTGTCTAACCTGCCAGCTTGCCCTTCAGATTTCAGACTTGCCAGCCTACATAATACCATAAAACAATTCCTTGGTTCATTCAATTCGTATGTTTCATACACGGTTTTCACATACACACACATCTATATATGATATTTACATGTATAGTCTATTTTTATATATAATCTATGTCTATATATTATAAACCAGATCTAAAAGGTATATTGGAGACGACTGGATATTTTTGAACATGGACTTCTTGAATAATTAAGGAGCTATTGTCAGTTTTACAGGTGAGATAATATAGACTTATCTATGGGGGAAAACATCAATATTATCTAGAGATGTCTTTTGAAGTAATGAAGGATTAGATGTCATGATGATGACGGATTATACTCTATTGACTAAATCTACATGAAGTCATAATGCTTATTAAAATGAAGAAAATAAATCCAGTCTTTATCCCCATTGACATAAACTACATTATCTTTCAGTCAGTTCAGTTCCGTTGCTCAGTCATGTCCAACTCTTTGTGACCCCATGGACTGCAGCACGCCAGGCCTCCCTGTACATCACCAGCTCCTGGAGCTTGCTCAAACTCATGTCCATCGAGTCAGTGATGCCATCCAACCAACTCGTTCTCTGTTGTCCCTTTCATTAGCTTTAGCATAACAAATAATAGTTAATAAAGTTTTAGCCTAATATTTAACAAAGCTTCACAGCATGATAAATTGTTCTTTAAAAATTAAATGAGAGGGAACCTAAGGGTGAGATGCAGTTTGCTTTCACTAGCTGAAGGACCAGAAAGTATTCTCCTTCCAGAGCATGAAGACCAATGACCAGAGTCATAGGAAGTGATGTGGGTGATTCAAAATGTGAGTGTTTCCCACTTGGCCCCTATCTCCCCGTGACACTCCAGGACACTATGCCTCAGAATGATGACTTTTTACAATCAGCTATAAAACCGATATTTTGGCTTTTGTGTTGTTTTCTTAAGAGTACAGATGTTACTGGTCAAGTAACAGTATGTTCTTACCAAAACTCTTCCGTACAACTAAAATGACAAGATATTTTTCCTTCCTTTCTGTCATTAAATTGTAAGGAAGTGTTGATAGTCTTTGCTCTTATGGTTACTATTACTACCATGGTGATAATCTATACATTCCAAAAGAAGAAAAAACCATATCAGTCCAGTGCATAACATGATTTTATAAAAGTCCTCTGTCAGAAGTGGAAGGTAAGTTTACTTTTCAACATAAAATCTAAATAAATACTTGTGTACCTACTATGTACTTAGTTGAGTGTAGGATAGAATACTTTCTAATTTGTGCAGAAAATAAACTACTCAATAGTTTGCAAGGCATTCTGCAAAGCTCTTTCACATATGTGTTCCTATCAGAACCTCACGGAGACCCAAGTTTGATCCCTGAGTTGGGAAGATCCCACTCCAGTATTCTTGACTGGAGGTTCCCATGGACAGAGGAGCCTGGTGGGATACAGTCCATGGGGTCGTGAAGAGTTGGACATGACTGAGTGACTAACACAAAACACGCACATACACACAACTCATAGGACTGTACAGAGTTTGTAGGTTAGGTGTTACTAACTTCATTTTGCAAAGTGGGAACGTGGTAGACACAATTGGGTGCCTACCTGACATCCATTCATTCCATCATCCCAATCTCATTGCTAACAAAATCCTCAATGTGTTCAAGAGAAAACTTGCCCTGCTTCAGTCTAGGTATTCGTCCTTCCTAGTCCTGCTGTAGGAGTATGTGCTACAGTTCAGACTCATGTCTCATAAAGTAGAAATCTGCTAGGGCTTCTGGGACATCTTTTTTGGTTGTACATGTGTTGGTTTTTGCTTAAAAGAACTAAACTACAGCTGAATCTCTCCTCCACTCTCCCTTCCTGCTTTGTATGTGATTGTGAGGACTGGAACTGCCACAGCTATTATGTGACCAGGAATGAAAAGAAAAAAAAAATACTGGTTCAACAGCCTATTTTTTTATTTTATTATGTGAGACTATAAACCCTTATTTAAGAGACTAATGAAGATAACTTTTCTATTACCTATAGCTAAATGCATTCCCAACTGAAGTTGAGATAAGGTTTAAACAATATTCCCAAGATAACACAAACTATTAGGAACATGCTGTTGTTGGTGATTAAGTCTTGTCTGACTCTTTGTGACCGCCATGGACTGCAGCACGCCAGGCTTCCCTGTCCTTCACTATCTCCCGGAGTTTGCTCAAACTCATGTTCATTGAGTCAGTGATGCTATCTATCTCATCCTCTGCTTCCCTCTTCTCATTTTGTCTTCAATCTTTCGTAGCATCAAGATCTTTTCCAAATTTGTGTTGTTTTAAGTCATAAATTTGTGGAAATTTGTTAAAGCAGCTGGAGGAAACAGCGCAAAGGGCTTCTTGCTGTTATTATTAAGGAGAGAGCTTGACCTCTATTAGACCACAGTCTATTCTGAGTTACATTAACTTGAGAAGAATAAAACTTCATTTTTTTAAATAAAATATTTTGAGTTCACTTTCCATTCATTCAAGTTTACTTCTCCCACTGGTTTTTTCTCAATCAGTGATTTTTAGCATTCTTCTAGGTGATTCTCTGGCTATAGAGTTCAATGAGATGATATCAAACTCTTCTGGGTTTGCTCCCTGTATATGACATTTCTTTTATTAGCTAACCATGGCATATTTTATAGTTATTTGTATATAATTTAAGAGACCTTGGTTAGAAACCAAAATGTGTTTATTCACATTCATGGTTCATTCATTCATACATGTATTAAACTAGTGTTTTATTAAGCATCCACCAAAAGTCATAAAGTCAAGCAAAAAGACTTGGACCAAACACTAATAAAAGCAATGCTTGACCCCAGAGGCTTCTGTCATAAGAGAACCATGGCCTCTTCATTTTCATGAGACTATATATTTTCAAGATTGCTGGGAGTAACATGAATAACCTCAGATATGCAGATGACACCATCCTAATGGCAGAAAGCAAAGAGGAACTAAAGCTTCTTGATGAAGGTGAAACAGGAGAGTGAGAAAGCTGACTTAAAACTCAACATTCAAAAGACTAAGATCATGGCATCCGGTCCCATCACTTCATGCAAATAGATGGGGGGAAAATGGCAACAGTGAGAGACCTTTATTTTCTTGGGCTCCAAAGTTACTGCACATGGTGACTGCTGCCATGAAATTAAAGAGGCTTGCTCTTTGAAAGAAAAGCTATGACCACCCTCAGTTCAGTTCAGTTCAGTCGCTCAATTGTGTCCAACTCTTTGCAACCCCATGAATCCCAGCTCGCCAGGCCTCCTTGTCCATCATCAACTCCCAGAGTTCACTCAAACCCACACCCATCAAGTCGGTGATGCCATCCAGCCATCTCATCTTCTGTCGTCCCCTTCTCCTCCTGCCCCCAATCCTTCCCAGCATCAGACTCTTTTCCAATGAGTCAACTCTTTGCATGAGGTGGCCAAAGTATTGACTGGAGTTTCAGCTTTAGCATCATTCCTTCCAAAGAAATCCCAGGGCTGATCTCCTTCAGAATGGACTGGTTGGATCTCCCTGCAGTCCAAGGGACTCTCAAGAGTCTTCTCCAACACCACAGTTCAAAAGCATCAATTCTTCGGTGCTCAGCCTTCTTCACAGTCCAACTCTCACATCCATACATGACTACTGGAAAAACCCCAGCTTTGACTAGACGGACCTTTGTTGGCAAAGTAATATCTCTGCTTTTTAATATGCTGTCTAGGTTGGTCATACCTTTCTGTCCAAGCAGTAAGCATCTTTTAATTTCATGGCTGCAGTCACCATCTGCAGTGATTTTGGAGCCCCCCAAAATAAAGTCTGACACTCTAGACAGCACATTAAAAAGCAGAGACCTCGCCTGTGCGGTAGGAGTGAGGCACCTGAGCAAGACGGCGGCTGGAGGGCTGCACACCCTGGGCAGCAGCTTTCTGGGCAGACCAGTCCCTGCCGCCTCCTGCCCCAGCCCCGGAAACTGACATCTCCCAATAACAGACCTCGAGAGGACGGCTGGCTAAAATCCTTGTTTGTCCAGAAAGTTAACCCAAGGAAAGATGCTCACTGTAACCTCCTAGCCAAAAAGGAAACCAGCAGTCTGTACAAATTACAGTTTCACAATGTGACATCAGAATGCCTAGAAGCGTACAACAAAATTTGTCAAGAGTTGTTGCCAAAGCTTCATGAAGATAAACATTACCCTTCTACTTTGGTGGGGGCTTGGAACACGTGGTATGGCAAGCAGGATCAAGCTGTTCACCTTAGGAGGTATGAAGGAGGCTATCCGGCCCTCACTGAGGTGATGAATAAACTCAGAAAATCAGGAATTTTGGAATTCCGTAAGGCAAGAAACAACAGGCTTCTCTCAAGAATCAGCTGCTGGTGGCGTTTAATTTCTGGAATGAGCCCATCCCACAGTCCGGACCGAACATATATGAACTCAGATCCTGCCAGCTCCGACCAGGAACTATGTTTCAATGGGGCAATTACTAGGCTTGTGCTCTTTGCTTCAGACAGGATGGTGATGAAGCTGTTGGAGGCTTCTTCTCCCAAATTGGGCAGCTCTATACGGTGCACCATCTTTGGGCTTACAAGGATCTTCAGACCAGGGAAGATATACGGAATGCAGCATGGCATAAACATGGTTGGGAAGAACTAGTATATTATACAGTCCCACTTATTCAGGAAATGGAATCCAGAATTATGATCCCACAGAAGACCTTGCCCCTCCAGTGAAGCGACGGAATGGAGATGTGCCTACAGAAGTTTATGTGACAAGTGCTTGTCATCAATCAATTTGAACTGTGTGAGAGAGAAACACTGAAGTGTAAATTGCTGTATATAGCTTGTAAGAGACCTCTTTTCTTTAAAATTTACATACTCACAAGACAGGAAACTATTACAGTTTGGCAGATTGTGCGCTGTAGTCCTCTGGAACATCCCGAGGTTTATCGACTGTGCTGTATAATATTAACAACGATCGACCTTTCCCCACACCCCCAGGAAAAGAGAGCCCAACTGAAAATTGGAGTCATCTCCAGGTAAGAATCTAACCATGGGGGAAAAAAAGTTAGCCATTTCTTTATAAAGAGCAACTTTGTTTTATAATTATTAACTTTTAGACAAATTTCTTGTATCATGAAGAAATATAAATTTTATCATGTTTCTGTAGCATTTTTTTCTGAATTTCAGACTAGGAACAAATTATACGTGTACTCAATACCTGGAAATGTTTTCACTCTCATTTTTAATGTCAGCATAGTAAACTGTGTTATTATTGAGGGGGAAGTGGTTGATTAGTAATTCAGTCTCCATTTTGTGTATTGTGATGTCTTTATACAGGAGGAAAAGATGGCTTGAACCTGTGTATCATATGTGACTTTGAAATGAACACCTTGAACAGCAATAATTTTTATTTGTAATATTTTTCTACAACAAAACGAGTAGCACCAGGAAAAGAGGTTTTATTTTGTAAATAGTCATCTGTGACCTGCGTTTTAGTAAGCTCACAGCAGATTCTTCAAAAATCATGAATAGGGGGCAGGGAGTGTGCATGTTGAGATTTAAATTGGCATAAAACTGCATACTTTGTCTAGCTCTGATTTCATTTTTTAATAGTGCCAATTTTGTGACTGCAATCATGTGAAAGTCCTGTTGAAATGAAAAATTATATCTGACCCCCAGATCAAATAATTTATGTTAAAGTGTAAATAAATCTCATATCAAATGTCAAAAATAAAAAAGCAGAGACATGATTTTGCTGACAAAACTCCATATAGCCAATACTATGATTTTTCCAGTGGTCATGTACAGATGTGAGAGTTGGACCATAGAGAAAGCTGAGCACCAAAGAATTGATGCTTTCAAACTGTGATGCTAGAGAATACTCCTGAGAGTCCCTTGGACAGCAAGGAGATCAAACCAGTTAATCCTAAAGAAAATCAATTCTGAACATTCATTGGAAGGATGGATGCTGAAGCTGAAGCTCCAATACTTTGGCTACCTGATGTGAAATGACTCACTGGAGAAGACCCTGATACTAGCGAAGATTGAAGGCATGAGGAGAAGGGGGTGAGATGGTTGGATGGCATCATTGACTCAATGGACATGAGTTTGAGCAAACTCTGGGAGACAGTGAAGGACATGGAAGCCTGGCATGCTGCAGCCCATGGGGTCACAAAGAGTTGGGCATGACTGGGCAAATGAACAACAGACAACAACAACATATATTTTCAAAAAAGAAAACATGTGAAACACATTTTCTTTTCCATGTTATTTACTTATTTAAAAAAAAACCAATGCTTTTTACACACACAAATTAATGTGATATAATTGTGCTCTCCAGGCAATAATGATGGAATTTATAAACTCTGCAATCTCACAGTGCTCTGCAAAGCAGTATGGTCCAGCAAGGGACCCAGGCTTAGGCATATGATGCATGCAGTCTGGTTCCATTCTGTCAGCACATCTGACTCTTTGTATGTCCTTGTTTGGAGACAAGGTCAACTTTCTAAGTTTGCTGCCCTTTGTGAATATAAGGCCTGGGCCAAATGTCCCTGCCTAACCTCAGTTATTTACTATCAAATTAGAATAAATTGCATACAGAGTTACCAGTCACATAGTTAACTATACACAAATAGAATTCAAAGTTTCTCTTCATAACCATGAACTTAGTTAAAACTACTAGTTGCATCAATTTCCAGGGTAAATATACATGTGTTCTTTCTAGGTCCTCCATTCCAAAATATTCCCAGAGGACACTTGCTATTTGATTTTCCGGCACTGCCAGAGATTTAAGACCAAGTCTCAGGAGGGCTCTGACCAAGGAATGCCCAGCCCAGAGATTCAGCAGGGCTCAAGAGACTGGATCCATAGGACTGAGTCTTTCTCAGATTCCTCCCTTGAAGAATACTACAAATACTCTAAGTCAGTAGATGTTTGGTTTATGGCTTTGGGTGTCTTTGAGTTGAAATACTGTTGACAAGAAGAAAAGTGTAATTAAAAGACATTTTTGATGTTTAGTTTATCATAAATTTGAAAGTTAGTAAGCTCCTTCTTTCATATAAAGTATTTTTAGACACAGTTGGCAAACCATATGGATGTATTTGTAGTTCTTTATTTCTAGCAAGGTTTTATTAAAAAAGAAAAACACAGACTAACTAGAGCTTTCAAATTAGTGCATACTTCAATGCTAGCCATTTAGACACTCATAGGATAGCTTCAACACTCTCATTTGCCCACATGGAAAGAAAATTTTTTTGTTTCCCTGTAGCACCTTGGAGCCACACCTGCCTGTTTAAAATCAGGCACACAGCAGAGGAAGTGCTGATGAATTTGGTACTGTCTAGACAAGTACACTAATGTGCAGTGTTGGGCTGGTGGTTGTCATGGTAATAAGCAAATAAGCTCTTACAGCTCTGCTAAATAGTGGGTTGTGGATGCTTCCTTTACAATAGGCAATTTTCCCTCCCTTGAAAGGGGCATTGCCAAAAACAATCTGACTAGCTCTAAGACACGGAATCATGACATTCAGCAATGTTTCAGGTTGTAAGATAAATGCCACATTCTAATGTTTCTTGTAAAAGTAATTCATTTTCTTTGCCATTTGTCAGCATATTAATAAGTTCCTCATTATGTTGCAGAGCCTGAGCCGAAGAAACAACAGAAAATGGGCAGGAAATCTAAAGTGTTTTCACCGCTTTGATAAATAATAGCTTTTTAGTTTTTCTCTCATTAGAATTATTCCTTCCTTTCATGCAACCAATACTTTTCAGTCTCTTACTCTGTACTAGTCACTGTGCTAACCTCCAGGCACTCAGATCTGCACAGTGGCTTCTTTTTCTTCAAGGAGCTGAGAGTTTAGCAGGTGACACAGAGAAGCCAAGCATTACAAGGTGGATTTAGATACGTGATACACATAACACTCTGGGTACTTTCAGGACAAGTATATATGGCACATATATACTTCAGAGAAACCGGTATGCAGGTCAGGAAGCAACAGTTAGAACTGGACGTGGAACAATAGGAAGGTTCCAAATTGGGAAAAGAGTACATCGAAGTTGTATATGGTCACCCTGATTATTTAACTTATATGCAGAGTACATCATGCAAAATGCGGGACTGGATGAAGCACAAGCTGGAATCAAGATTGTCGGAAGAAATATCAATAACCTCAGATATGCAGATGACACCACCCTTATGGCAGAAAGTGAAGAATTAAAGAGCCTCTTGATGAAAGTGAAAGAGGAGAGTGAAAAAGCTGGCTTAAAACTCAACATTCAAGAAACTAAGATCATGGCATTGGGTCCCATCACTTCATGGCAAACAGATGAGGAAACAATGGAAACAATGACAGACTTTATTCTGGGGGGCTCCAAAATCACTGCAGATGGTGACTGCAACCATGAAATTAAAAGACGTTTACTCCTTGGGAGAAAAGCAATGACAAACCTAGATAGCTTATTAACAAGCAGAGACATTACTTTGCCAACAAAGGTCCATCTAGTCAAAGCTATGGTTTTTCCAGTAGTCATGTATGGATGTGAGAGTTGGACTATAAAGAAAGCTGAGCACCGAAGAATTGATGCTTTTGAACTGTGGTGTTGGAGAAGACTCTTGAGAGTCCATTGGACTGCAAGGAGATCCAACCAGTCCATCCTAAAAGAGATCAGTCCTGAATATTCATTGGAAGGACTGATGTTGAAGCTGAAGCTCCAATAATTTGGCCACCTGATGCAAAGAACTGACCCACTGGAAAAGACCCTGATGTTGGTAAAAACTGAAGGCAGGAGGAACAGGGGATGACAGAGGATGAGATGGTTGGATGGCATCATGGACTCAATGGACATGAGTTTGAGCAAGCTCTGGGAGATAGTGAAGGACAGGGAAGCCTGGCATGCTGCAGTCCATGGGGTCTCAAAGAGTTGGACATGACTGGGTAACAGAAGAACAAGCGTAGTAATGGCTAACTCCATCCTGGAAGACCTAAGAAGGTGTCCTGGTGGGGGCAGTATCTAGGCTATAAAGAAGATTATAAGAATCCAAGCAGAAGTGGGGCAAGTATACTAAGAAGAGGGAACAGGAGAGGGAGGGAGAGGAGCTACCAGTCAGCGTGAGAAGCAAGGTGAGGGAACAAGTGGAAGTTGGTCCTCAGTCGCATTGACTCCTTGGAACCCCGGGAACTGGAGACCACTCAGCTCCTCTGTCCGTGCAGTTCCTCGGCCAAGAGTACTGGAACGGGTTGCCATCTCCTTCTCCAGTGGATCTTCCCAGGAATTGAACCTGGGTCTCTTGAATTGAAGGCTAACTCTTTACCATCTCAGCCACCAGGGAAGCCCCTGAGGGGACAACTTAGGGTGTAATGGGCTCTATGAGGAAGAGAACAGAGGTGAGTCTTCAGAGGCAGGTAGGATTCGAATGACAACAGCTACACTTAGAGGTTAAGGCTTCATCCTAAAAGTGCTGAGGAGTCAAGGCAGCGTTTAAGCAGAGGAGTGAGACACTTTGGAAAACGAATTTTAATTGCTGTGTGGACAATGGTTTGGAAGACAGTAAGACTGGAGGCAGGAAGAAAAGTTAAATAGGCCTTTTAAATAGCCAACCACTTGTCAAAAAGGGTCTTTTCTGAATTATTATTATCCTTTCCATTCAAGATGGAGATGGCTAATGTTCCCCCCATATCCATGCTCCCACATCACAAAGTATGAAGCTGAGAGTCAGGTGAGCACGTGGCTGCCCAGACAAAGATATACATTTCCCAGATTCCCTGTAACCAAGGACAGTCATGGAAAATTGAAACGTGCAACTTCCAAGGTTGGCCTTTCCCATTCCTCTTTTCCTTCTCTCTGCAAACTTGAATACAGATGTGATGCCAAGAACTGGAGGAACTGACTTAAACCATGAGAACAAAGCCCAGTTTAGACTGCTATAACCATGGAGCATCAGCTAGGAAGCTGATAAACAACAGAAATTTATTTCTCACCATTCTGGAGGCTGGAATCTGAAATGACGCCGCCATCACAGTCAGGTTCTGGTAAGAGCCCTCTTGCAGGTTGCAGACTGCCACCTCCTTGTGGTGTCCTGACATGGTAGAAGGACGGGAGAGCTCTCTGGAGTCCTTCTACAAGAGCATTCATCCACAGTTTCCTGGTTCACCTCTCAAAGTCCCCATCTCCTAACAACCTCACACTGGCAGTTGGGATTTTACATATAATTTTGAGGGATACACACATTCAATCCACTGCACCCAGTGTTAAGGAGGCAGAGCAATAAAGTAGAAGAATCCTGGGACTCTGATGCTTGTGGAATTAACATCCCAACCCTGAACCATTTAATGCAGCCATTTTGCATTTTCAGTTATAGAATCTCAGCCAATATTCTAACTCATAGGGTGTCTTTAAGTCATTTGACAGTGTCGGGAGCTAATCATCTTCCCCATACCCCTCTGCCGTCCCGCCTCTCTGATAACTTCTCTGCCCACTCATCTGTCTGGCCATCCATCGGCTCTGCTGTCCCTGCTCCCTGTAGTGGTTCTCCTGGGTTCTTTCTGTCTTTCTGCATCATCATGGGCATGATATCAGCTCTGTTCTGCACTCCTCTGTTGACAGAGTCTGTATTCAACACAGAAGGTTTCCCATTTCATATTTGAGCCTGATCTTTGTCTAGACCTATATTTTTAGATGCCTGTGGCATATTTCCATTTACGTCTTGGGTTATCACTTCCCAATCAACATGTCCCGAATTGAGCTTGTCATCCTCTTCCCCTCACCCACAAGATTCTATTTCCCAGAACCGTCTTTTTGTTCCAAGGCAGTATCAGTTTCTTCTCCTCTTTCAGCCCTCGAATCTTTTGATTAACTTGAACTGCTCCCCTAATCCATCATCCTTCATGTCTAACCTATACCTAAGCTTCATTGCTCTAGTTCGTCTCAAATAGCTTTAATATTTGCCCTTCCCATCACTGCTGCCACTATTCATTTCAGCTTTTTTATCTGCCCCCCAATATCCATTCTCATCCTTTAATACTTTTGTCTTTAGTAAGCAGCCCAGTGAACAGTTTCCTAAATCACTTTACTGTATCCCTTTTCTCCTTAAGAACAAAAGTGATTAGGCTTTATCACATTACTTGCAAACCCATCTCCCGAGAAAGAGTGTGACATGGTGGAGAGAACCAGGGCCTTAGAGTCTGAGAACGGGTATGAACCACTAACCTATTGATCATTGAGTGTGTTATTTTAAGATTCCTTTACTGCTCAAAGCTGAAATAGTCACACGTACAATAGAGATAGTAAGAATTCATTTCTGGTGACTGTTGTAAGACTCGAGTGAGATGAGTCATCCTTACTATAGTTGGCAGCATGTGGAAGGTGTCAGTGAAATGTCGTCTGCCTGCTGGGCAGCTGCAGTCTAGTGTTACTCTACCCCGCCCAGTTCAGCTCTACGTCTTTCTGCCCTGGTCAGGTCAGGCTGGACTCAATCAGTTCTATCTCTGCTCCTCTGCCCAAACTGTTCCACCTGTAAGATACATTTTCCTTCTTTTTTTATCCAACAAATGGTTATTGAGAGCATTCTAGGTACCAGGTATTGGTTCAGCCACTTACTTAAATCCTATTCCTCCCTTATGATGTATCAAGCTCCATGAAACCCGGTACATGCTCTAGTGTCAACAGAATGTTCTCCAAACTTGCTATTGTCCTAACATGAGAAAACCTGGTTGCTCTCTAGTTATTTGTTGGTATTTTCTCATATAGTCCATGAGTTAGTTGAGAGCAGGAAAACTTGTTAATAATAATTCTTCTCATTTCCATCTTGGTATACCCTCCCTTAATAGCCAATTGACAAATACTGTTGCTTAAAAAAGTAACTTTAACTCCAATATTTATCATTTAATAAGGGAACTTCTTTGATTACTTCAGCTCTGGCTTAGGAAAAGTTTAAATCAAGGGAAACAAAAATCATAGCCATACTAACAGGTAATTACAACAAGCCATTGTTGGCTGCTTACATAAATATTGCTGGAGACTAGAACCATCAGCCTTCCTCCCCACACTGAATATTCATAATAAAGACTTAATATCTTGCAAAACATGAACCATTTTCTAAGTATCCCTTCTATGGAGAGGCCAAATAATCTGCTAATCAGCTTCAGGAGGACAGGAGTTCTAGACCACCTTCAGGGATGGGCTGTCAACAGTCAAACTTTTCTCCAGACGGTGGTGGAAGGGGAGGGAGGGGGAAAGTGAGGCTGTGTAGTGTAAATTTTCTACTTTCATATGTGTATTCTACTCTTCTGTGTTTCTTGTCCTTAAGCCAAAGCCCCAAAGGCATTTTATCCTAATGCTGTGCCCCTTCCCTGCAGATTCTTCTATGTCAGGCTTTCTTGTCAACCTTCTGACAGGGGTGCAGAGAGAACACTGCATGGCCTCAAAGCCTGGAGGTGTGCAGTGCCTTAGTGCTTCTCAGACTTACGGTCATCCTGACTTGTCCTCATTTTCCCTGAGAATGTGACTATATTTCAGTTCCTATGAAGAGATACTTATAAAGTGCCTGTTACGAGCAAAGCATTCTCTTGAGGGTTTATTTAAAGTCAGGAGTCCTGGGTTCTGATTCCATCTGGCCACTCCCTTTGGGACTTTGAGAAAGCCGTTTCTGTTTTTTGCTGGGGGAGGAGGTGGACGTTTATTATTAAATTAGGAGATTCATTGGAAGGACTGATGCTGAAGCTGAAACTCCAATAATTTGACCACCTAATGTGAAGAACTGACTCATTAGAAAAGACCTTGATGCTAGGAAAGATTGAAGGCAGGAGGGGAAGGGGACAACAGAGGATGAGATGGTTGGATGGTATCATCCACATGATGGACGTGAGTTTGAGTGAACTCCGGGAGTTGGTGATGGACAGGGAGGCCTGGTGTGCTGCAGTCCATGGGGTCGCAAAGAGTCGGATGTGACTGAGCAACTGAACTGACCTAGGAGATTCTTTTGAATACTATGTTGTATGATAAAATACAATTTCACTGTTTGGAGCATACAGGTAGGACATTAAGACGTTATAACCAGGCAGTAAAAAACAAATTGTGGAATCAGATCACCAAGATTCAAATATTAGCCCCACCTCTTTAGTAACTGTATGTCCCTGAGCTAATCAGGAAACCTCTCTGTCCTAGATCCCTTACTAAATGGCCATGACAAGAGCACCTTTCTCAAAGGTCTGTAGGGAGGACTGAAAGTCCATGTCAAACAATTCATAGCAAAGGCCATGAAGGAGCTGCTTGGGTGATGGAAGCAGCCTATATCTTGAGTGTGGTGGTGCTTATACTCCTGTACCCATTTGTTAAAACTCATAGACCTGTATGCCTAAAAAGGGTGAATTTACCTTAAAAAAAACCCTAATCTTAAAAATAAAGGTCTACTGTATGATTCTAATGACATATTCTGGAAAAGGTAGAACTATTAGCCATAGGAAATGGGTCAGTGGTTGCAGGGGTTTGGTGGTGGGGAGCAGGCCGGTGGAGCACAGGCCATTGTTAGAGCAGTGAAACTGTTCTTCTGAATCTGTAATGGCTGCACGTCATTACACAGTTTCCAAACCCCACAGAATATACAACACAAAGAGTGGGCCCAAATATAAACTATGGACTTCAGTTAATTATATATCGATTTGACTCATCAACTGTAACAAATGTACCACGTGAATGAAAAATGTTAATAATAGGGGAATGTGGGAAATCTCTGTACTTTCCACTGAAACTTTCATAAATCTAAATCTGCCCTAAAGAATAAATTTTATTTAAAAAACAAAGAAACAAGCACTTAGAAACAAATACTCCATAGTTACTATTATTATTATTCCTTCCTTTGAAAACAACAACCAAGGTTTATTCCTTAAAAACAGGCCTACATACCCATGCCTGGGGTGCATCTTAGGGGGAGAAGAATGTATGAACAAGTAACAAAGTGTGGTCCCTCCCAACTCAGACTTCTTAAATACTGCTTTGTTTAAAAGGGGAAAATAATCTCACAAGTGTCTCCTCTCAGATCATTTCTCTGAGGCCTGAACTGCCTGTGGAAGCTGCTCTTTTCTCCCGAGCTGCTCCCCTTCTCTGTGATTCAGCCACAGATGCTCTTTCTTATTTCATGATCGTATCTGCTATTGTACCAAGGCACTGAAGACATGGAACAGCCAATTAAATATCATCACATGTTCAGTGCCCTTGGGAAAGCCGTACAGGAAACAGACTGTTTATATCTCACACCTCTGGGGAGGCTGCACAAGCTGAAAGCAATGTAGGATTTTTCCTTCTCTTTATTCTCAGAGAAGAATTAAAAACAAAAATCCAAGCCACACAATCACCCAAAACAAACAAAAAAAAATGTAGTTTCAAATATAGAAACACTCTCCTTCATGATGAATATGCTTGTGGGAGAATTGTCACAAAGTCTGTGAACAATCTGGCCAAAGGCTGCTTCATTTGGGAGCTCAACAGTGCTTCTGCTCAGGACTTTTAGAGCAGATACAGGGGTTCCTGATCATGGGACTAGCCTCTGGGAGGCTTTGTGGGGCAGCACCTTGCAGGGCCACTTGCCCAGGGAGCGCTAGAAGTTGGGCTCTGAGTGAGGGGTGTAAGCCCACCCTAGGTGTCCCATGCTCACAATGATAAGGCCTCTCTGGGGGACCACAGTCAAGCTACATAATCTTCCAGAGCTCCACTGTCTTCATTGGTGAAACTGAAAAATCTCTAGGATCCCTTCCAGCCCCACCATCTTGTGACTCAGGGCTTTTTCCAGAACTGAAGTTCAGTTCAGTTCAGTTCAGTTGCTCAGTCATGTTCTACTCTTTGTGACCCCATGAACCGCAGCACGCCAGGCCTCCTTGTCCATCAACAACTCCTGGAGTTTACTCAAATTCATGTCCATTGAGTTGGTGATGCCATCCAACCATCTCATCCTCTGTGGTCCCCTTCTCCTCCTGCCTTCAATCTTTCCCAGCATCAGGGACTTTTCCAATGAGTCAGTTCTTCGCATCAGGTGGCCAAAGTATTGGAGTTTCAGCCTCAGCATCAGTCTTTCCAGTGAACATTCAGGATGTTCTTTAGGATGGACTGGTTGGATCTCCTTGCAGTCCAAGGGACTCTCAAGAGTCTTCTCCAACACCACAGTTCAAAAGCATCAATTCTTCAGTGCTCAGCTTTCTTTATAGTCCAGCTCTCATAACCATACATGCATTAACAAATTAAGCTATTTTATTTTATGTTTATCCACCTGTCAATTTCTATTTATTTTTAACTGCATAAGTAAAACATAAAGATATGAAAATGAATAAGAAAACATGAAAAAAGAGAATACTTTACACATAAGGCCAGGCCCCTCTGATTAAAATCTCTTTTACCTTCCCTTCTGCCCCTTCCCAGAAATAACCATCGCTATTATTCTGCTAGTATCTTTCCAGATACTTTCACACCTATATAGATGCAGAGAAAATAGGCAAGATTGTGTTCGTTTTTTAACATAAGTGATATCATACCATTTGCTTCATTCTGCAACTTGTTTTATCACTCAACAATAGGTCTTAAAGATATCTCCATACTGTGCTTCATTCTCTAATATCACTGTGCTGTTCCACAGTGTAAGAACTATAGTTTATCCATCCATACTTCACTGGTTCATATTTAGGACCTCTGCTTACACAAACAGTGGTATAACCAAAGCCTCATGCTGAATGAGTGAGTGTATTTCCCTAAAGTAGATGTAAGCAGAATTGCTGAATTAGTTAATTAGTGTTTATTTTCATAGGTATTACTGAATTGTTCCAGAAACTGTCTGGACCAACGGACACATTGGTAGCAAGTACATTTTCTGGGTCATAGGGAATAATGGCTAAAAGCACAGGATCTGGAGACAGAGTGCGTGCATTGCCCCCACGCCACCACTCAGAGTTCTGGGACTCTGAAATACCAAGATATTTTCTCTGTGCCTCAGTCTCCATGTGTTAAAACAGGAATAAAATGCATGGCAAATTGCTCTGAGGATTACTAGACAGTTGCTGGCACAGAATAATAGCTCCATTTTATCTTTAATCATCACTATTTTTACTAAGTTATGTTTTGAGTAGCTTCAAGCTTCTTGACCAAATGGCTCTGCCATCCCACCTCCCAAATCACTCTGAGAGTCAGGATTTTTCCAGACCCAGAGGTTAAGTGCCTGCTGGGCTCGTTTACCTCCCACTTCTGAGTCCTTCTCTGAAGTGAAGCCAGCAGAACCCTGACTGACAGGCTGCTAGTGCCTGTTTGTACAACAGTCTTTGCTAATGTAAACAGCTAAATGCAAACTGCACCATCTAAGAACCCACAGGGGATTTGAGGACATTCTTGGAAGAGGCTGATTGCATTAATCTTTAAGAAGCAAAACACAGGCCACCCTGACCTCACATGCAAGTCCATCCACAGGAATTGCAGAACAGGACAAATCACACGGGGTCTCTCCTCCTCTTTCATGCAGGTAAACTCAGGTTAAAATGAACACCAGAGACAGCTTGGAGTCGAAAAGAAAGGTGAAAGAAAATGATCTGCAGCTGTAAGAATGTAAAAGGACAAAAGCTCTGTTTTGTCTGCTCTCCTTCCTCTGTGTTATTGGTGAGGACCTGAGCGAGACATGACTGTGAATGAGCTAGCCTTGGTTAACTCGCTGGCCCACTCTGAACTGTCCCTCCGTCTCTGGCTACTTGTATGCTCATCTCCCTGCTAGGGAGGGAGACGGGAAAGACGGAGGGTCTAGGATGTTTCCACTTAAAATGCCATCTGCCCAAATACAGAAGTCCCCCAAAGGGCTACTGAATCTAGCTGTGTCATCTCCACTTTCAAGGAAATGTAAATAGTTGCTTCTTCTTTTATCCAAATCTTTACAGAAAAGGATATTGGTGCCCAGAGAATTAAGTTCACACAGGAATGTCAGAGCTACGGTAGGCCTCATCCTGTTTTGCAGCCCAATGTCCTTTCCATATGTAATAAGCCAATTAAAGAAGCAAACTCACATCCTTATACTGAGACTCCAAAGGCATGAATTCTTTCTGACAACTGCCTTATGGTGGGTGATTAAGAACAAAAGCTGGGATGTTTTGCCGACCTCAGTTTGAATTGCAGAGCCAAACACTTAACTGGTCTCCACACCAGAAGGAACACAGGCCACCCTTAGCTCAACTACCTGACCCCTGACAGTGTTTATCCCAAATAATCACCATGTAGATTGTCAAGGCATTCAAATTTAACCATTTATGATAGCAAAATACAAAATATTTAATGATTTTTTTCAGAAGTGAAAGAACATTTACACTCAAGCCTTTTTTTTTTCAGCTTCCCTCTGACAAAAAGAGATATTGTGGTGTAGTGAAAGGTTGAGCAACTGATTATTCATACTTTCAACATATAGTTTTGGTTTAATGTGTGTTAGATGTTTTTTTTTTTAAGTTTGACACCTACTTTGGTATTCCTTAATTTTAAGTTCTTTTTGTTTGTGTATGTTTTAATTTAGTCTCTTTGTAAATTTTACCTCAATTTTTTTTCTGTTTATAGAAACATGCTAGTTAAATATTGCTGCCCGATGACAAAACACAGCTGTAGTAGGATATTTCTGCTGAATTCAAAGCGCATGTGCTAGATTTCCAAATGGGCATCACCCTGCATATTTCCCTGGGAAGCAGGTTGGGAGAACCAAGTATAATTACGGGAGTCTTTAGAAAACACAAACGAGTGCTTGTCACCCACACAATGTGAAACCGAGAGGTCATTTTTGTGGTTGTTCAGTCACCAAGTTGTGCCTGACTCTTTGTGACCCCATGAACGGCAGCATGTCAGGCAACCCTGCTTCACTATCTCCTGGAGTTTGGTCATATTCATGTCCATTGAGTTAGTGACGCCATCCAACCATCTCATCCTCTGTCCCCCACTTCTAATCTTGCTTTCAATCTTTCATAGCCTCAGGGTCTTTTCTAGTGAGTCAGCTCTTCCCATCAGGTGGCCAAAGTGTTGCAGCTTCAGCTTTAGCATCAGTCCTTCCAATGAATATTCAGAGCTGATTTCCTTGAGAATTGACTGGTTTGATCGTTTTACTGTCCAAGGGACTCTCAAGAGTCTTCTCCAGTACCACAATTTGAAAGCATCTGTTATTTGGCCCTTAGTCTTCCTTATAGTCCAACTCTCACATCTGTACATGACTATGGGAAAAATCATAGCTTTTATTATACGGACCTTTTTCTGCAAAGTGATGTCTCTGCTTTTTAATATGCTATCTAAGTTTGCATAGTTTTCCTTCCATGGAGCAAGTGTCTTTTAATTTCATGGCTGCAGTCATTATCTGCAATGATTTTTGGAGTCCAAGAAAATAAAATTTGTCACCATTTCCAATTTTTTCCCTTCTATTTGCCATGAAGTGATGGGACCAGATGCCATGATCTTCGTTTTTTCACTGTTGAGTTTCAAGCCAGCTTTTTCACTCTCCTCTTTCACCTTCATCAAGAGGTTGTTTAGTTCCTCTTCATTTTCTGCCATTAGGGTAGTATCATTTGCATACCTGAGGTTGTTGATATTTCTCCCAGCAAACTTGATTCCAGCTTGTGATTTATCCAGCCTGGATTTCACATGATGTACTCTCTATATGAGTTAAATAAGCAGGGTGACAATATACAGCCTTGACATACTTCTTTCCCAATTTGGAACCAGTCAGTTGTTCCATGTCCAGTCCTAACTACTGCTTCTTTACCTGCATACAGGTTTCTCAGGAGACACACAAGGTGGTCTGGTATATTCCCATCTGTTTAAGAATTTTCCACAGTTTGTTGTGATCCACACAGTCAAAGGTTATAGGAAATGGCAAACCATTCCAGTATTATTGCTGTGAGAACCCGATAAACAGCATGAAAAGGCCAAAAAATATGACAGCATAAGATGAGTCCCCCAAGTCAGAAAGTGCCCAGTATGCTACTGGGGAAGAGTGGAGGGCAGTTACTAAGGGAAAGAAAGAATTCCAGAAAGAATGAAGGGGCTAGGCCTAAGCAGAAATGATACCCAGTTGTGGATGTGTTTGGTGGTGAAAGTCCAATGCTGTAAAAAACAATATTGCATAGAAACCTGGAATGTGAGGTCTATGAATCAAGGTAAATTGCACATGGTCAGTCAGGAGATGGCAAGAGTGAACATGAGTGTCTTAGGAATCAGTGAACTAAAGTGGATTGGAATGAGCGAATTTAATTCAGATGACCATTGTATCTACTCCTGTGGGCTAGAATCCCTTAGAAGAAATAGAGTAGCCCTCACAGTCAATAAAAGAGTCTGAAATAGAGTACTTGGGTGCAATTTCAAAAATGACAGGATGATCTCAGTTTGTTTCCAAGGCAAACTGTTCAACATCACAGTAATCCAAGTCAGTGCTGTAGCCACTAATGTTGAAGAACCTGAAGTTGAATGGTTCTGTAAGGACCTTCAAGACCTTCTAGAACTAACACCAAAAAAAGATGTCCTTTTCATCATAGGGGATAGAATGCACAAGTAGGAAGTCAAGAGGTACCTGGAACAACAGGCAAGTTTGGCCTTGAAGCACAAAAAGAAGCAGGGTCATGGGGCATAAAGCTGTGTGGCGCTCTGTGGTCCTGGCTTCACCTTAAGCATACGGTACTCATTATAAACCAGAGAGCAGAACCTAAGAGCCAAACTGATGGTTCTTCAGCTTGTAATGGTTCTCCTCTTTAACCTATTGATCTTAAATTTAGTTTATCACACACCTTGAGTTTGTTATTCTCACCTAGCCTCAGGTGATACCTAAATGTTCTAGTGGTTTTCCCTACTTTCTTCAAGTCTGAATTTTGCAATAATGAGTTCATGATCTGAGCCACAGTCATCTGGTCTTGTTTTTTGTTGACACTAAAGAGCTTCTCCATCTTTGACTGCAAAGAATATGATTTTTTGCAACCTTATTTTGGTATTGACCATCTGGTGATGTCCACATGTAGAGACGTCTCTTGTGTTGTTGGAAGAGGGCGTTTGCTATGACCAGTGGGCTCTTTTGGCAAAGCTCTGTTAGCCTTTGCCCTGCTTCATTCTGTACTCCAAGGCCAAACTTGCCTGTTACTCCAGATATCTCTTGCCTTCCTACTTTTGCATTCAAGTCTCCTATGATGAAAAGGATACCTTTCTTTGGTGTTAGTTGTAGAAGGTCTTGTAAGCCACCATAGAACTGTTCAGCTTCTTCAGCCTTAGTGGTTGGGCATAGACTTGGATTACTGTGATATTGAATGGTTTGCCTTGGAAACAAACAGAGATCATTCTGTCGTTTTTTTTAGATTGCTTCCAAGTACTGCATTTCAGACTCTTTTGTTGACTATGAGGGCTACTCCATTTTTTATGATGAATTCTTGCCCACAGTAGTAGATATCATGCTCATCTGAATTAAATCTGTGCATTCCAGTCCATTTTAGTTCACTGATTCCTAAAATGTCTATGTTCACTCTTGCCATCTCCTCTTTGACCACTTCCAATTTACCTTGATTCATGGACCTAACATTCCAGGTTCCTATGCAGTACTGCTCTTTACAGAATCAGACTTTGCTTCCATCACCAGTCACATCCACAGCAGGGTGTTGTTTTCACTTTGACTCCATCTCTTCATTCTTTCTGGAGTTATTTCTCTACTCTTCTCCAGTAGCATACTGGGCACCTAGTGACCTGGGGAGTTCATCTTTCAGTGTCCTATATTTTGCCTTTTTCATAGTGTTCATGGAGTTCTTGTGGCAAGAATACTGATGTGGTTTGCCATTCCTTTCCCAGTGGACCATGTTTTTTCAGAACTCTCCACCATGACCCGTCTATCTTGGGTGGCCCTTCATAGCATGGCTCATAGTTCCATTGAGTTAAACAAGGCTGTGGTCCATGTGATCAGGTTGGTTAGTTTTCTGTTATGGGTTTTCATTCTGTCTGCCCTCTGATGGATAAGGATAAGAGGCTTATGAAAGATTCCTGATGGGAGAGACTGACTGTGGGGAAAACTGGGTCTTATTCTGGTGGGCAGAGCCATGTTCAGTAAATCTTTAATCCAATTTTCTCTTGATGGGCAAGGCTGTGTTCCTCCCTGTTGTTTGGTCTGGTCCCAAACTACGGTGGAGGTAATGAACCTAAATCAAATCCCTTATGATTATACTGTGGAAGTGACAAATAGAGTCAAGGGATTAGATCTGATAGACAGAGTGCCTGAAGAAATATGGATGGAGGTTTGTGACATTATACAGCAGGCAGTGATCAAGATCATCCTCAAGAAAAAGAAATGCAAAAAAGGCAAAATGGTTGTCTGAGGAGGCCTTACAAATAGCTGAGAAAAGAAGAGAAGCTAAAGGCAAAGGAGAAAAGGAAACATATACCCATCTAAGTGTAGACTTCCAAAGAATAGCAAGGAGAAATAAGAAAGACTTCCTCAGTGATAAATGCAAAGAAACAGAGGAAAACAACAGAATTGTTAAGACTAGAGATCTTTTCAAAAAAATTAGAGATACCAAGGGAACATTTCATGCAAAGATGGGCACAATAAAGGACAGAAATGGTATGGACCTAACGGAAGCAGAAGAGATTAAGAAGAGATGCCAAGAAGACATAGAAGAACTATACAAATATCTTAATGACCCAGATAACCATGATGGTGTGATCACTCACCTAGAGCCAGACATCCTGGAATGTGAAGTCAAGTGGGCCTTGGGAAACATCACTACAAAGAAAACTAGTGGAGGTGATGGACCCAGTTGGGCTAATTTAAATATTAAAAGACAATGCTGTAAAAGTGCTGCACTCTATATGCCAGCAAATTTGGAAAACTCAGCCATGGCCACAGGACTGGGAAAGGCTACTTTTCATTCCAATCCCAAAGAAAAGCAATGCCAAAGAATGCTCAAACTACCACACAACTGCACTCATCGCACATGCTAGCAAAGTAAAGCTCAAAATTCTCCAAGCCAGGCATCAACAGTACATGAACCATGAACTCCCAGATGTTTAAGCTGGACTTAGAAAAGGCAGAAGAACCAGAGATCAAATTGCCAACATCCATTGGATTATAGAAAAAGTAACATAGTTCCAGAAAAACATCTACTTCTGCTTTATTGACTACACCAATGCCTTTGTGTGGATTACAACAAAGTCTGGAAAATTCTTAGAGAGATGGGAATACCGGACTACCTTACCTGCCTCTTGAGAAATCTGTATGCAGGTCAAGAAGAAACAATTTGAACCAGACATGGAACAACTGACTGGTTCCAAACTGGGAAAAGAGTACGTCAAGGCTGTATATTGTCACCCTGCTTATTTAACTCATATGCACAATACATCATGAGAAATGCCAGGCTAGATGAAGCACAAGCTGGGATCAAGACTGCTGGGAGAAATACCAATAACCTCAGATGTGGCAGAAAGCCAAGAGGAACTAAAGAACCTCTTGATGAATGTGAAAAAGGAGAATGAAAAAGCAGCCTTAAAACTTAACATTCAAAAAACTAAGATCATGGTGTTCGGTCCCATCACCCATGGCAAATAAATGGGGAAACAATGGAAAGAGTGACAAACTTTATTTTTGGGGGGGTTCCAAAATCACTGCAGATAGTGACTGCAGCCATGAAATTAAAAGACCTTTGCTCCTTGGAAGAAAAGTTATGACAAACCTAGCATTTAAAAAGCAGAGACATTACTTTGCCAACAAAGGTCCATCTAGTCAAAGCTATGGTTTTTCCAGTAGTCATGTATGGATGTGAGGGTTGGACCATAAAGAAAGCTCAACACTGAAGAACTGATGCTTTTTAACTGTGATGTTGGAAAAGAGAGTCCGTTGGACTGCAAGGAGATCCAACCAGTCAATCCTAAAGGAAATCAGTCCTGAATATTCATTGGAAGGATGGATGCTGAAGCTGAAGCTCCAATAATTTGGCCACCTAATGCAAATAACTGACTAATTGGAAAAGACCCTGATGCTGGGAAAGATTGAAGGTAGGAGGAGAAGGTGATGACAGAGGATGAGATGTTTGGATGGCATCACTGACTTAATAGACACGAGTTTGAGCAAGCTCCAGGAGATGGTGGTGGACAGGGAAGCCTGTCATGCTGCAGTCCATTGGGTGGCAAAGAGTCAGACACAACTGAGCAACTGAACTGAATTGAACTGTACTGAGTCAAGCTGGTTTTAGAAAAGGCAGAGGAACCAGAGATCAAATTGCCAACATCTGCTGGATCATAGAAAAAGCAAGAGAGTTCCAGAAAAACATCTATTTCTGCTTGATTGACTATGCTAAAGCCTTTGACTGTGTGGATCACAATAAACTGTGGAAAATTATGAAAGAGATGGGAATACCAGACCACCTGACCTGCCTCTTGAGAAATCTGTATGCAAGTCAAGAAGCAACAGTTAGAACTGGACATAGAACAACAGACTGGTTCCAAATAGGAAAAGGAGTACATCAAGGCTGTATTTTGTCACCCTGCTTATTTAACTTATATGCAGAGTACATCATGAGAAACGCTGAACTGGAAGAAACACAAGCTGGAATCAAGATTGCCGGGAGAAATTTCAATAACCTCAGATATGCAGATGACACCACCCTTATGGCAGAAAGTGAAGAGGAATTAAAAACCTTTTGATGAAAGTGAAAGTGGAGAGTTAAAAAGTTGGCTTAAAACTCAACATTCAGAAAATGAAGATCATGGCATCTGGTCCCATCACTTCATGGAGAATAGATGGGGAAACAGTGGAAACAGTGTCAGACTTTATTTTTTTGGGCTCCAAAATCACTGCAGATGGTGACTGCAGCCATGAAATTAAAAGATGCTTACTCCTTGGAAGAAAAGTTATGACCAACCTAGATAGCATATTCAAAAGCAGAGACATTACTTTGCCGACTAAGGTCCATTTAGTCAAGGCTATGGTTTTTCCTGTGGTCATGTATGGATGTGAGAGTTGGACTGTGAAGAAGGCTGAGTGCCAAAGAATTGATGCTTTTGAACTGTGGTGTTGGAGAAGACTCTTGAGAGTCCCTTGGACTGCAGGGAGATCCAACCAGTCCATTCTGAAGGAGATCAGCCCTGGGATTTCTTTGGAGGGAATGATGCTAAAGGTGAAACTCCAGTACTTTGGCCACCTCATGCGAAGAGTTGGTTGACTCATTGGAAAAGACTCTGATGCTGGGAGGGATTGGGGTCAGGAGGAGAAGGGGACGGCAGAGGATGAGATGGCTGGATGGCATCACTGACTCGATGGACGTGAGTCTGAGTGAACTCTGGGAGTTGGTGATGGACAGGGAGGCCTGGCGTGCTGCGATTCATGGGGTCACAAAGAGTCGGACATGACTGAGCGACTGAACTGAACTGAACTGAACTGTACTGAGCCTCAGGTGTGTATTAGGGTGCTAGGTGTAGAGCAAGTGAACCTTAAAAAGATCTGATTACTAAACTTTCTTCCTTGGACAATGGGAATTGTTTGCACTGAGTTCTCTTTACTACAGTCTGGAATACAAACTCCATGAATAGACATATTGGTCTGCTTTTTTCATAACTAGATCCCCAGCTTCTAGCAAAGTGAATGGGACATAGTAAGAACTAAGTAAAATATTTATTGAATGGAAAATAAATAAATGCATGACTATTTTTCATTGTCCTCTGGAAAGGTAGCAGAGGGGAATGAGTAACTACCTATCTTTCCACGGGATTGATACATAAAACAAGTAACAGCAGCCACTGTCCCCAGTGGCAATCCCTTCCAATACCAATCTTGGGATCAACCAAAAAGGACATGAAAAAATATCCCATTCATTCCTCTGCTATTTGATTCTACTTCCGAGCTAAAACACTCTTCTATAGGTTACAGCTCCTAAGTGAGAAACTTACTTGCATGGCTCTCAAAGGAGGTCCCTGGCAACAGCAACATCAACTTCACTGGGAATGTGGTGTTAGAAATCACACTTTCAGGTGTTACAGCTGATCACTGAATCAAAAACTCTGGGGGCGGAGCCAGCAATCTGTGTTTTAACAACCCTCCAGGGGTTTGATTCTGATGCAGGCTTAAGTTTGAAAACCACTGGCCTGAAGTCCATGCTTTTTACTTCTGTAACTCCCAAACCCCTATCCTGCCCAGAGTAAGGTTTCTTTCTATTTTATTTCTTTTGACCTTCTCTACCTATATGATCGGAGAAGGCAATGGCACCCCACTCCAGTACTCTTGCCTGGAAAATCCCATGGATGGAGGAGCCTGGTGGCTGCAGTCCATGGGGTCGTGAAGGGTCAGACACGACTGAGCGACTTCCCTTTCACTTTTCACTTTCATGCATTGGAGAAGGAAATGGCAACCCACTCCAGTGTTCTTGCCTGGAGAATCTCAGGGATGGGGGAGCCTGGTGGGCTTCCGTCTATGGGGTCACACAGAGTCGGACATGACTGAAGCGACTTAACAATCTGGATTTTCCAAATTCCAGATCTTCCCCAAGTCCAGATCACCTTTTCTTGTCTCATATGTCAAGAAAAGGCTGTGTCCAGCTTTTTTGGGTGGTGGGGGGGAGTAGGAGGGGGTTGGGGTTAACTGTCCCTGGAGTAACAGGCAAGTTTAGCCTTGGAGAACAAAATGAAGCAGGGAAGAGGCTAACTGAATTCTGCCAAGAGAATGCACTGGTCATGGCAAACACCCATTTTCAACAACATGAGAGACGATTTTACATGTGGGCATCACGAATAGGTCAATACCGAAATCAAATTGATTACATGCTTTGTAGCCAATGGTGGAGAAGCTGTATAGTCAGCGAAAGGAAGACCTGGAGCTGACGGTGGCTCAGATCAGCAGCTTCGCATCACAAAATTCAGGCTTAAACGAAACAGAGTAGGGAGAAGCACTAGAGCAGCCGGGTGTGACTTAAATCACATCCCCTGTGCCTATAAAGTGGGGGCGACAAATAGATTCACGGGATGTGATCTAGTAAACAGTGCACCTGAAAAGCCACAGACAGATGTCTGTAATATTGTACAGGAGGCAGTGAACAAAATGATCCCAAAGAAAAAGAAAAGCAAGAAGGCAAAGTGTTTATGTGAGGAGGCTTTACAAATAGCTGAAGAAAGAAAAGAAGCGAAAAGCAAGAGGAAAAGGAAATGTACATCCAACTAAATGCAGAGTTCCAAAGAAGAGCAAGGAGAGACAAAAAGGCCTTCTTCAATATACAGTGCATAAAAATAGAGGAAAACAACAGGGAGCAAAAGCTAGAGATCTCTTCAGGAAAATTGGAAATATCAAGAGAACATGTTGCTCAAAAAGTGAAGTCGTTCAGTTGTGCCCAACTCTTTGCGACCCCATGGGCTGTAGCCTACCAGGCTCCTCCATCCATGGGATTTTCCAGGCAAGAATGTTGCTCAAATAAAGGGCACAGTAAAGGACAGAAATGGTAGAGATCTATTAATGCTGAAGAGATCAAAAAGAGATGGAAAGAATACATGGAAAGACTGCACAAAGGAAATCTTAATGAACCAGATAACTATGATGGTGTGGTCAGCCACCCAGAGCCAGACATTCTGGAGTGTGAACTCAAGTGGGCCTTAGGAAGCACTACTGAGGATGAAGCTACTGGATGCGATGGAATTCTGGTAGAGCTATTCAAAACAGTGAAGGATGATGCTATCAAAGTGTTGTACTCAATATGTCAGCAAATCTGGAAGACCCAGCTGTGGTCACAGGACTGGAAAAGGTCAATCCTCATCCCAATTACCAAGAAGCGTAGTAATAAAGAATGTTCTAAACATCAGACAATTGCAATCATCTCCCATGCTAGTAAGATCATGCTTAAAATCTTGCATGCTACGGCTTGGCAGGCTACAGTCCATGGGATAGCAAAGAGTCAGACACGACTGAGTGACTAAGCACAGCACCCAGCTTCAGCAGTATGTGAACCAAGAACTTGCAGACATCCAGACTGGGTTTAGAAAAGGCAGTGGAATCAGAGATCAAATCGCCAAACTTCGCTGGATCACAGAGAAAGCAAGGGAATTCTGGAAAAACATCTACCTCTGTTTCATCAACCAAAATAAAGCCTTTGACTGTGTGGACCATGACAAACTGTGGAAAGTCTTAAAGAGATGGGAATACCAGACCATCTTATCTGTCTCCTGAGAAACCTGTATGCAGGTCAAGAAGCAACAGTTAGAACCGTTATGGAACAGCTCATTGGTTCATGATTGAGAGAGGAGTATGGCAGGGATGTCTGCTGCCATCCTGTTTATTTAACCTATATGCCTAGCACATCAAGAGAAATGCCAAGTTGGATGAATTACAAGCTGGAATCAAGATAGGCAGGAGAAACATCAACAGCCTCAGATATGTGGATTATACCACTCTAATGGCAGAAAGCAAAGAGGAACTAAAGAATTTCTTGATGAGGATAAAGGAGGAAAGTGAAAGAGTCTGCTTAAAACTAAATATTAAAAAAAAAAACTAAGATCATGGCATCTGGCCACATTACTTCATGGCAAATAGAAGGTGGAAAAGGTAGAAGTAATGACAGATTTCCTCTTATTGGGCTCAAAAATCACTGCAGATGGTGACTGCAGCCATGAAATCAGAAGATGATTGCTTCTCGGCAGTGATGACAAACCTAGACAGTGTGTTTAAAAGCGGAGACATTACTCTGCCAACAAAGGTCTATTTAGTCAAGGCTATGGTCTTAGGGTGGAGAAAGCGATGGCACCCCACTCCAGTACTCTTGCCTGGAAAATCTCATGGATGAAGGAGCCTGGTGGGCTGCAGTCCATGGGGTCGCTAAGAGTCGGACACAACTGAGAGACTTCACTTTCACTTTTCACTTTCATGCATTGGAGAAGGAAATGGCAACCCACTCCAGTGTTCTTGCCTGGAGAATCCCAGGGATGGGGGAGCCTGGTAGGCTGTCGTCTATGGGGTTGAACAGAGTCGGACACGACTGAAGTGACTTAGCAGCAGTAGCATGGTCTTCCAGAGAAGGCAATGGCACCCCACTCCAGTACTCTTGCCTGGAAAATCCCATGGATGGAGGAGCTTGGTGGGCTGCAGTCCATGGGGTCGCTAAGAGTCGGACACAACTGAGCGACTTCACTTTCACTTTTCACTTTCATGCATTGGAGAAGGAAATGGCAACCCACTCCAGTGTTCTTGCCTGGAGAATCCCAGGGACGGGGGAGCCTGGTGGGCTGCTGTCTATGGGGTCGCACAGGGTCGGACACGACTGAAGCAACTTAGCAGCAGCAGCATGGTCTTTGGGAGGCCTGGCGTGCTGCGATTCAGGGGGTCACAAACAGTCAGACTGAACTGAACTTAGCTGATGGTCTTCCCAGTGGTCATGTACAGCTGTGAGAGCTGGACCCTAAAGAAGGCAGAGCATCAAAGAACTGATGCCTTCGAACTGTAGTGCTGGAGAGTCCTTCTGGCAGCAAGGACATACCAGTCAGTCTTAAGGCAAATCAACCCCTAATGCTCATTGGAAGGACTAATGCTGAAGCTGAAGCTTCAGTATTTTGGTCACCTGATGCGAACTGCTGACTCATTGGAAAAGCCCCTGATGTTGGGAAAAAATGAAGGAAGAAGGAGAAAGGGGTGTCAAAGGATGAGACAGCTGGATGGTATCACTGATGCAATTGACGTGAACTTGGGCAAACTTCAGGAGATGGTGAGGGACAGGGAGGGCTGGCATGCTGCAGCCCATGGAGTCGCAAAGAGTCAGACAACTGGGCAACTCAATAACAGCAAGGGTGACTGTCATGAAGGGATTCCATATAATAAGTTTTAGCAAAGATTCCTAAGAATGTGGGAACTAGTAGGGGCTTTTGAAATCATAAGGTCTGAATCATTTATTTTATATATGAGAAAAACTGACTTCAAAGAGATTTAATAACTTAGCTGAGACCAAATATATTTAAAAGACTAGATCTGAATTTTTCCACTCATAGACAAGCTTTTCTCATCATTACTGCAAAATGACCCATATAATCTTACATTTATACTCAAGATGTTTATTTCCAGAGCTTCAAACACCAACAAGGGTACATGGAACCTGTTTATGTTATCATGATTCTCACAGCGTGGGTGTATGATTAATCACTCGGTCATGTCCAACTCTTTGACCCCATAGACTGTAGCCCACTAGGCTCCTCTGTCCTGGGGATTCTCCAGGCAAGAATACTGGAGTGGGTTGCCAAGCCTTCCTCCAGGGGAGCTTCCCAACCCAGGGATTGAACCCAGGCCTCCTGCATTGCAGGCAGATTCTTTACCATCTGAGCCAGCAGGGAAGCCCAAGAATACTGGAATGGGTAGCCTATCCTTTCTCCAGAGGTTCTTCCCGACCCAGGAATCGAACCAGAGTCTCCTGCATTACAGGCAGATTCTTTACCAGCTGAGCTACCAGGGAAGTCAGGATTCTCAAAGTAATTTCTATATATTCATTCCCATTTCCCAAGAAAGCTGAAGCAATGTGAAATGTAACATGGATGATCAGCCAAAGAACAAGTTTTGAAAAAAGAATGACACAAATCAGGAAAAGACTAAGGTTTTCTACCTCCTGCTTCACAGCCTTAGGGGTAGACCCATGTTTTGCCCACATGCGCTTCTGATAACATCTACCAGGACCTGATTTAGAGATGTGAGTTCTTAGGGCAGAAAAAGGGTTTAAAGTGGCGATTCCCAATACTTTGAATTACAGCTTAGACAACATGTTCCCTTATCTCTTTCAGGTGGAGAGTCTTTATCTAAGAAGGAGTCATTCTGAGCAGAAATTTTTGTCTATGACTGCTAAATACTCTAAAAGGGACTCCAGAGTACTAGGAAGACAGACACCAGTTCTAGCTAGCCAAAGAAACCTGTGGTACAATTGAAATATTGCAACAAAAGATCCAACCAGTCAAAAGGAAAAAGATAACAAGCTTAAAAAGAAGAAACTGCTTTTAGAATGGAAGTTTTAGCCAAAGAAAAAAGGTAATAATTGAGTAAGAGAAGAGAGTGTGCCAGGCAGCTGTGCCCCAGAGCATTTCCTCTTGCTGTTTAGTGTAAATGAGGCAACCAAAGCACCTTAGAGGCCTTTGAGATGAAGCTTGGAAGACAGATCTTAAAAGGGTAATGTTAATATGTTCACAGGCCTGCTGGGGATCTGGAGCCAGGCACAGCCTTGCCCCTGCTGGCTCTCTGCTCTCCTAACCTACCATACCTGGTGGTATTTATTTTTCCAGGGACCGCAAGAGGAGGTCAAACCCGGACATGCTGAAAACAGAATGGTTCCAGGAATCTTGCTGAGAAATCCAAAAATATCCACCATCCCACAGGCAATTTTATCTGCCCAGTCTTTTCTAATCAGGTCATCCTACTACTAACAGTGACTGGTAATATTCCTTGGGCGGTGAACATAAACCTAAGCTAATCCAGGATCAATGTACAGCTCATGCTGTACATTTTTATTAGCAGTCTATCTTTTCATCAATTTGGCTTCATACGCTCACCAAAATTTCTTTCAGGTTTCAGGTCTTTGGGCTTCTTTACAGGGCAAGCAAGGGCTCTGGAGCCTCACGACTCTCCTGTTACATCCAAGTTGCATAATCATGTTGTAAGTGAAAAGCAATGTTGTAATGAAATCCTTCTAGGACTTCCAGGAATAAACTTCCTTGGATGGGGTCCAAGATGAAATCACCTTACTCTGACTTCAAGGCTTATAGGAACTAGTTCAAGGCCCCAGTGTGAGTGTGTGTCACTCGGCGCAGGACACGCTCCCTTTGAGTTCTCCGTCTTCACAGATGATACCACTGTCTTCTTTACAATGAAAACCTTGGCATTTCTTTTGATTACCTCTTCCCATCACTCACATCCAACATTTCCCCAAGAACTACCATGTGTTTCCTTGAAATACTTATTTACACCTTCTTGTCCCTTCTATTTGCACTTTAATCCTGAGTCTCATCAGTTTAGTGCTTATATTTCTATGGAAATCTACTAGCTGGCCTTTCTGATTCCAGTCTCTCCCTCCTTCATTCTGTCCTAAACTCAGTTTCCCAACTAACACATAGGAAAATATCTTTTTGCCTATTTTCCAGAGCAAAATCCAACAAGGCGTGTATTTCATATTTTAACTGAATTTCTTATTCATCACCCAACATACAATAGACATCATTTAAAAAGAGCAAAGTGAAAAGTAGCTGTGTTAGGAAAGGACAGGATAATTTATATGAAAACGCTTAATGTATTCAGACACATTATATAAATGTAAAAAGTTAAAGAAACAAATCTTTCAGAAACACTTGGGAAACATTTGCAGCATGTCTTACACGTAGTTTTTGTGGTTCACTGCTCTCACAACAACAACGAAGGCTCCAGAGTTTGGGTCAACACGGTGGTCTGAGAGCACCAGGCTGACACTTCTGCCCTAAATCCTTAAAAGTGGCAGGAAAGAGTTTTAAAATTCTGAAAACAAAGAAAAACAACAACAACAAAAACGATGAGGAATCCTTGAAAGAAAACAGATGCTGAGGAAATCCTGGAGAAAACCTCAGCCTAGAATGCATTTTGAAGGGAGTAGCTTTGAGAGTGGAAAAGGTCAAAGGCACCTTGAGCTCAGAAGCTTCAATGACAGGGAACAGGAAGTGTTCCTGTAGCAACTGCTATGGCGGTGGGCTTGGGCTCTGCTTTTGGAACAGCAGCTGTGCAGCGTTCCCTAACTTCTGTTTGGGCCAAGCAGTGGCTGCAGAGGTCTGTGCCCCTGGGCTAGTACTTGGGATGCTTGGGTGAGACAGGTGTAGTAATGACTCTGGTAGCTACAGATACACAAGGTGGGTGAGGTGGGGAGTGTTGAGCACAAGGAGAAACTGAGGGCACAATCCTAGAAGACTCATCATGTTCTCAGTGAAGTCTTTGATTTCTCCAGGGCTAGTTATGATCCATCCTTTCCTGTGTTCACTGTATTTTCTATACATCTCCCCAACATCAATTATTAATCGCATTCTATTTGATAACAGGAGCCAAACATAACTGTGCCATTTTATGATTAAATTTCAGACCTAGAGAACATATCAGCTGTTATATTGCTATAAAGAACAACTTGAAATGTTTTTCATTAGGTTTTCTTAGACTGCAGTCTAAGAAAGTTTTGTTCTACATATAGGAACATGGCGAATAACACTAAGTTGCATACAGTAGGTATGAAACAAGTATTGATTTAAGATAATGCTAATCATGTTGCCCAGTAGAATACTAAATATCCCACAAGAATTTTTATTAGCAAAGGGAAGCACAGTCCTCAAAATTATTCTAGTCTTGACATATGTAATAAATAATACATAGGCTATTATGCCATTCAAATACCAAGTTAAAAAAAGAAATTAATTGAATGGTGCAAGTAGAACATTTACACATGATGATTTTCTTATTTACCTGTACAGAATAATGACTATAGCTTTATATTCCCCTAAACAGTTAGGGAAATGGCTTATTTTTAATCAATTATGAGTATAACTTTAAAAGCATATATATTCTTATCAATAGAGATGCATTAAGTCATACTATACCAGAAAATAATGAACTAAGTGCAATTCTTTATATAAAGCCTCTATTTACAATGAATTCACTTGGAAATTATAAGGTTGGTGAGATGTCTTATATTTTGGACAAGGATTTAAACTCCTTGAGGATAGTCAAATTATTCATGCATGAAGCATATAAATGTCTCCAGGAGTTGGTAGGTTGAGAGATGATGGGGCATGCTGGTACAGAAAACAGAATGTCACTGAAATATTTCCAAGGACAACACAGATCAGATAGCAGGGAAGTCAGCTAAGTGTGCGCACCTTGCTATTAGCAACTATTTCATTATGCAATAAAGGAAGCTATAGCTCTCTCTGAGGCATGAAGGAGAATACAGTCAGGCTCCCAGGGAAGGTATGGTCCTTCTGAGGCAAGACTCCAGGAAGTTGGGTTCTCTTACTCAAGGCAGCAATATTGAGAGAATGGAAGATGTATGACAGTCCAGTTTTAAGAAAGGACTTGTAAACAGCTGTCAGTTTTCTAGAAAAGTAGGCTATCTGGACCATGCTGTATCTTTTCCACATATTTATAAATTAAAAGCCGGGAGAAAGAAAACATTATTCACTGATACATCAACTTTTATTACCTAGTTCTTTGTACCAAACCCTGTGTTACATTCTGGGAATAGAGCAGAGAATCTGACAAATTGGGCTTAAAGTCTGTTAAAGATGATAGACATAAAACTACTCACTGCACAATTATGTGTTTATTATTGTGACATATATAACAATGAAGAGAGTCAGGTATGAGCATGTTATATTTAAAAATCAAGAGACAACCAATATAGTTCTCTGCATCCAACAGAGAGAAAGGTGGCAATAGGTTTTCTAAGGTAATCAAAAGGGTGGATTATTTGGGGGCTTAGAAGACATATTAAATATCTTAATATTGATTCTGAGAGCATATTTATTGAAAGCTTTTAGTCAAGGGATAATACGATCTTATTTGCAATTGCAAAAGATTACATTGGCTTCTGAGTGAAAACAAATTCAAGGAGGAAAGAATGAACCCTAAGGAACCAGTTAGAAGGCTGCGGTAATGTTCAGGTGAAAGTGATTGTGGTTAGGTGCAGAATGAGTAGTAGAGACAGATAAAAGTAGAAAATGCAAGAAACCGTAAAAGTTCAAAACAAAGTGATTTGGTGATAGAGTAAATGTGGAGAGTGCAAGAGAGGTGATTTCCCAGTCTCTCTCTGCTAGCAGTGCCATTCACTGAGGTACATTCCACTGGGGAAAAACTCAGATATGAATTCAGCTCTATATGTGCTGTATGTGAGATATCAATAGAACACCCAAGTAGAGAGACTGAGGTGGATATTTTGTTGTTGAATACACAGTCTTGAACGTCAGAAAAGAGGTGTGTGCTGAAAGTGTGCATTTGGAAATTGTCTCTTTCCAGTGGTTGAAGATTTGAGTATATATGAGTTTGCTTACACAGAATATTAGGGGGAAGGGGAAGGAGAAAGGGAAGAAGGAGGAGGAGAACGGGAGGAGAAGGAGGAAGAGGATGGTCCATAAGGCAAAGTGGACCTCTTAACATCACAAGCTTGAAGGGAAGAGGATAAAACAATGAGTCTGAGAAATAGTAGCCAGAGAATTGAGAGAGAGGCTATGAGAAGGCCGTGCCATTGGATCAAGGGGAAGCGAATATTTCAAGAAACAACCGGAATTAATGTCAAATGGTGATGAGCAGTTGAAGACAAAGACCTTATTCCATTATGTACTATTTCCATCCAAGATGGTTCACATGCCTGACCGTGTGACCAGCATATGCTGGTGCTAGCTTTCAGCTGGAGACTCAGTTGGAACTATCACTAGGAATCTTGAGTCTTTTCCCATGGGGACCACTCCATGGGGACTGTCTGGGCCCCTCCACACCCTGGCCACCAGCTCCATCAACAGGCGTTCGAAGACACAGAAGTCTTCTAAAGTCTGATCCCAGAAAACTGTACAGTGTCATCCCTCCCATCATCTGCTGGCCAAGCAGTCATACTGGTCACCATGATTCAGGAGCGTGAGGCACAGACCACACCTACTGATGGAGGACTGCCAGAGAAATCATGACATCTTTAAAAAAAAAAACATTTATTTATTTTAATTGGAGGCTAATTACTTTACAATATTGTAGTGGTTTTGCCATACATTGACATGAATCAGCCATGGGTGTACATGTGTTCCCATCCTGAACCCCCCTCCCACCTCCCTCCCCATCCCATCCCTCAGGGTCCTCCCAGTGCACCAGCCCTGAGCACCCTGCTTCATGCATCAAACCTGGACTGGCGATCTGTTTCACATATGACAATATACATGTTTCAGTGCTATTCTCTCAAATCATCTCACCCTCGCCTTCTGCCATAGAGTCCAAAAGTCTGTTCTTTACATCTGCGTCTCTTCTGCTGTGTCAGAGAAATCATGACATCTTTAATCTACCACAGACCCCAATATTCAATGTCTATAATCCTAATTATTGTAACATGGTTTTTTTAAAAGCAGAAAAAATTGGAAATAACCTAAACATCCATCACTGGAGTTAAATAAATTTAAATTATCTTAAGTAAATTAGTTAAATTTTATAAAATTAAATACTATGCACCCATTAAAAACAATGGGGATATTTTCAATATAATATTATAAAAATATTACCATGAGATATTTTGAGTAAAAAAAGCAAAGGTTAGTATGTGTGTAGTATGGTATTTGCATGAAGCAGCTATGGAATATGCATTCTCGTTGGGGTGATATCACCACTGAAGGGGTAAAAATTGGTTCTTGCGTGGGAGGAATCTTAATATGTTTATGTAAGGAGCACAGTTAAATGTAGAGTACAAAAACAGATACACAATATACCTGTGTATTCATATTAAAGGAGGAGCCGATAATCAGGAAGAAATATCTTCAAAGCCTCCTTAGGAGAGTGGTGATGGAAAAAGGTTTGCAGAAAAAAAGAATGAGAAACATCCCTTTCTAGAAGGATGTAAAGAAATGAGTCCAGATGGTTGTCTGAGAGAGCAGAAATGAGTTACTGGGGAAAGGAAGTGATAAGAATAAGAATGTTCAGTGTGTTCTCTTTCATATTTTTAGTGTTAAAATCATGGGGTGATAGTAACTATCTAAATTTAAACTAAAAAACTGTTGTGTGAAAATGGCATAAATCTTAATTATGCTGAATTGGTTAAAAAAAGATACAAGCTTTTGGTTATAAGAAAAATAAGTACTAGTGATGTAGTATACACATGATGACTGTAGTTAATACTCCTCTATGATGTATATGAAAATTAAGAGAATAAATCCTAAGAGTTCTCATTACAAGGAAGAAAATACTTTTTTGTATCTATGTGAGATGATGAATGCTCACTAGATTTATTGTGAACATGTAACCATTTCATGATGTATATAAGTAAAAGCATTATGCTGTGTACCTTAAACCTGTACAGTGATATATGTCAATTTTATCCTAATATAACTGGAAGAAAACAATTGAAAAGGTTATCAATCTCATTTAATCATATAGTATTACTAAATAGAAGCTCTTTCAGCAATTATTACAGTATATATAAACCATACACATTTAAAGGACTAGTCTGGACAAGAATTAATTATTTCATTCAGTTATCTTGACTATTCAAGAGAAGCTCATAAAGTGACATTTTAAACAAAGCATTAAAAGTCAATTATTACTATATGTTCAAGGTAAACAGTTCTGAAAGACAGGTTGTGTGTGCTTCATTCTAAAGGGACAGAGGACACGATCCCCTCCTAGGGGTGTGAGGGGTTGCTGGAGTTCTCTCAGTTGTTAAGATGTTTCCTCCTTCACACTCCAGGATAGATGAAGCAGCTATAAGACTCAGAGAAGTAGAGGCAATGTGAACAGTTAAAGTCCTTTGCAATACTGTAAAGCAACTATACCCCAACAAAAATTAATTTTAAAAAATTCCTCAAGCAACAGCCAAATATACAAAACAATTTTTTTTACATGTTCTAATATGGCCCAACTTACACTGCAAAAGAATGTAGCCATGCTAAACTCTTGGCAATCTTCTTCTAGTTGGGAACACCCATATGGAAAGCTAGCCAAATAGATAACTTCCTTGTTATTTCTTCTCCTTTAACATTGAAAATCTACAGTAAGGTTGTAGCTCTTAACTGCTGAACTCACCAGGGGAAGAGCAGCATTAAACCTGACCCTGGTATCTGAAAGACAGCATGCAGCATTGGGAGCTGGACTGTCCTTGTGAGGGAATCAGACTCACCCAGCGTTCCAAGCAGCAGCTATGTTGCCGCTATGACCAGTACTGGGCAGCCTGAAAGGATAAAGAGGAGACTTGGAAGCAGTAAATAGTTATGGCTTTGCCTAATACTACTAGCCTTGCAAAACAGTGGCTCTTTCATCATTAAGCTCCTATATCCTCCCAGTGACGCCAACTGATACCGGTAAAGCTGACTTAATTGCATGGAAATTCCACAGAGAGTTCATGGACAAAGCACTGAAAATAATTTTAAAAGTCCACTTAGACCATTCATCATTTCCCAAATTTACCCTCACATCATTTCAAGTGCAACTCTGATCACAAATGCCCTTTAGAAAAGCATGTGACTACATGTGGTATAACCTAAACCATAAGTTCTGTTCAACAATGCATAAAAACGAATGTCCAAATCACCAGGTGACATGCAGTCACACCCTGTCAACTTTGGATGCTCTCCATTGCCTTGAAATGTAGCTCACTTGTATCTTTCTCTATGGACACTGAGATAGCAGTGTTAGAAAGAGAATATTGGTTAATTCTTTTTTTTTTTTTTTTACTGTTTTCTGTCAAATCTCAACATGAATCAGCCATAGGTATACATATATCCCTTCCCTTTCAAACTTCCCTCCATTTCCCTACCCACCCCACCCCTCTAGGTTGATACAGAGCCCCTGAGCTTCCTGAGCCACACAGCAAATTCCTGTTGGCTATCTATTTTACATATGGTAATGTAAGTTTCCATGTTACTCTTTCCATACATCTCACCCTCTCCTCCCCCACCCCATGTCCATAAGTCTATTCTTTATGTCTGTCTTGCTATTGTTACCCTGCAAATAAATTCTTCAGTACCATTTTTCTAGATTCCATATATCTGCATTAGACTACAGTATTTCTCTTTCTCTTTCTGACTCACTTCACTCTGTATAATAGATTCTAGGTTCATCCACCTCATTAGAACTGACTCAAAGGTGTTCCTTTTTATCGCTGAGTAATATTCCATTGTGTATATGTTCCCAAACTTTATCTGTTCATCTGTCAATGGACATCTAGGTTGCTTCCATGTTCTAGCTAGCTATAATGAACAATGAAAAATGGGATACATGTGTCTCTTTCAATTTTGGTTTCCTCAGGGTATATGCCTAGGGTCATATGGTGGTTTTATTCCTAGTTTTTTAAGGAATCTCCATACTGTCTTCCCTAGTGGCTGAATCAATTTACGTTCCCACCAACAGTTCAAGAGTACTCTCTTTTCTCCACACTCTCTCTAGCATTTATTCTTTGTAGACTTTTTGATGATGGCCATTCTGACCAGTGTGAGATGATATCTAATTGTAGTTTTGATTTGCATTTCTCTCATAATGAGCGATGTTGAGCATCTTTTCATGTGTTTGTTAGTCATCTGTCATTTTTGGAGAAATATCTGTTTAGGGCTGTTTCCCACTTTCTGATTGGGTTGTTTGTTTTTCTGGTGTTGAGTTGTATGAGCTGCTTGTATATTTTGGAAATTAATCCTTTGTCAGTTGTTTCATTTGCTATTATTTTCTCCCATTCTGAGGGTTGTCTTTTCACCTTGCTGATAGTTTCCTTTGCTGTGCAAAAGGTTTTAAGTTTAATCAGGTCCCACTTGTTTCAGTTCAGTTCAGTCACTCAGTTGTGTTCGACTCTTTGCGACCCCATGAATCGCAGCACGCCAGGCCTCCTTGTCCATCACCAACTCCCAGAGATCACTCAGACACACGTCCATCAAGTCAGTGATGCCATCCAGCCATCTCATCCTCTATCATCCCCTTCTCCTCCTGCCCCCAATCCCTCCCAGCATCAGACTCTTTTCCAATGAGTCAACTCTTCGCATGAGGTGGCCAAAGTCCTGGAGCTTCAGCTTTAGCATCATTCCTTCCAAAGAAATCCCAAGGCTGATCTCCTTCAGAATGGACTGGTTAGATCTCCTTGCAGTCCAAGGGACCCTCAAGAGTCTTCTCCAACACCACAGTTCAAAAGCAGCAATTCTTCAGCGCTCAGCCTTCTTCACAGTCCAACTCTCACATCCATACACCACCACAGGAAAAACCATAGCCTGGACTAGACGGACCTTATTCGGCAAAGTAATGTCTCTGCTTTTGAATATGCTATCTAGGTTGGTCATAAGTTTCCTTCCAAGGAGTAAGCGTCTTTTAATTTCATGGCTGCAATCACCATCTGCAGTAATTCTGGAGCCCAAAAAAATAAAGTCTGACACTGTTTCCACTGTTTCCCCATCTATTTCCCATGATGTGATGGGACCGGATGCCATGATCTTCGTTTTCTGAATGTTGGGCTTTAGGTCAACTTTTTCGCTCTCCTCTTTCACTTTCATCAAGAGGCTTTTTAGTTCCTCTTCACTTTCTGCCATAAGGGTGGTGTCATCTGCATATCTGAAGTTATTGATACTTCTCCCGGCAATCTTGGTTCCTGCTTGTGTTTCTTCCAGTCCAGCGTTTCTCATGATGTACTCTGCATATAAGTTAAATAAGCAGGGTGACAATATACAGCCTTGACATACTCCTTTTCCTATTTGGAACCAGTCAGTTGTTCCATGCCCAATTCTAACTGTTGATTCCTGACCTACATACACGTTTCTCAAGAGGCAGGTCAGGTGGTCTGGTATTCCCATCTCTTTCAGAATTTTCCACAGTTTATTGTGATCCACACAGTCAAAGGCTTTGGCATAGTCAATAAAGCAGAAATAGATGTTTTTTCTGGAATTCTCTTGCTTTTTCCATGATCCAGCAGATGTTGGCAATTTGATCTCTGGTTCCTCTGCCTTTCGTAAAACCAGCTTGAACATCCAGGAGTTCACGGTTCATGTATTGCTGAAGCCTGGCTTGGAGAATTTTGAGCATTACTTTACTAGCATGTGAGATGAGTGCAATTGTGCTGTAGTTTGAACATTCTTTGGCATTGCCTTTCTTTCGAACTGGAATGAAAAATGACCTTTTCGAGTCCTGTGGCCACTGCTGAGTTTTCCAAATTTGCTGGCATATTGATTGCAGCACTTTCACAGCATCATCTTTCAGGATTTGAAATAGCTCAATTGGAATTCCATCAGCTCCACTAGCTTTGTTCATAGTGATGCTTTCTAAGGCCCACTTGACTTCACATTCCAAGATGTCTGGTTCTAGATTAGTGATCACATCATCATGACTGTCTGGGTCATGAAGATCTTTTTTGTACAGTTATTCCATGTATTCTTGCCACCTTTTCTTAATATCTTCTGCTTCTGTTAGGTCCAGACCATTTCTGTCCTTTATCGAGCCCATCTTTGCATGAAATGTTCTCTTGATATCTCTAATTTTCTTGAAGAGATCTCTAGTCTTTCCCAATCTGTTGTTTTCTTATATTTCTTTGCATTGATCACTGAAGAAGGCTTTCTTATCTCTTCTTGCTATTCTTTGGAACTCTGCATTTAGATGCCTATATCTTTCCTTTTCTCCTTTGCTTTTCACCTCTCCTCTCTTCACAGCTATTTGTAAGGCCTCCCCAGACAGCCATTTTACTTTTTTGCATTTCTTTTCCATGGGGATGATCTTGATCCCTGTCTCCTGCACAATGTCACGAACTTCATTCCATAGTTCATCAGGCACTCTATCTATCAGATCTAGGCCCTTAAATCTATTTCTGACTTCCACTGCATAATCATAAGGGATTTGATTTAGGTCATAACTAAATTGTCTAGCGGTTTTCCCTACTTTCTTCAATTTGAGTCGGCATTTGGTAATAAGGAGTTCATGATCTGAGCCACAGTCAGCTCCTGGTCTTGTTTTTGTTGACTGTATAGAGCTTCTCCATCTCCGGCTGCATAGAATATAATCAATCTGATTTCGGTGCTGACCATCTGGTGATGTCCATGTGTAGAGGTTTCTCTTGTGTTGTTGGAAGAGGGTGTTTGCTATGACCAATGCATTTTCTTGGCAAAACTCTATTAGTCTTTGCCCTGCTTCATTCTGCATTCCAAGGCCAAATTTGCCTGTTACTCCAGGTGTTTCTTGACTTCCTACCTTTGCATTCCAGTCCCCTATAGTGAAAAGGACATCTTTTGGGGGTGTTAGTTCTAAAAGGTCTTGTAGGTCTTCATTAAACCGTTCAACTTCAGCTTCTTCAGCATTACTGGTTGGGGCATAGACTTGGATTACCGTGATATTGAATGGTTTGCCTTGAGACGAACAGAGATCATTCTGTTGTTTTTGAGATTGCATCCAAGTACTGCATTTCAGACTCTTTTGTTGACCATAATGACTACTCCATTTCTTCTGAGGGATTCCTGCCCACAGTAGTAGATATAATGGTCATCTGAGTTAAATTCACCCATTCCAGTCCATTTTAGTTCGCTGATTCCTAGAATGCCGACGTTCACCCTTGCCATCTTTTGTTTGACCACTTCCAATTTGCCTTGATTCATGGACTTGACATTCAGGTTCCTATGTAATATTGCTCTTTATAGCATCAGATCTTGCTTCTATCACCAGTCACATCCACAACTGGGTATTGTTTTTGCTTTGGCTCCATCCCTTCGTTCCTTCTGTAGTTATTTCTCCTCTGATCTCCAGTAGCATATTGGGCACCTAATGACCTGGGGAGTTCCTCTTTTGGTATCCTATCATATTGCCTTTTCATACTGTTCATGGGGTTCTCAAGGCAAGAATACTGAAGTGGCTTGCCATTCCCTTCTCCAGTGGACCACGTTCTGTCAGACCTCTCCACCATGACTCGCCCATCTTGGGTTGCCCCAGAGGCATGGCTTGGTTTCATTGAGTTAGACAAGGCTGTGGTCCTAGTGTGATTATATATTGACTAGTTTTCTGTGAGTATGGTTTCAGTGTGTCTGCCCTCTGATGCCCTCTTGCAACACCTACCATCTTACTTGAGTTTCTCTTACCTTGGATGTGGGGGTATCTCTTCACGGCTGCTCCAGCAAAGCACAGCCACTGCTCCTTACCTTGGATGAGGGATATCTCCTTACTGCCACCGTTCCTGATCTTCAATGTGGGATAGCTCCTCTAGGCCCTCCTGCACCTGCCCAGCCACCGCTCCTTGGGTTGCTCCTCCCAGCTGTGGGCCCTGGCCTCGGGCTCGGGGTGGCTCCTCCCGGCCACCCCTGACCTCGGACATCGGGTGTCTCCTCCTGGCCGCCACTGGCCTCAGATGCGGGGTAGCTCCTCCCGGCCGCCGCCCTGATCTCAGACACGGGGTGTCTCCTCTCCGCCGCCCCGACCTCGGACGTGGGGTAGCTCCTCTCAGCCGTCACCCCTGACCTCAGACGCAGGGTGTCTCCTCCCGGCCGCCGCTCCGACCTCAGACGTGGGGTAGCTCCTCTTGGCCACTGTCCCTGATCTCGGACACAGGGTAGCTCCTCTTGGCCATTCCTGTTCTTTTCTCTTCCCATTCTGTTCTTTTCCTCTATTTCTTTGCATTTATCACTGAAGAAGACTTTCTTATCTCTTCTTATAAGAAATCCCACTTGTTTACTTTTGTTTTTATTTCCATTACTCTAGGAGGTGGGTCATAGAGGATCTTGCTTTGATTTATGTCATCAAGTGTTTGGCCTATGTTTTCCTGTAAGAGTTTTATAGTTTCTGGTCTTACGTTTAGGTAGTTAACCTATTTTGAGTTTATCTTTGTGTATGGTGTTAGGAAGTGTTCTAATTTCATCCTTCATAGCTGTCCAATTCTCTCAGCACCACTTATTGAAGAGGCTGTCTTTGCCCTATTGTATATTCTTGTCTCCTTTGTCAAAAATAAGGTACCCATAGGTGTATGGGTTTATGTCTGGGCTTCCTATCTTGTTCCATTGGTCTATATTTCTGGTTTTGTGCCAGTACCATACTGTTTTGATGACTGTAGCTTTGCAGCATAATCTGAAGTAGGAAAGTTGATTTCTCCAGCTCCATTCTTCTTTCTCAAGAGTGCTTTGGCTATTCGGGGTCTTTTATGTTTCCATAGGAATTGTGAGATTTTTTGTTCTAGTTTTGTGAAAAAATGCCATTAATAATTTTATAGGGATCACATTAAATCTGTAGACTGTGTTTGATAGTACAGCCATTTTCACAATATTGATTCTTCCTACCCAGGAACATGGAATGTCTCTCTGTCTGTTTATGTCATCTTTGATTTCTTCCATCAGTGTCTTATAATTTTCTGTGTAGAGTTCTTTTGTCTCCTTAGGTAAGTTTATTCATAGATATTTAATTCTTTTTGTTGCCATGGTAAATGGGATTGATTCCTTAATTTCTCTTTCTGATTTTTCATTGTTAGTATATAGAAATGCAAGTGGTTTCTGTGTATGACTTTGTATCCTGCAACTTTGCTAAATTCACTGATTAACTCTAATAATTTTATGATACTATCTTTAGGGTTTTCTGTGTACAGTATCATGTCATCTGCAAACAGTAAGAGCTTTACTTCTTCTTTTCTGATCTGGATTCCTTTTATTTCTTTTTCTTCTCTGATTGCTGTAGCTAGAACTTCCAGAACTATGTTGAATAATAATGGTAAAAGTGGACACCTTCTTCTTATTCCTGATCTTAGGGGGAATGCTTTCAGTTTTTCACTATTGAGAATAATGTTTGCTGTAGGCTTATCATATATGGCCTTTACTATGTTGAGGTAGGTTCCTTCTATGCCCATTTTTTGAAGAGTTTTAATCATAAATGGATCCTGAATTTTGTCAAAGGCTTTTTCTGCATCTATTGAGATGATCATATGGTTTTATCTTTCAATTTGTTAATATGGTGTAGCCCACTGATTTATTTGCATATATTGAAGAATCCTTGCATCCCTGGAATAAGCCCAACTTGATCATGGTATATGAGCTTTTTGATGAGTTGCTGAATTCAGTTTACCAAAATTTTGTTGAGGATTTTTGCATCTATTTTCATCAGTGATATTGGCCTGTCATTTTCTTTGTTTTGCATTGTCTTTGTCTGATTTTGGTATCAGAGTGATGGTGGCCTCATAGAACGAATTTGGAAGTGTTCCTTCCTCTGCAATTTTTTTTTTCTGAAAATCCAGTTTATTTTCCACATGGACAGATCCAGTCAGTGTGATCAGTTTTTCTGCATGTGTAATAATTTATCAAAATAAGTTTTCCCACAAGACTCTTTTCCATCAACTCTGAAAATCCTGGTCTTACAACATACCCAAATAAAGCTCTTGAAAATCACCTCCTTAAATTTGGAAGAAAGTGTGGCAAGTCTTTCCAGTTATATTTACTGAACTACAAATGGCTAAAGAGCAATTTATGTTTTAAAACGTGACTAGCACAACAGTTGAGTTCAGGAAATTAACGTTTTAGTGCACTTTGCTCCAGTTTTAGCCAACATGCTACATTGTCCGTTTTTGGAGGGGGAAGGCTGGGGACAGTACCACACAAAGTGGACTTGAGGATTTCCATTGTATGAAAAGGTATGACTCTGCAAGCAGAACAGTGTAAGCTGCCTTTTCTCTTAAGACCTAGACATTTTAAGACAGAAGCTTTGCAAAACATTACACAATTTTTTTATTATTAAATGAGAAACTCTCATTTGTTACATCATCACATTGCTAGTGAGAGAAATGCTGCAGTGATAAAGAAAAGGATAGGCATTAGCTCTTCTCTAAATGTTTGATAGAATTCTCCTGTGAAGGCTTCTGGTCCTGGGCTTTTGTTTTTTGGGAGATTTTTGATCACAGCTTCCATTTCAGTGCTTGTAATTGGGTTGTTTATAATTTCTATTTCTTTCTGTCTTGGAAGATTGAACTTTTCTAAGAATCTGTCCATTTCTTCCAGGTTATCCATTTTATTGCAATATAGTTGTTCATAATAGTCTCTTATAATCCTTTATATTTCTGCATTGTCTGTTACAACCTCTCCTTTTTCATTTCTAATCATTTTATTTTATTTTTTAAATTACTTCACAATACTGTATTGGTTCTGCCATACATCAACATGAATCTGCTACGGGTATACACGTGTTCCCCAACCTGAACCCCCCTCCGTCCCCCATCCCTGTACCACCCCTCTGGGTCGTCCCAGTGCACCAGCCCCAAGCATCCAGTATCATGCATTGAACCTGGACTGGTGGTGCATTTCATATATGATATTATACATGTTTCAATGCCATTCTCCCAAATCATCCCACCCTCTCCCTCTCCCACAGAGTCCAAAAGACTGTTCTATACATCTGTGTCTCTTTTGCTGTCTCGCATACAAGGTTATCGTTATCATCTTTCTAAATTCCATATATACGCATTAGTATACTTTATTGGTGTTTTTCTTTCTGGCTTACTTCACTCTGTATAATAGGCTCCAGTTTCATCCACCTCTTTAGAACTGATTCAAGTGTATTCTTTTTAATGGCTGAGTAATAAATACTCCATTGTGTATATGTACCACAGCTTTCTTAGCCATTCATCTGCTGATGGACATCTAGGTTGCTTCCATGTCCTGGCTATTATAAACAGTGCTGTGCTGAACACTGGAGTACATGTGTCTCTTTCAATTCTGGTTTCCTTGGTGTGTATGCCTCGGTGTGTATGGGATTGCTGGGTCATAAGGCAGTTGTATTTCCAGTTTTTTAAGGAATCTCCACACTGTTCTCCATAGTGGCTCTTCAGTTCAGTTCAGTCGCTCAGTCTTGTCTGACTCTTTGCGACCCCATGAATCGCAGCATGCCAGGCCTCCCTGTCCATCACCATCTCCCGGAGTTCACCCAGACTCACGTCCATAGAGTCTGTGATGCCATCCAGCCATCTCATCCTGGGTCATCCACTTCTCCTCCTGCCCCCAATCTCTCCCAGCATCAGAGTCTTTTCCAATGAGTCAACTCTTCACATGAGGTGGCCAAAGCACTAGAGCTTCAGCTTTAGCATCATTCCTTCCAAAGAAATCCCAGGGCTGATCTCCTTCAGAATGGACTGGTTGGATCTCCTTGCAGTCCAAGGGACCCTCAAGAGTCTTCTCCAACACCACAGTTCAAACGCATCAATTCTTCGGTGCTCAGCCTTCTTCACAGTCCAACTCTCACATCCATACATGACCACAGGAAAAACCATAGCCTTGACTAGATGGACCTTAGTCGGCAAAGTAATGTCTCTGCTTTTGAATATGCTATCTAGGTTGGTCATAACTTTCCTTCCAAAGAGTAAGCGTCTTTTAATTTCATGGTTGCAGTCACCATCTGCAGTGATTTTGGAGCCCCCCAAAATAAATTCTGACACTGTTTCCACTGTTTCCTCATCTATTTCCCATGAAGTGATGGGACCAGATGCCATGATCTTCGTTTTCTGAATGTTGAGCTTTAAGTCAACTTTTTCACTCTCCTATTTCACTTTCATCAAGAGGCTTTTTAGTTCCTCTTCACTTTCTGCCATAAGGGTGGTGTCATCTGCATATCTGAGGTTATTGATATTTCTCCCAGCAATCTTGATTCCAGCTTGTGTTTCTTCCAGTCCAGCATTTCTCATGATGTACTCTAGTTTGCATTCCCACCAACAGTGTAAGAGGGTTCCCTTTTCTCCACACCCTCTCCAGCATTTATTGCTTGTAATCTTTTGGATAGCAGCCATTCTGACTGGTGTGAAATGGTACCTTGTTGTGGTTTTGATTTGCATTTCTCTGATAATGAGTGATGTTGAGCATCTTTTCATGTGTTAGTTAGCCATCTGTATGTCTTCTTTGGAGAAATGTCTGTTTAGTTCTTTGGCCCATTTTTTGATTGGGTCATTTATTTTTCTGGAATTGAGCTGCATGAGTTGCCTGTATATTTTTGAGATTAGTTGTTTGTCAGTTGCTTCATTTGCTATTATTTTCTCCCATTCTGAAGGCTGTCTTTTCTCTAATTCTGTTGATTTGATTCTTGTCTCTTTTTTTCTTGATAAGTCTGGTCTGTCAATATTGTTTATCTTCTCAAAGAACCAGCTTTTAGTTTCATTAAGCTTTACTATTGTTTCTTTCATTTCTTTTTTATTTCTGCTCAGATCTTTATGATTTCTTTCCTTCTACTAATTTTTTTTTTGGGGGGGGCTGTTCTTTTCCCAGTTGTTTTAGGTGTAAAGGTAGGTTGTCTATTTGATGTTTTTCTTGTTTCTTGAGGTAGGACTGTATTGCTACAAACTTCCCTCTTAGAACTGCTTTTGCTGGATCCTGGAGGTTTTGAGTTGTCCTGTTGTCATTGGCATTTGTTTCTAGGGTTTTTTTTTTATTGCCCTTTTGATTTCTTTAGTAACCTGTTGGTTATTTAGAAACGTGTTGCTTAATCTTCCTGTGTTTGTGTTTCTTACAGTTATTTTCCTGTAATTGATATCTAGTCTCATAGCACCATGGTCAGAGATGCTTGATATGATTGCAATTTTCTTAAATTTACTGAGGTTTGATTAGTGACCCAGGATGTGGTCTATCCTGAAGAATGTTCCATGTGCACTTGAGAAGAAGGTATATTCTTTTGCATTTGGATGGAATGTCCTACAGATATCAATGAGATCCATCTCATCTAATGTATCATTTAAGACTTGTGTTTCCTTATTAATTTTCTGTTTTGATTATCTGTCCATTGGTGTGAATGGGGTATTAGAGTCTCCTACTATTACTGTGTTATTGTCAATTTCTCCTTTTATGTCTGTTAGTGTTTGTCTTATGTATTAAGGTGTTCCTATGTTGGGTGCATAGATATTTACAATTGTATGTCCTCTTCTTCTACTGATCCCTTGATCATTATGTAGTGTCTTTCCTTATCTCTTGTGATCATTTTTATTTTAAAGTCTATTGTGTCTGATATGAGGATTGCTACTTCAGCTTTCTTTGGCTTCCCGTTTGCATGGAATATATTTTTCCACCCTCTAATTTCAGTCTATATGTGTGTTGAAGTCTGAAGTGGGTTTCTTGTAGACAGCAAATATATGGGTCTTGTTTTTGTATCCATTCAGCCAGTCTGTGTCTTTTAGTTGAAGCATTTAACCAATTTACACTTAAAGTAATTATTGATATTATATATAGTCCTATTGCCATTTTCTTAATTGTTTGGGGTTGATTTTGTAGATCTTTTTCCTTCTGTTGTACTTCTTGACTACATAAGTCCCTTTAACATTTGTTGAAGCAGGGCAAAAGCTAATAGAGTTTTGCCAAGAGAACACACTGGTCATAGCAAACACCCTCTTCCAACAACACAAGAGAAGACTATACACATGGACATCACCAGATGGTCAACACTGAAATCAGATTGATTATATTCTTTGCAGCCAAAGATGGAAAAGCTCTATACAGTCAGCAAAAACAAGACTGGGAGCTGACTGGGCTCAGATCATGAACTCCTGATTGCCAAATTCAGGCTGAAATTGAAGAAAGTATGGAAAACAACTAGACCATTCAGGCATGACCTAAATCAAATCCCTTATGATTATACAGTGGAAATGAGAAATAGATTTAAGGGACTAGATCTGATAGACAGAGTGCCTGATGAACTGTGGAATGAGGTTCAGGACATTGAACAAGAGACAGGGATCAAGACCATCCCCATGAAAAAGAAATGCAAAAAGCAAAATGGCTGTCTGGGGAGGCCTTACAAATAGCTGTGAAAAGAAGAGAAGTGAAAAGCAAAGGAGAAAAGGAAAGATATAAGCATCTGAATGCAGCTTTCCAAAGAATAGCAAGAAGAGACAAAAAAAAAAAAAAAACCTTCTTCAGTGATCAATGCAAAGAAATAGAGGAAAACAACAGAATGGGAAAGACTAGAGATCTCTTCAAGAAAATCAGAGATACCAAGGGAACATTTCATGCAAAGATGGGCTCGATAAAGGACAGAAATGGTCTGGACCTAACAGAAGCAGAAGATATTAAGAAGAGGTGGCAAAAATACACAGAAGAACTGTACAAAAAAGATCTTCACGACCAAGATAATCACGATGGTGTGATCACTCACCTAGAGCCAGACATCCTGGAATGTGAAGTCAAGTGGGCCTTAGAAAACATCACTACAAACAAAGCTAGTGGAGGTGATGGAATTCCAATTGAGCTATTTCAAATCCTGAAAGATGATGCTGTGAAAGTGCTGCACTCAATATGCCAGCAAATTTGGAAAACTCAGCAGTGGCCACAGGACTCGAAAAGGTCAGTTTTCATTCCAATCCCAAAGAAAGGCAATGCCAAAGAATGCTCAAACTACTGCACAATTGCAGTCATCTCACATGTTAGTAAAGTAATGCTCAAAATTCTCCAAGCCAGGCTTCAGCAATACGTGAACCATGAACTCCCTGACGTTCAAGCTGGTTTTAGGAAAGGCAGAGGAACCAGAGATCAAATTGCCAACATCTGCTGGATCATTGGCAAGAGAGTTCCAGAAAAACATTTATTTCTGCTTTATTGACTATGCCAAAGCCTTTGACTGTGTGGATCA
>NW_024070210.1:98628773-98780815 GCF_014754425.2 Oryx dammah
TATTTCTGCTTTATTGACTATGCCAAAGCCTTTGACTGTGTGGATCACAATAAACTGTGGAAAATTCTGAAAGAGATGGGAATACCAGGCCACCTGACCTGCCTCTTGAGAAATCTGTATGCAAGTCAAGAAGCAACAGTTAGAATTGGACATGAAACAACAGACTGGTTCCAAATAGGAAAAGGAGTATGTCAAGGCTGTATGTTGTCACCCTGCTTATTTAACTTATATGCAGAGTACATCATGAGAAACACTGGCTGGAAGAAGCACAAGCTGGAATCAAGATTGCCGGGAGAAATATCAATAACTTCAGATATGTAGATGACACCACCCTTTATGGCAGAAAGTGACTGCTGCTGCTGCTGCAGAAAGTGAAGAGGAACTAAAAAGCCTCTTGATGAAAGTGAAAGTGGACAGTGAAACAGTTGGCTTAAAGCTCAATGTTCAGAAAACTAAGATTATGGCATCTGGGCCCATCACTTCATGGGAAATAGATGGGGAAACAGTGGAAACAGTGTCAGAATTTATTTTGGGGGGCTCCAAAATCATTGCCAGTGGTGATTGCAGCCATGAAATAAGACGTTTACTCCTTGGAAGGAAAGTTATGACCAAGCTAGGTAGCATATTGAAAAGCAGGGATATTACTTGGCCAACAAAGCTTCGTCTAGTCAAGGCTATGGTTTTTCCAGTGGTCATGTATGGATGTGAGAGTTGGACTGTGAAGAAGGCTGAGCACTGAAGAATTGATGCTTTTGAACTGTGGTGTTGGAGAAGACTCTTGAGAGTCCTTTGGACTGCAGGGAGATCCAACCAGTCCATTCTAAAGGAGATCAGTCCTGGGTGTTCTTTGGAAGGAATGATGCTAAAGCTGAAACTCCAGTACTCTGGCCACCTCATGCGAAGAGTTGACTCATTGGAAAAGACTCATGTTGGGAGGGATTGGGGGCAGGAGGAAAAGGGGACGACCGAGGATGAGATGGCTGGATGGCATCACTGACTCAATGGACGTGAGTCTGAGTGAATTCCGGGAGTTGGTGATGGACAGGGAGGCTTGGCGTGCTGCGATTCATCGGGTCAGAAAGAGTCGGACACAGCTGAGCGACTGAACTGAACTGAACATTTGCTGTAAAGCTGGTTAGGTGGTACTGAATTCTCTTAACTTTTGCTTGTCTGAAAAGCTTTTTATTTCTTCATCAATTTTGAATGAGATCCTTACCAGGTACAGTAATCTTGGTTGTAGATTTTTCCTTTTCAGTACTTTAAATGTATCTTGCTATTTCCTTCTGGCCTGCAGAGTTTCTGCTGAAAGATCAGCTGTTAAGCATATGTGGTATCCCTTATATGTTACTTGTTGCTTCTCCCTTCTGCTTTTAATACTCTTTCTTTGTGTTTTGTCTTTGTTAGTTTGATTAGTATGTGTCTTGGTGTGTTTCTCCTTGGGTTTATCCTCTTTGTGCCTCTTGAACTTGATTGGCTATTTCCTTTTCCATGTTGGGGAAATTTTCAACTATAATCTCTTCAAAAATTTTCTCATACCCTTTCTTTTTCTCTTCTTCTTCTGGGACTCCTATAATTTGAATGTTGGTGCATTTGATATGGTACCAGAGGTCTCTGAGACTGTCCTCAGCTCTTTTCATTCTTTTTATGTTATTCTGCTCTTCAGAAGTTATTTCCACCAGTTTCTCTTCCAGCTCACTGATTCATTCTTCTGCTTCAGATAATCTGTGGCTCAGAGGTTAAAGCGACTGCCTGGAATTCAGGAGACCTGGGTTCGATCCCTGGGTCAGGAAGATCCCCTGGAGAAGGAAATACCAACCCACTCCAGGACTCTTACCTGGAGAATCCCATGGAGGGAGGAGCCTGGTAGGCTACAGTCCATGGGGTCACAAAGAGTTGGACACGACTGAGCAACTTCACTTTCAGAGTACTTTGAATTTCCATAATCCTGTTGTTTGTCTCTGTATGTTTATTCTTTAATTCTTCTAGGTCTTTGCTAATTGATTCTTGCATTTTCTCCATTTTGTTTTCAAGGTCTTTGATCATCTTCACTATCATTATTCTGAATTCTTTTTCAGGTAGTTTGCTTATTTCCTCTCCTTTTATTTGGACTTCTGTGCTTCTAGTTTGTTCCTTCATTTGTGCAGTATTTCTCTGCCTTTTCATTATTATTTTTTTAAGTTATTGTTTCTGAGGTCTCCTTTTCGCAGGCTTCAAGGAAAGTTGAAGTCTTTCCTTGAAGAAGGCTGAATTCTTTTTTCCTTTTGGTTTCTGCCCTGCTAATGTTGGTCCAGCGGTTTGTGTGAGCTTCATATAGGGTGAGATTTGTGCTGAGTTTTTGTTTTTTTGTTGTTTGTTTTTCCTCTGATGGGCAAGGCTGAATCAGGTGGTAACACTGTCTGCTGATGATTGGATTTATATTTTTCTTGTTTAGATGAGGCATCCTGTATGGGGTGCTACTGGTGGTTGGGTGATGCTGGGTCTTGTATTCAAGTGGTCTCCTTTCTGTGAGTTCTTACTATTTGATACTCTCTAGGGTTCTCTGGTAGTCTAGGGTCTTGGAGTCAGTGGCCCCACTCCAAAGGCTCAGGGCTTGATCTCTAATAAGAAGCTGTGGGCATGAATCTAAACCTGGAGAGATGTCTGTCCACACTTGACTCTAGCCCAGTGGGTACTGGTTAATTCTTTTTTTTAAATTTATTTTTAATTAGAGGATAATTGCTTTACCCATGTTGTGTTGGTTTCTGCCATACATCAACATGAATCAGCCATATGTTCCCTTCCTCTTGAATCTTCCTTCCACATCCCACCCCAACTCATCCCAGTAGACTGTCACAGAGCACCAGGCTGGTTAATTCTCATTAATTTAAAGGCTTAGCTCTGGTTGCTACAACAAAATACCATATAATGGATGGGTAGCTTAAAAAACAAAAATTTATCTCCTCCCAGTGTGGAGGCTAGAAGTCTGAGATCAGTATACCAGCATAGTGAAGTTCTGGTGAGGGCGCTATTCCTGGTTTAAGAATGGCCTCTCTATTCCTATATGCTCACATGGCCTTTTCTCAGTGCTTGCATTGGGAGTGGGGGGCTGAGACAGAGAGAGAGAGAGAATCTTTTCCTTTTTAGAAGTCCACAAATTGTATTGGATCAGGACTCCACCTTTATGACCTCATTTAACCTTAATTAGCTATTGGGAAAGACTCTGATGCTGGGAGGGATTGGGGGCAGGAGAAGGGGACGACAGAGGATGAGATGGCTGGATGGCATCACTGACTCGATGGACGTGAATGTGAGTGAGCTCCGGGAGTTGGTGATGGACAGGGAGGCCTGGCGTGCTGCAATTCATGGGGTCGCAAAGAGTCAGACACGACTGAGCAACTGAACTGAACTGAACTGAACTGAAAGGTACTATCTCCAAATACAGTCACATTAGCGGTTAAAGATTCAACTTTAAATTTGGGGGAGGGAGGGGGTCACAATTCAGTTCACAGCTTCTATAAACATAGATCAGAAATGTTTAAATATCTACAAGAAAAATTTTGGTTGAATATTAGTGTGAAGTGAAAGTTGCTGTCATGTCTGACTCTTTGTGACCCCTGGACTATGCAGTCCATGAAATTCTCCAGGCCAGAATACTGGAGTGGGCAGCCTTTCCCTTCTCCAGGGGGTCTTCCCAACCCAGGGATCAAACCCAGGTCTCCTGCACTGCAGGCAGATTCTTTACCAGCTGAGCAACAAGGGAAGCCCAAGAATACTGGAATGGGTAGCCTATCCCTTCTCCAGAGGATCTTTCTGACCCGCTCAGGAATCGAACTGGGTCTCCTGCACTGCAGGCAGATTCTTTACCAACTGAAGTGTCAGAGAAGCCCACAGGGGACCTGTTTCCTCCCAGCATCGAACACACAATCTTTTGCATGTTAGGCAAACATGGTAACCACTATACTATGGAAACAACACATATATTAGAGAGGTTGAATATTAGAGAGGTTAAGAATTATATAAGAGCTTAAGAAATGGAGCTATCTATTCAGAAAATAAAATAAGAAAACACAGCATCCTTAGCCGAGACTGTACACCCCTCTAATGATAAAGATGCATTTTGGCCCTGTAGCAATGACATTTTTGCTTAAATTGAAGCAAAATTCACATAACAAAATTCTCTAGTTAAACCATTGCAAAGTGTAAAATTCAGTGACTTCCAATACATTTACCATGTTGTACAGCCATCACATCTATCTAATTTCAGAACATTTTTTAATCACTCAAATAAGAAACCCTGTACCTGTTAAGTGGTGATTTTCCATTGCCCAAGTCCCTAGCATTGCTCTTTTAAAGTTCAGGAAAGAAAGTTACAGAGGTTTATTTATTCTTTCCACTGAGGAACAAAAAGGTACTATTTTAAAAACCACCGGTACCATAAACTCAGAGAGAATTTAACTTAGAGAGCTGAGTCTTTGTCTTATTTTGTTGTGGGAAGGACAACTTCATAGAAATGTGGAGTCAGAGATCATGCTGAGGATTTCTGTTCCCAGAGCATCTCTAAATGCATAATACCAGATAGCTGAAAAAAAAAAAAAAAAGTTATGGATACCATGTCCTCATACACCCTCCTCAACAAAAGAAAAACAGATTTTTGTTGAAATATGTTTAAGAAATTCTAAATTCAACTGTTAACAGATTTCTTTGCCAAGCAAAGAGGATGGATAGAGCACCAACAGGGAAGTTTTGCTTTTTGTTTTAATTATCAATGTAGAATACCAGTTGCAACCTGGTGGTTTTGTCACAACAAATGGGCCAAAATCACAGATGGATTTTATTTTTTAAAGAAATTGAGCCAGTAAAGTAGTGTCTATAAATTTTACACAAAAGTATAGATTTCTAGCTTTGCTTAAAAAATACTAGGTTAAGTGGCAACTCTGGGCCCTTGTAGATGAGACTAGAGACAATTGTTGGTTTTGAGAGGATCGTGCATAGCTGAGTTTACTAGAGCCCTCATCTAGTCTATTTCTCTCATGTGTTAGCTGCTTGGCCCCTGATGACACTTGAATTTGCTTTTCCTATTGTACGACAGCCTCTGAAGAGAGATTACAGAGGCATATTCTTTTAATCATACTTCAAGCACAAAGCCATCTTAAACTTGAAGTATCATCCAACTTTTTACCACAGTTTTGAATTCATGATGGTTATTATCCCTATAGATCTAGCAACTTGAATGAAAAGTACAAAACATTTGAGTGGCAGACCAATGACTAAACTGGACTTTTTTGAAAGATACACAAAAATTTCTGTTTAAGGGGCAAATAGTTATTGCACACTGGGTCTCAGCGTAAGTATATGTAATTCACTTAGACTCTAATAAATATGTGGGAGCCATGAGGTGGGAATAATTTGAACAATAGCAAATAGTTTACCAAAAAGTCTATATGCATATGTATCTCTCATACAGATAGAATTATAGATATACACAGAGGTATAGTTATAGACTCTACATACTCATACTAGTTAAGGATGGGAGATTATTTACCAGCTTCAGAGAAAGCAAGTGAAGCATGAAGGTTTAGCCAAAATTACACATCTGCTCAAAAAACAATAACTAGAATTTCCTTAAATTTCATTTGTTGACATGCTGCTTGAAACTATACTGAAGTTATTTCAAACATACATATTTCTACCATTTAAATAGAAAATCAAGGACTTTTCCAAAATTATTCTGTTTACATTTCATTTCTCCTCTAAAATCCAGTAGTATAACTGCTCTTAAATTAATCACTGTCAGTCAAGTTTTAACTAAATGTCCCAAGTCTTACAAGCAGTTGCATGCTCTCTTGTACTTGTTTTATAGTCATATGGTTCTTGGTGTTAAATAGTGTAATACATGTGATCCAGTACAATATCATGGCTAAAAGTTCAGGCTTTAAAGTCAGAGAGACCTGGCTTAAAATGCTCATGTGGAAAAGACGAACAAATAGAGTCATGAGGATTCTTCTCAGGAATAACAGTGGATTTGCAGAAGGGATATGCTTTGAGAAGGAAATGGCAACCCACTCCAGTATTCTTGCCTGGAGAATCCCATGGACGGAAGAGCTTGGTGGGCTACAGTCCACGGGTCGACTTCACTTTCACTTCACTATGCTTTGAGAAATGCTAAGGAAGAAAGAGTGAGACCCTAAGTGCGTGCTCAAGAACAACAGAAGCAGGAGACAAGAAGAACAACTTGCTTCTTTCCTGCTAGAAAGAGTGAGTTAAAATAGGAAGAACCAGCTTAAAGTTGACCAAATGCAAAATATGTTTTCTGGGAGTGAATTTCTTAATAGAGAAATATGTATGTGCAGCTGAATTGATATAGGGCAAAAAAAAGACAGAACATTATAACCTCTAAGATTTAAACTTCTTCAGCATGGACTCTGCAATATTGTATAAATGCCAATTAGTATAAATTTCAACTCGAGGCAGACTATTGACCTTAATGCACCATGAATTAGTGGTGAGCCAGCTTGTTCCTACAGCTCTCCAAGATCACCCCCAACATCTGAGGCATTTTAGTATGACATCAATAATTAGCACATCAAAAATGGATTTTGTTGGGTGAAATTAAAGGTTTTATTTGAATGATACATTTTTGAAAATGGAATTCAGTGGTAAAATTAAAAGGTCTTCATTATATATCGATTGGTTGAAATGATGCATAAATAAGGACTATGGATTGAATTGTGTTCTCTAAAAGGATATGTTGAATTCTTAACCCCCAGCATCTCGGAATGTGGCCTTAACTGGAAATAGGGGTGCTGAAGATGTAAGCTAAGATAAAGTCGTGCTGGAGTAAGGTGGGCCATTTCCAAAATAACTGGTGTTCTTATAAAAAGAGGAGAGAGATGTACACAAGAAGGCTGCCATGTGGAGGTGAAAGCAAAGATTGGAGTTATATAGCTGCAAGTCAAGGAATGTCAAGAATCAAAAACCAGAAAAGCTAGAAAGCAGCAAGGAAGAATTCTACCCAGAGCCTCACAGAGAGCATGGCCCTGGTGACATCTTGATTTTCAACTTCTAGTATCCAGAACAATGAAAGAATAAATTTTTTGCTGATTTAAGACATCTAGTTTGTGGTACTTTATCATTTTGAAACTAATACAAAAAGACATAAGATTTTGGAAAGGATCATACCCTGCACCCATAGGGATGGCACTCATATCCATCAGGGTTCTCGAAAGAAACAAAACTAATAGGCTGTGTGTGTGTGTGTGTGTGTGTGTGTGTGTGAAAAGAAATTTATTATAAGGGATTGCTGTTCAGTCACTCAATCGTGTCTGACTCTTTGCAACCCCATGGACTGCAGCTTGCCAGGCTTCCCTGCCCTTCACTATCTCCTGGAGCTTGCTCAAACTCACGTGCATCAAGCTGGTGATGCCATCCAACCATCTTGTCCTCTGTTATCTCCTTCTCATCCTGCCCTCAATCTTTCCCAGCATCAATGTCTTTTCTAGTGAGCTGGCTCTTTGTATCACTTGGCCAAAGTATTGGAGCTTCCGCTTCAGCATCAGTACTTTTAATGAATATTCAGCATTGATTTCCTTTAGTATTGACTGGTTTGATTTCCCTGCTGTCCAAGGGACTCTTAAAGAGTCTTTTCCAACAACACAGTTTGAAAGCATCAATTCTTTGGTGCTCAATCTTCCTTATGGTGCAACTCTCACATCCATACATGACTACTGGAAAAACCATAGCCTTGACTATATGAACCTTGGTTGGCAAAGTAATGTCTCTGCTTTCTAATATGCTCTCTAAGGATGTTATAGCTTTTCTTCCAAGGAGCAAGTTTGCCGCAGTCACCATCTGCAGCGATTTTGGAGCCCAAGAAAATAAAGTCTGTCACTGTTTCCATTGTTACCCATCTATCTGCCATCAAGTGATGGGACTAGTAAAGTAATGATCAAAATTCTCCAAGCCAGGCTTCAGGAATACATGAACCATGAACTTCCTGATGTTCAAGCTGCTTTTAGGAAAGGCAGAGGAACCAGAGATCAAATTGCCAACATCCGCTAGATCATCGAAAAAGCAAGAGAGTTCCAGAAAAACATCTATTTCTGCTTGATTGACTATGCCAAAGCCTTTGACTGTGGGGATCACAAGAAACTGTGGAAAATTCTGAAAGAGATGGGAATACCAGACCACCTGACCTGCCTCTTGAGAAACGTGTATATGCAGGTCAGGAAGCAACAGTTAGAACTGGACATGGAACAACAGACTGGTTCCAGATAGGAAAAGGAGTACGTCAAGGCTGTATATTGTCACCCTGCTTATTTAACTTATATACAGAGTACATCATGAGAAACGCTGGGCCGGAGAAAGCACAAGCTGGAATCAAGATTGCTGGGAGAAATATCAATAACCTCAGATATGCAGATGACACCACCCTTATGGCAGAAAGGGAAGAGGAACTAAAAAAGCTCTTGATGAAAATGAAAGAGGAGTGAAAAAGTTGACTTAAAGCTCAACATTCAGAAAACTAAGATCATGGCATCTAGTCCAATCACTTCATGGCAAATAGATGTGGAAACAGTGGGAGACTTTATTTTGGGGGCTCCAAAATCACTGCAGATGGTGACTGCAGCCATGAAATTAAAAGACGCTTACTCCTTGGAAGGAAAGTTATGACCAACCTAGATAGCATATTCAAAAGCAGAGACGTTACTTCGCCGACAAAGGTCCATCTAGTCAAGGCTATGGTTTTTCCAGTAGTCATGTATGGATGTGTGAGTTGGACTATAAAGAAAGCTGAGCAGTGAAGAACTAATTCTTTTGAACTGTGGTGTTGGAGAAGACTCTTGAGAGTCCCTTGGACTGCAAGGAGATCCAACCAGTTCATCCTAAAGGAGACCGGTCCTGGATGTTCATTGGAAGGACTGATGCCGAAACTGAAACTCCAATACTTTGGCCACCGGGTGCAAAGAGTTGACTCATTTGAAAAGACCCTGATGCTGGGAAAGATTGAGGGCAGGAGGAGAAGGGGATGACAGAGGATGAGATGGTCGGATGGCATCACCGACTCAGTGGACAAGAGTTTGGGTGGGCTCCAGGAGTTGGTGTTGGACAGAGAGGTTCAGCATGCTGCAGCTCATGTGGTCGCAAACAGTTGGACATGACTGAGCGAATGAACTGAACTGAACTGATAGGACTGGATACCATGATCTTTGGTTTTTGAATGTCGAATTTTAAGCCCGCTTTTTCACTCTCCTCTTTCACCATCATCGAAAGACTCTTTAGTTCCTCTTTGCTTTCTGTCATGAGGGTGGTATCATCTGCATATCTGAGGTCACTGATATTTCTTCCATCAATCTTGATTCTAGCTTGTGCTTCATCCAGCCCAGCATTTCGCATGATGTGTTCTGCATATAATTTAAATGAGCAGGGTAACAATATACAGCCTTGATGTATTCCTTTCCCAATTTTGAACCAGTCCATTGGTCCATGTTCAGATGTAACTGTTGCTTCTTGACCTGCATACAGGTTTTGCAGGAGATAGGTAAGGTGATCTGGTATTCCCATCTCTTTAAGAATTTTCCACAGTTTGTTGGGATTGTAAAGAGTAGACCCATATGATTGTGGAGCCTGGCAAGTTCCAAGATCTGCAAGGTGAGTCAGCAAGTTGAAGGTCCCAGAGAATCAATGTACAGTTCCAGTCCAAAGGTCAGTGTTTCCCTTCTAGTCCAGAGGGAGAAAAAAAATGACTTCAGCTTTAAACGGGCTTCCTTGACAGCTCAGTTGGTAAAGAACTCACCTGCAATGCAGGAGACCCCGGTTCGATTCCTGGCTCAGGAAGATCCACTGGAGAAGGGATAGGTTACCCACACCAGTATTCTTGGGCTTCCCTTGCAGCTCAGCTAGTAAAGAATCCACCTGCACTGAAGGAGACATGGGTTCAATCCCTGGGTTTGGAAGACCCCCTGGAGAAGGAAAAGTCTACTGAAAATACTGAAAAATACTCCAGTATTCTGGCCTGGAGAATTCCATGGACTGTATAGTCCATGGGGTCGCAAAGAGTTGGACACAATTGAGCAACTTTCACTTTCGTTTTTCAGCTTTAAACGTGGTCAGATTGGAAGAATTATCTCTTACTCTTGGAAGAATGAAACTACACAGGCTTTCAAATGGTTAGATAATGGTGACTCCACATTGTGGAGGAGGATCTTCTTTACCCATTCTACCAATTTAAATGTTAATCTCATCCAAAAATAGCCTCACAGAAACACCCAGAATAATATTTGACCAAATAGCTGGGCCCCTCATAGCCCAGTCAGGTTGACAGATGAAAGTAACCATAACATCCATGCTTTAACCTCTAAGAAGTTGTGTGTTCTACCATTAGTTTAAGAGGATTGATAGTTGCTCGTTCTTCCTCCAAAGGTAACAGAATCTTGTCTCTGGAATGTAGTTACACCTGCTTGAGCAAACCTTTTGTACAAGGTGGAGTTGGAGCATCTAAAGGATAAAATATTGGAACTTGCTAATCCACATTCATATGAACTGTGTTGGCCCTGCATGCTAATGAATATGTGTTTAATAAATGCTTGTACTTGTGGCAGAATTTGAAGTGAGATTTCCTTTAATTTATATAGGATGGCAAGTTTCAAAAGTAGTTAAACCTCATGATTCTCAAATTTCTTATGCTTTACATTAGCTATTGAAAGGAACGTGAAAGTCATACTTCACCAAATTTCTGGGAAGGGCTTCAGATTTTCACAAGCTGAGAAACTGTCAGCATTCCAGTCATTCTTACTTGGATCAGAGGCATAAAGCATTCCCAGTTGATATCTAGGTCATATAATTTATCAAACAGCAATCTGACATTGAGCTATTAACCTTTCCAAGTCTTGGTTTAGTCACCTGCAAAATGGGGAAAATAGTAGTACCTACCTCAACTACTACTGTGAAAATTAGATATCATAATTCAGGTAATGTATTTATCATAATGCTTGACACACTTTAAGTACTCATTAAAGGTTGTCAATGGGCTTCCCTGGTGGCTCAGACTATAAATAATCCACCTGCAATGCAGGAGACCTGGGTTCACTCCCTGGGTTGGGAAGATCCCCTGGAGGAGGGCATGGCAACCCACAGCAGTGTTCTTGCCTGGAGAATCCCCAGAGGAGCCTGGTGGGCTACAGCCCATGAGGTCACAAAGAGTCAGACACAACTGAGTAACTAAGCACAGTACAGCACAAAGGTTGTCATTATTATTTTTAATCTTAAATGTTGTTTGACAAGCCAGAAAAATAACTGAGGACAGCAAGTGGGTGTGATCATAAAATGAACAGAAGGAACAGGAATATCTTAATTTTCTATCACTCGTGTGACAAATCACCACAAATTTGGAGGCTAAAACAGACACAAATTTATTATCCTACAGTTATGTAGGTCTGAAGTCTGGAAAACTCTCTCTCACTGGGCTAAAATCAAGACGTCCATAGACTGTATTTCTTTCTAGGGGATAATCCATTTTCTGCTGATTCAACTTGTTGGAAGAATTCAGTTCTTTTCAACTAGAGAACCAAGGTCCCCGACTTCTTGCTGGCTGTATACTGAGCACCGGTCACCACTTTTAGAGGACACCTGTGTTTCTTGGCTCATGGCCCCCTTCTCCATCTTCAAAGTGAGCAGTGACTGATTGAGACCTTCTCACATCTTGTCTCCTGACCCACTCTTCTGCTTCCCTTTTCAAAGATTTGTGAGATTAGATTGCATCATCCAGATAATCCAGGATTAATCACATCTGCAAATTCCTTTTCATCATATAAGGTAACAAATTCACAGAGTCCAGGGATTAGGATGTGAACATCTGCAAGGGAACCATTATACTGCCAACCACAAGGAATGAGGAAGAGAGAGCAGGTAGAATCCTAGTAACTCCATGAAACCTCTTATGTTCTCCTGACCTAGACATCTTCTCCCCACTCCCTCCCCATCTGTGCCCAACTTTCTCTCCATAAACCCAGAGAGTGTCTCAGGTGGAGACAAAGACACAGATTAAAGATAGGACCACACTGTTTGGGCTGGTGATTTTTGTTCTGAGTGGTGGTACAATCTCATCTGTTCATAACATGAGGGCCTAGATGTTGATGAGGAGTTCGATGTATGAAGAAAGTAATCTACTTGCACCAGAGCCCAGTCTCTGCAGTGTATCTGAGGTGTCACAAGATCCCAAGACAGAACGTGCTCATTTGCAGACACAGGTAAAAATACAAGCCATGTTTTTTAAAGCTCTCCTTACATCATTCTCCTTATTAGCTAAGATGCTAAAATGATTCATCTGTAAGAGCACTACATGTATGCTCTATGCTACAATTGAGAGCCAAATCTGGAAGACAGAGAAAAAGAATCATTTCACAAGTCCAAGAAAATAGCGTATAAAATCCTTCACTGATTGAGATCTATGGGTCTTGATTTTTAAGTGAATATTCAGCTATCCAGTGTTTTGATCCTAAGCAGCAGGGTTTTTCCACTATAATTTTTTCTTGATTTGTGGACTTCATGATAGGTTCCAGCAAGGTTGGCCCTGGTCTAGGGAGAAGCTTCAGTGGCTTAACAGGCTTTTCAATCCTGTTAGATAGATTAGCTTGTTTGGAGCTGCTAATGCAGGGGGCCTAACATTTTTTAGACAAATCATAAATGCAGGTAGCATAAACTTTTGCAGGAAGTCTTCCAAGGACGGCATGGAGCTGGGGGCTGAAGAGAAGAGGTACTTCTGCCTCCATGCTGAGTGACTTGTGAGGTAGGCTATCTGGTGCCTTATGACCCATTATATACCCATCTCAGTGTGGATTTGTTTCTGGCCACTTGTCACAGAGCAGACTGCCTGAGACACTCTACCATCTTCTATGTTCTACATTGATAAAATGATTTAAGCAGGATGGTTCAGATGGGTTTAGAACATGAGCTCTAACACCGTAAAGTCCTTCTACCCTTGGGTTGACTAGAATGTCTGAAATCACATGATTAAACAGTTGTTCTTTGGACTCTAATCTCTCTTTCTAAATTTCCTCTTACTTTTTCAATTTTAAAATAGTACTATTCCTAAAAAACTGCTATAAGCCATGCCATGTAGAGCCACCCAGGACGGACTGGGTCACGGTGAAGAGTTAAGACAAAACATGGTCCACTGGAGAAGGGAATGGCAAACCACTTCAGTATGCTTGCCGCAAGAACCCCATGAACAGTATGAAAAGACAAAAAGATAGAACACTGACAGATGAACTCCCTGGGTCACTACGTGCCCAATATGCTACTGGAGAAGAGTAGAGAAATAACTCCGCAAAGAATGAAGAGACGGAGCCAAAACCAAAACAACACCCTATTGTGGTTGTGACTGGTGATGGAAGTAAAGTCTGATGCTGTAAAGAGCAGTATTGCATAGGAACCTGCAATGTTAGGTCCATGGATCAAGGTAAAGTGGAAGTGGTCAAAAAGGAGATGGCAAGAGGTGAACCACAGACATTTTAGGAATCAGTGAACTAAAATGGATGGAATGGGCAAATTTAATTCAGATAACCATGATATTTACTACTGTGGGCAAGAATCCCTTATAAAAAATGGAGTAGCCCTCATAGTCAACAAAAGAGTCTAAAATGCAGTACGTGGAAGCAATCTAAAAAATGACAAATGATCTCTGTTTCCAAGGCAAACCATTCAATATCACAGTAATCTAAGTCTATGCCCAACCACTAATGCCAAAGAAGCTGAAGTTGAATGGTTCTATGAAGACCTACAAGACCTTCTAGAAATAACACCCAAAAAAGATGTTCTTTTCATCATAGGGGACTGGAATGCAAAAGTTGGAAGTCAAGAGATACCTGGAGTAACAGGCAAGTTTGGCCTTGGAGTACAGAATGAAGCAGGGCATAGGCTAACAGAGTTTTGCCAAGAGAACGTACTGGTCATAGCAAACACCCTCTTCCAACAACACAACAGATGACTTTAACATGGACATCACCAGACAGTCAATACTGAAATCAGATTGATTATATTCCTTGCAGCCGAAGATGGAGAAGCTCTATACAGTCAGCAAAAGCAAGACCAGGAGTTGACTGTGGCTCTTACCAGGAGTTGACTGTGGCTCTTATCATGAATTCCTTATTGCAAAATTCAGACTTAAATTGAAGAAAGTAGGGAAAACCACTAGACCATTCAGGTATGACCTAAATAAAATCCCTTATGATTATACAGTGGAAGTGACAAAGGATTCAAGGATTAGATCTGATAGAATGCCTGAAGAACTATGGACAGAGATTTGTGACACTTGGAGAATTTTGAGCATTACTTTGCTAGAATATGAGATGACTGCAATTATTGCAATGCTTGTGTACATTATACAGGAGACAATGATCAAGATCATCCCCAAGAAAAAGAAATGCAAAAAGGCAAGCTGGTTGCCTGAGGAGGGCTTACAAACAGCTGAGAAAAGAAGACAAGATACAGGCAAAAGAGAAAAGGAAAGATATACCCATTTGAATGCAGAGTTCCAAAGAATAGCAAGGAGAGATAAGAAAGCCTTCCTCAGTGATCAATGAAAGAAATAGAGGAAAACAATAGAATGGGAAAGAGTAGAGATCTTTTAAAGAAAATGAGAGACACCAAGGGAACACTTCATGCAAAGATAAGCAAATGGTATGGAACTAATAAGCAGAAGATATTAAGAAGAGCTGGCAAGAATATACAGAAGAATTTGATAAATAGATCTTTATGACCCAGATAACCATGATGGTATGATCACTCACCTAGAGCCAGACATCCTGGAATGCGAAATCAAGTGGGCTTTAGGAAGCATCACTACAAACAAAGCTATTTGAGGTGATGGAATTCCAGCTGAGCTATTTCAAATCCGAAAATATGATACTGTGAAAGTGCTGCACTCAATATGCCAGCAAATTTGGAAAACTCGTCAGTGACCACAGGACTGGAAAAGGTCAGTTTTCAGTCCAATCCCAAAGAAAGGCAATGCCAAAGAATGTTCAAACTACTGTACTCTGACTCTGAAGCTGTCATTATAAAAGAAGACAAAGAAAATATTGTCCTCATTGCAGTTTTGCTGAGAGGATCACTTTTCAAAAAATGTATCTGAAAAAAAGTAAAATTAAGATAACATGGGAGGCTTATTGTGGTTTCTACCACTCAGAATTGCACTCATCTCATATTCTAGCAAAGTAATGCTCAAAATTCTCCAAGTCAGGCTTCAACAGCACATGAACTGAGAAATTCCAGATGTTCAAGCTGGATTTAGAAAAGGCAGAGGAACCAGAGATCAAATTGCCAACATCTGTTAGATCATAGAAAAAGCAACAGAGTTCCAGAAAAACATCTCCTTCTGCATTATTGACTACACCAAAGCCTTTGGCTGTGTATATCACAAGAAAAATGGAAAATTCTCAGAGATGGGAATATCAGACCACCTTACCTGCCTCTTGAGAAATCTGTATGTAGGTCAAGAAGCAACAGTTAGAACTGGACATGGAATAACGGACTGGTTCCAAATTGGAAAAGGCTATATAATGCCACCTTGCCTATTTAACTTATATGCAGAGTGCATCATAGGAAATGCCAGGCTGGGTAAAGCACAAGCTGGAATAAGATTGCTGGGAGAAATACCAATAACCTCAGATATGCAGATGACCCCACCCTTATGGCAAAAAGTGAAGGGGAACTAAAGAGTCTCCTGATGAAAGTAAAAGAGGAGAGTGAAAAAGCTGGCTTAAACTCAACATTCAAAAAACAAAGAGCATGGCATCCAGTCCCATCACTTTATGACAAACAGATGGGGAAACAATGGAAACAGTGACAGACTTTTATTTTCTTGGGCTCCAAAATCACTGCAGATGGTGACTGCAGCCATGAAATTAAAAGATGCTTGCTCCTTGGAAGAAAAATTATAAGCAACCTAGACAGCATATTAAAAAGCAGAGACATCACTTTTCTGAGAAAGGTCCATCTAGTCAAAGCTACGGTTTTTCAGTGGTCATATATAGGATGTGAGAGTTGGACTATAAAGAAAGCTGAGCACTGAAGAACTGATGCTTTTGAACTGCAGTGTTGGAGAAGACTCTTGAGAGTCCCTTGGACTACAAGGAGATCCAACCAGTCCATCCTAAAGAAAGTCAGTCCTGAATATTCATTGGAAGGACTGATGCTGATGCTGAAACTCCAATACTTTAACCTCCTGATGTGAAGAGCTGACCCACTGGAAAAGACCCTCATGCTGGGAAAGATTGACGGCAGGAGGAGAAGGGGACCACAGAGGATGGGTTGGTTGGATGGCATCACTTACTCAATGGACATGAGTTTGAGCAAGCTCTGGGAGTTGGTGATGGACAGGGAAGCCTGGTGTGCTGCAGTCCATGGGGTCGCAAAGAGTCGGACATGACTGAGTGACTGAACTGAACTGTCGCCTAAAAAACATCTTTTAATAATAGGCCTTATGAGATGTATAGAAAAAGAGATAAATAGAAAAAGCTTTCCCTAGATCTGAAGCTCTCATTGTAAAAGAAGACAAAGAAAACATTGTCCTCATTGCAGTTTTGCCGAGAGGATCACTTTTCAAAAAATGTATCTGAAAAAAAGTAAAATTAAGATAACATGGGAGGCTTATTGTGGTTTCTACCACTCAGAATATACCAGCAATTTACATAATGCCTCTTGGACACCAAATTCTGCAAGCTCTAATTTCGTCGAAGTTTGCTCCCAGTGTCCCCACCCCCATCAGTATATCTCCTTACATTATAGAGAAAACGTTATAATTCAGAAACCCCGTTCAGAAACAGTCAAGTTAACCCGTCACTTCTGAAACATTAAACTTAACTCTTATTATACTTCTGACTGTTGGAGATAATATCTAAGTGGTTGAAGAGATTTCTGTTTTTCTCTTACAGGTGTGAGAACCCCTGACTTTCATGGGCCATCGGTGATGACAGGGCTCAGAACTAAGAGTGAAGCTGGGTACCAGCTCATCGATTCTTCTTCCTCTTAACCACGAGTCCAAGGCTCCTCAGGTGGGCAGGTCATCTGATCTTCAATGACATAAAATTCCAACACACAGTCCCAGAAGGAGAATTGGTGTTTTGGGGCTGTGAGTACCAAGTCTCTCCACTTTCTAAAGCAGAACCAAAGAAAACACAATCTAATCCAGCAATATGAGGAAACAGTAACCAACATCATTCTTAATTTAATATATAGCTCAGTAGAGTCAGGATGTCAACCCAGGTGGTCTTTGTTCTTAACTATTCTACTTAGTTGGTTCTCACTCCCTAATAATGAAATAGTGGCATATTTTGTATAACTCAATATTCCATTTCTGAAATCACAATATTTTCTCAAAATCTGCTTTTACTCTTAAGTTGCTGATTCTGGTTACTGACATAACCCATCTAACCCATCAAACCAGATACCCTCATGTGTGTTAATTCCCTGAGGATAATCTATCACTTTTATCTATCAATTCTATTTCCTGCATGTCTCTCAGTCTTTGCTCTCTCATCTATTGTTTATGCTATACCTAGTCAGCTCTCCTTGGGCCCCTCCAACAGCCTCCTCTGTGGAGGCTGTCACTTCTTTCATATCCTTTATCCATTCCTTCTCTGATGATCCTAAAACAGAAGTTAATCATCCTATTCCCACTAAAACAAAAACAAAAACAAACAAAAAAAACAACCTCTCATGATTTCCCATCTTCTATATCAGTGTCTTCAGGCTATTTCTCCATGAACCAACAACATATTAGTCATTCTAAGGCTCTTTTTTAAAAGTACAGATTTGTGGCTGCCACCTTGACCCCAGTGAATCAGAATTTCTGGGGATGGGACTCAGGAGTCTGAATTTTGTTAACCGCTGCAGGGGATTTTTATATACACTTAAACTTAGAGCGGAGAAGGCAATGGCAACCCACTCCACTACTCTTGCCTGGAAAATCCCACAGACAGAGAAGCCTGGTGGGCTGCAGTCCATGGGGTTGCTAAGAGTTGGACACGACTGAGTGACTTCACTTTCAGTTTTCACTTTCACGCCCTGGAGAAAGAAATGGCAACCCACTCCAGTATTCTTGCCTGGAGAATCCCAGGGACGGTGGAGCCTGATGGGCTGCCATCTGTGACATGGCACAGTCGGACACGACCGAAGCGACTTAGCAGAAAGTTAGAGCAGTACAGATTGCTGAGGAAACTCCAACTCCCACTGCAGCAGTACAAAGGTCCCAGGATTCTGTCTTAGCTACTCTCCAGTCTCGCCTCCTGTCGCCTCTCTCACTTCCTGTCCTGCAGTACTCAGGCCTGCAATTGCTGTGCTGAGCCGTCTGCGTTGCCATTGCGCGTGTAGCCACCTGTCTCCTCTGTCTTGAGAGTTCTACCATCTTCTCTCACACTGCCCACTCCATGAGGCCTTCCTCGAATAAACCATGCCAAACAAATGAATCCTTTCCTCCTTATCCCTTTGTCCCATGACAATACCTTCCAGATGGCACTAGCTATTTGTTTACCTGTCTGTCTCTGCACATACACTGAAAACTCCTTGGAAGTAAAAATCTGTCTTTTTCAGATTTTACTTCTAATTCTACCATAGAGCCTGAACAAGCTGCATGAGTGATATTGGGTTTACAAAGATCCGGGTTCACTTTGCGTCAGGAGAGAGCAGTAGGAGTTGGTATCTTTAGAGCTGACATTCTTGCCAAGAAATGGAGCCTCATCACAGACCACATCCAGGTCATCCTTTTCCTGCCTAAAGCCAAAAAGGTCTATTAAAACTTCCCCACTGCCGCACTCAGGGTCAGTCAAGGTGAAACTTCTTGGAAAAGCTGTGTTTATCACAGTTTCTTTTTCTGCAAAGTAAAAGTTTTAGACAGAAATTGAAATAATATTTGAAATACAAGTCTGTGTAATTAGAGTAGAAAGCCTACACCTTGAGAAATAAACTTTGAGCCACTGAAGGTAGGTATGCTGGACACTGTATTAATTAGGCTGTTCTGTAAATATATGGTGGAAACTAACTTGAACTAGTTAAGTGAAAAGGAAAAGCTTATAATGATATCAAAGTATTTTACAAAACTCAGGCTTAAGAATGCAGCTGGATATGTGGAACAACTTGAACGAATGACATGAACACTTTTAGGAATCCCCCCCGCACCCGCCCCCCCCCACCCGCCACCCCAGCTGCTCAGCTTTGCTCCATTCACCACTCTGGCTACATACAATGGAAAGCATGGTTGCTGTAACTTCTGAGCTTTAGACCACATAGTTGTAGACTCTTAAGGATTCTAAAAGAGATGGGAATACCAGATCACTTGACCTGCCTCTAGAGAAACCTGTATGCAGGTCAGGAAGCAACAGTTAGAACTGGACATGGAACAACAGGCTGGTTCCAAATAGGAAAAGGAGTACATCAAGGCTGTATATTGTCACCCTGCTTATTTAACTTATATGCAGAGGACATTATGAGAAACACTGGTCTGGAAGAAGCACAAGCTGGAATCAAGATTGCCAGGAGAAATATCAATAACCTCAGATATGCAGATGACACCATCCTTATGGCAGAAAGTAAAGAGGAACTAAAAAGCCTCTTGATGAAAGTGAAAGAGGAGAGTAAAAAGTTGGCTTAAAGCTCAACATTCAGAAAACGAAGATCATGGCATCTGGTCCCATCACTTCATGGCAAATAGATGTGGAAACAGTGTCAGACTTAATTTTGAGGGGCTCCAAAATCATGGCAGATGGTGATTGCAGCCATGAAATTAAAAGACACTTACTCCTTGGAAGGAACGTTATGACCACCCTAGACAGCATATTAAAAAGCAGAGACATTAGTCTGCCAACAAAGGTCCATCTAGTCAAGGCTATGGTTTTTCCAGTGGTCATGTATGGATGTGAGAGTTGGACTATAAAGAAGGCTGAGCACCGAAGAATTGATGCTTTTGAACTGTGGTGTTGGAGAAGACTCTTGAGAGTCCCTTGGACTGCAAGGAGATCCAACCAGTCCATCCTAAAGGAGATCAGTCCTGGGTGTTCAGGGGAAGGACTGATGCTGAGGCTGAAACTCCAATACTTTGGCCACCTGATGTGAAGAGCTGACTCATTGGAAAAGACCCTGATGCTGGGAAAGATTGAAGCCAGGAGGAGAAGGGGATGGCGGAGGATGAGATGGCTGGATGGCATCACCGACTCGATGGACATGGATTTGAGTGAATTCTGGGAGTTGGTGATGGACAGGGAGGCCTGGCGTGCTGCAGTTCATGGGGTTGCAAAGAGTCGGACATAACTGAGTGACTGAACTGAACAGAACTGAAAGAGATCCTCACTGAACTCTCAGGGGAGCAGCTCAATAACTGAGTTGAGTCAATGACCAAGTTTCTTCGGGTTAATTCAGTGTGACCGGCAACACCAGCAGAGACATATTGGAACATGGTGCCCCAACTAGTTATGTGAAAGGGAGAGGTAACTGGAGTGGGAAATTCTGTAGGTGATCACCAGCAAGAATAAGCTCATTAATGCTGGAAGCAAAGAGGATAGTTTAAATTGTGGGTAATCCAAATGGGATATATGGAATGGGACAACTGTACAAGAAGAGCCAGACCAGGACTATGCCAGAGGCTGGGCCAAAATCTCCCCTGGTAAAAGCCTGTACCATTACCACAGTGAGGAACTGACTGTTAGGGCCAAGGCTGTCTGTTTGTCATTTATCATTTGCTGCTACGTCTGCTGCAATTAAATATTTGTATGCAAAATAAGAAGTTTGTTTCATAGAGCAGTTTTAGTTTTAACTAATCCTTGTGTCATCTTTTTAAAGCCACAAGTAAAGAAAGCTTTTTAAAGAGAGCAAGCATGTAGAAACAGCAAGAAATCTAGACTCCATTATGCCTGACAGATACTGCAACGCACTAGAAGGCATTTGTGTTAGTCTGCTCGGGCTGCCACTTCTGGTCTCTCTTTTCTCTGTCCATATTTCCTCTCCTTATAAGGACACTGATCAGATTAAATTAGGGCCCTTTCTAAAGATCTCATTTTAACTTAACTCTTTAAAAACTTTATTTCCAATCACAGGCACATTTGAAGTACTAGGATTTAGAACTTCAACATATGAAGTTGGAGGAAGGGAATATCAGAGACACAAGTCAGCCCATAACACTTGAAATGCAAACTTTTTAAACTCTCAGAGATATTATTTTATTGGTCTTCATGAAAAATTTTTAACATTGCAGCGAGACTTGCATTGCCATTATCTCAAGTGAACAGATAAGAAGAGTGCAGGTAAGAGTTGGCAGAATCATGACCCCACAGCAAATGCTCAGTCCCCAAGATCACAATGCTTCCAGAAGCTGTCACTTCCACTAATCTCAGCAAGATGCAGTTATGAGCTGCTGAGGTCCAATTTGGGCAAGGCAGAGTGGGACTGTAGTAGGACAGCTGCTCTAAATACTGGAGAATAGGAATCTGGACTTTGGATAATTTAATTGGTATGAAGAATGGGGGAAAAGGAGGTTAAGTGCCTTGAAATATAACTGAATGCCTTGTCATCTGGGGTTTGCTTGGCTATTTTTCACTGAAGCTGTTCTAATCCAACTGAAGGCATTCCAGACAGATTCTACCCAGAAAACTCTCCTTTTTTAAAGTGCTGACATGGCCATGGGCATTGCTCTTGACATATAGGCAGATCTGATACTCAGTCACCTTTTATAATGGAGAAGGCAATGGCAACCCACTGCAGTACTCTTGCCTGGAAAATCCCAGGGACGGAGGAGCCTGGTGGGCTGCCATCTATGGGGTCGCGCAGAGTCGGACACGACTGAAGCGGCTGTGCAGCAGCAGCAGCAGATCGAGCTCTAAGTATAAACTGGATTTGCCTGTCTCAGAGCCACCCACCTGACAGGCCCCCAAACACAATTCTGATTACTTCATAGTAGTATTCCCAGAGGTATCTTGTTAGAGCAATCACAGAACCATTTGAAATCGAGGGGAGAGTCCTGGCAAGTGAACTACTGAAATAGTTGTGCTTTACAAGGCTTACATGGCCCAGTCTGCTGTAGCGCTGATGAAAACCAGTGACTTCAGAATGGAATCCTAATGGACGACAGGCTTGGGATGGGGGTAAGCGTAGGCAACGGGGTTCTGTTTCAGAAATACTGTCACGCTTTGGACTGAAAGTCTACCTGTTGCCTCTAAATTACGGAACAGTGCTCACTGCTAGCACCTACTGTTTAGTTAGATGCTATCTTTCATTTTAGTCTGCGTCCTACTTCTTAGGTAATGAGTTTCAATGAAAAGTTTATGGCCATAAAAATACAAAATAATGCCATTTGCAGAAACATGGGTGGACCCCAGAGATTCTCATACTGACTGAAGTAATTCAGACAGAAAGACAAATAACATGATATCGCTTATACGAGGAATCTAAAAAAAGCCTACAAATGAACTTATCTACAAAACTGAAATCGAGTTACAGATAAACTTATGGTTGCTAAGGTGGGTACGGGGGGGGGATATGGGCTTCCCAGGTGGTGCTAGTGGTAAAGAACTCGACTATCAAAGCAGGAGATGGAGAGTGATGTGGGTTCGATCTCTGGGTTGGGAAGGTATTTCTTGCCTGGAGAATCCCTTGGACAGAGGAGTTTGGCGGGCTACAGTCCATGGGGTTGCAAAGAGTCAGACATGACTGAAGCGACTTAATACACATACACACACAAGAGGGCTGTAAGCTGGAGGAGTGGATTGACACATACACACTGCTATATAAAAAACAGAACTAATAAGCACCTATGGGGTAGCACTACTCAATAATCTGTAATGGCCTATATGGGAAAAGAAAGAAAAAAGAGTGGATATATCTATATGTATCTGATTCACTTTGCTGTAAGCCTGAAATCAGTACAACATTGTAAAGCAATTATACCAGTACAAATTTTAAAAAATTTTTCTGTAAAAACTAAACAAAGCAACAATAACAAAAAAGAAAATGTTATGGCCAGTTGCCCACAGCTTACCATCAGCAGGAATGCCTTTTCATCTCTCTCCTGTCCCTCACCTTTGTACCACACCCCAAGCTAACTAAATTGCACTGAAAAGGAGATTGAGCTCCAGTTCAAACGGTGGGTTGAACGCACACATTTCCCTCCAGTCTTTCTCTAAGACTCCATTGAAATAAAATTTCAGGGGCACACAGTGAATAAGCATATGCAGCAAAGAGAACAAGAGCGAGGTGATGATTATTAGTGGGTTGATGGATCTCAACAAATATATGAAGGCCAGAAAATGGAGCAAAATGAATGGCCTCACACAGTAAACACACTCCTGGGACACATGTCAGAGTAATTCTCATTTATATCTACAGGGAGCATGTTCATGGATGGTCCTTGCACATAAACACAATGGTCATTAAGGTAGTAGAAAGCAGGAAGAAACTTTGGGAAAGATAATTAAAGAGGAGTGAGAACATTCTATGAAACATTGGGCAGTAACAAACAGAAAAACTAGACACAGAAAGAATTTATGAGAAAGTAAAAACGAGGAACCACAATGTTATCTGTGTAAAGACTCACACACAACAGAGCATATTATTAACAATTACGTGCATATTTGAGGACATGTAAATACATACTGCAAGTACCTACAGGGAAGAGGCAGATGGAAAGGAATGAAAGACTAGAGAAGAAGGGGAAGAATATAATAATAGAAGGTACTCATTTAAGTTGCTAGTAACAATGTGCTCTGCACAGCATGCCTGGGACCCTATAGGAAAAATACACTGAGTGGTATGGATTGGATGAAACAGGGAAGAAGCTACATATCAGAATGAAGGATCAACAATCTATGTACTATAACATCAAAATGATCTCACACATTTATACTCCTACATTTATTTATATACATATAAAAATTACTTGAAGATGCACTCTAACTTTTCAATATAAGCAAGTCTAAATAATGTCATTTTTCACTATGGTGCATACATTGTTAGACTAAAAATTAAGAAAAAGAGGGGCTGCAATACACTGAGAAAAACTCAATTTACTCTCTTTTTTCAAAGGAAAAAACCACACACAATAGGGAAGAGAATGTCTGAAGGAAATGTAGGTTAAGATTTTAACATGTGGAGTGCCTACAATCTTATTTTAAAACTTGACTTTCTCTGTATGTTTTAAGAAAATAACTCCAAAAATACAAGACGAGGCTCTGGAGAGCAGCTGCCATGGGGCAGCCATTCAAGACATTGGTTTGGGATTCTATAAAACCTATAAAAACTTGGGTTTCTTAGGATCTGAAGGTTACTGGATTTTTTTTATTAATGAAAGTCTAGCCCACCAGCAATATGAAGTTTCTACTATGTGAAAAGAAAAAGCTGATTAACTGAACCCATCATTAAATTGGAGAAAACCTAGAACTCCAGTGGAAAGACAGTTTTATTGATTCCCCATGTTTGCCACTGAGCTACCAGCAGCAGCTCTCATGATATTACACAGGAAGTCCAGCTAGACAGAGAATTTGCTTTGTTGTGTGATAGTTGCAGCCGGATCTTCCTGTCTGGATAAAGATTCCATACAAATCCCAGGAAAACAAAACAAAGGGTAAACTGCAAATAATTTCTGTGGGTCATCAGGATGGTTTTTTGCTTTAATTGCAATTATGTTACAAGCGTTCAGCTCTATTTAAATAGGGAAATAACACAAAGACACTAAATTTAAGCAATACTCAGCTGACAGAGCCTATATACACTGTACATTGAGTAGAGAAGACAATTAAGGGCTTTAAAGAAAAGAAACAGTTGTTTCGTGGCACAAAGACTAAGTGGGTAAACCCTTAAAGCTCCTTTCCTTTCTTCTCTGGGCATTACCTCAGGGTGGCATTCAAGAATCATTTTGAAAGATTTCCAGTAAAACTTTATTCCATATTTCCAAAGCAAAGACTATTTACAACATGAGAACTGTACACTAAGTTTAGAACATCAAAATAGAAAATTAAAGCCAAATAAAATGATATATGCAAATATACGCATTTTAACAGTTAAAACTAAGTTGTTGGGATTTCAGGGGACCTGAGCATTCACAATTCATTTCACAATCATTTAACTCTCATGAGGCATAAAGGGATGGGAGCGGAATTTTTACAGAGATATCTAAAAAGTGCAATGACTTTAACCTAGAAATTAGCTTTAGCAAATAATAGTATAATAATAATAAATTTTCCAAATAAAAACTCTTGGTTAATCCTAGTTCAAGTACAGGGTACTGAAGAGAATCTATTTAAATAGCTATGTTTATGATAACCAATTTTAGTGTTTCAAAATTTTCTCTTTTCAATGGGCAGTTCTGTGATTAAGACTTAGAATGAATTTATTCTAATTAGCTTTTCTGTCAGCATAACCTTGAGGGATTTTCTTTTTCTATTTTTTTCTCAGCATGAAGTCCTGCTAGAACAAAATTAAATTTGGTGAGATTTGGGAATTCAGTTGTGCTTTTCCTTGAAATTTGCTCATTTAAAGTCAAACCAAATGGAAAAACAGCAGCTTTCCAAAAGCAGAGACACTTGTATGTTGAAACATGATTTTCTAATTCCAAAGACAAATTAACCTACTGATTCAAAGCAAGTCGGGCCTTGGCCCAGCTCTTTATTGTACTGATGATTCCTACTGCCTGTGTGATTTTAATGAGAACATAATTGTTGATCTACAACAGCAGACAACCCTATGGGTGTGGCCTTCAGATTACGGCCAGCGTGGGGTAATCTCAAGGCCAGGAGGGGGATGTCATCCACAAGGAGTGAAGAGTCATCACAATATTTATTCCGTTTTCATGGTACATTGACATCAGATCCTCTGCAACAACATTGTAAGACCTTTAATCACCAGGAAAGTCATAACTCAAGCAGAAGATGACTAGGCAAAACAATCTGCGTGCACAGCTCTTAGAGCACCCTCTGCGTAGAAGGTTCTGGGGCATGGCTTTGGCTGTCATGCCTTCTGAGGCTGCTTTACGGTGCTGATTCTGGGGATGCTGCAGAAACCGTCATTTTAATTCGGAGACAATCTGATGGGGACTAAAACCAAACCAATACACTTTCAGCTGATTTTGTTACCCAGTGATATGTGGAACAGATATACTTATCCTTAAAACCTCACCAAACCCTTTACAGACAGGCATAGAGTGGCGCTCAGGAATTGATGGTAGTGAAAATTAAGTGATGCTGGGGGCAGGGAGTTGGGGGGATGGACAAGGACTAACAAATATTCCAAAAATATTAAGGCACCATTCTCCATGCTTGCAGAGAGAAATATTTCTTTTCTTATGCAGTATACATTCTAGGTGGGAGTGTCAGAGATGAAACAAAAATAACGATAAAGGTAATATCAGGTGTATCAGTGCTATGAAATAGAGAACCCCTGAGGGTAGCAATTTGCTGGGTAGAGCCAGAAGGCAGTGGAGAAAACAAGTAAGGAAGACAGTGCTGTGGATGCAACAGGCGGGAAGTAGAGGGTTATCTCCAGGCGCTGCAACTTAGGCATTACTGCCAACTGGGGCCAGATAACTCTGTGTCACAGAGGGCTGGTCTGTGTCCTGTAGGACATGAGCACTGTTTCTGGCCGCTCCCCGGGAACATGCCGGGAGCATACCCCATCTGTGACAACCAAAAATGTCTCCAGATAGTGCTAAAAATCCCTCGTAACATTTGAGACTCTCTAGTTGAGAACAGCTAGCTCACATAGGGTCTTAGAAGCAGGAGCAATAGACAAAATATTTAACTCATACAGCAAGAGCACTGGCCCTTCAGACCAGGCACCATCTATAAATAATCCATAGAGCTGTACCAGTGCATCCTGGATAAATATCAGCCTTGCTATAGCTCACGATAAGGAGTTTGAATTATATTATAATGTGATAAAAAGTTATAGTAGCAATTCCTATCTATCTATTAAAACAAAAAGTGACATGATTTCTTTTATGTTGTTCAAAAAGACCGATTCAGCTGCTAAGCAGAGAACAGATTTCAGGGCAGGGAGCCAGAGAGGACACAGGGAGACTGGGAGGAGGCTACTAAAGAGGTCTGTATGCAAAGATGCTGGTGCCTTGGGCTAGGGTAATAGCGGTGGGGACAAATCCAGGTGACCACAGTACATTTGAGAGGTGGAGGGCAACTGAGAAATCAAGGATCATAACTAGGTTTGGGCTTAACAACTGAGCGAATGGTGTTCGTGTACAAAGACGAGGAAGACTAGGTAAAGAACGGATTTCAGAAGGATAATCAAAAATTCTTTTTTTAGGTATGTTAAAGTTTCAGATGCATGAAACATCTCAATGAAGCTGTCCAACAGGTACCAGCTAGGAACATGAGACTAGAGGTCTGAACAAATTTGATAATCACCAGCATATATAATCCAGAAACAACTGATATCCAGAGTGTGTGTTTGCATAGGTAATCAACACAGGACAAGCCACCAACCATTTAAATCAATGTATCTCCTCGCTTTCTAAAGATGAACTTACATATTTCATGGCCTGCCTCCCATAACCTTCCATGTCTTCCCTACATTTGACAAAGATTAGCCTCGTTTAATTTCAATTAACAAACAGACTGACCTTTACACTTTGTTTTTTACTGAAAAATCTTGGGCGAATACTCCTGTGTCCTTTTTAAGGGTTTCGTTATAATGCAAAATGAGTGCAAATCTATTAGGCACTGGCGTGGGGACAGGGGCATGGAAAGAAAGTCATAGCTCTTTTGGTAACAATGTGATTCCTTATTCTTAGTCCCAGACAGCCCAAGACCCCACAATTAAATACTATCTATTTTTAAAATATTCAATGTATTTGTCATCATTTCATTTACTATTATTAAATTCTTATTGGTCTTGAAGGATAGGTGTTACTCTACTAGATTCAAACCTGGTTTTAACAGGTGTCAGTAAATACTATTAATAATAAAGGAAATCTTATATTTAAATAACACATTGTGGTTTTCAAGGCATTTCCTACACTGATAAGATTTTATTTTCACCACCGTTTATGACATAGGAAGGGCAGATATTAGTACACCAATTTTAAAATAAGGACACGGTTGTTCAGTGAGATTAAATGACTTGCCCTTTGTCCTAGAGATGGTAAATGTTAGGAAAAGGATTGGAACACTAGTGTTTTGACAACTAGTTCAGTACTGAGAGAGTAGAAAGAGTTCTGCCAGTACATTATGAGGCTAACTCACTATATATGATACCCAAAGTGCACCCTTGTTTGACTTTTTCCTAAAGATAATCTGAACTTGCTCCTCAACCCTAACATATTTTCCTATGCTTCTTCTCTGTAATCTAATTTTCTATGCTTGATAAAATTTGTGTGTCTGCCTCCCATGTTCAACATGCTATCTAGCTGTCTGTTTTCTTGGGTTGTGTTTATTCTAGCCAACAGCCTTTTCCCAAGACTGCCATGCTGGGAGTCATCCTAACTGCCATCCTAACTTTTCCCTAATTACTTCAATGCCATTATGACCAAAACAATGGCACAGACTACACAAACTGAATTATATTTTCTCCTTTTCCATGCCTAGTGAGTTTACTCCAACTTTGCTCTCCATCATTATTAACAACTTTGCTCTCCCGTTTTCCCAACTTAAATGTCTCATTCTGCATTGACAAAATGTTTTCCTTACTAACTTTACATCTAATAAATGATATTGTGGAAAATGACATAAAAGTACAAAGAAGAAAATATAAATTACCAACATACCCACTAGTCAAATATCAGTAAAATGTGATTGCCTGATTGCCTTTGCTGTCTTTTGAATCGAATGTTTATTAACCTTTTAAATTCTTTCTTGCTAATAATAGTAAAGGGATTCAAGTCTATGAATTTTACTCAAACTTTTAATACAACTTTAGCCATATCCCACCACCTTGGGGGAAAAATAGTAAAAATGAACTCAGAGAGGCAATATGACAGAATGTGTAGGGCCTTGGAGGCCATTGTGAAAACTTTAGCTTTTCCTAAGATGAACTAGAGAGCCATTGAGAATTTTAGGCAAAGCAGTAGCATAATTTAACTAAAAGACTCAAATGAACTGCAAAGTAAAAAGTGCTTATTTAGAAATGTGAACAATGCCACAGAAGTACAAAAAATCCTATAAAAATTAATGCACAATTTTGCCCTGCCCATCTATGAGTACTGAGCCCTGTGATTTAACAGAAACATATTTTATTCTCCATAATTGCAATAACCAAAATCTAACAAACATTTAAATAAATATTATTTATTACATTTTCATCTCATCCTAGCATTTTATATTAATAAAGTATAGACTACTGAGTCTTAAATAATGAGTACCCAATAAATAAATACTTGTTGGTTTAAAAATGAAAAAGAAAGAAAAGGAAGAAGAGGGATGGATCGAGAGTGAGAAAGACGAGAGAGAAGACAGGAAAGTCGTTTAGTACACCTACTTCTACAAAAAGGAAATACGCATACTGTTTAGGACAAATACTTAGGCTAACACATCTCAACTAATCTCAAATTTTAGAGAACATACAATATGATGAGCCTATAATTTAAAAACAAAGAGCAGAGAAATGTTTTATTTCTTAAAATTGCTGTTAAAAACTGAGCTTGTATCTGTTCTTACAGAGAAGGACAGATTACTGTGAGAAACTAAGACGGTGCAAGATGTACCTAGAACTGGCTGTCTTCCCGAGATCAATGCAGAACAACAAATATAATACTAATTTGCACATCTGGGCTTGGTTTTGTTATTAGTGTTTGAAACAATTTCAATTTTTATATTGATGATTGTTTAATTAAAGGATTTAGTGTGTCTTAAGGAGAACTATTTTATGCACTTACAAAGTAGAATAAGATTTGCTTCTCTATAACTGTGTTTAGCAGCTCAAGATACCACGGCAAATGGATTGGTGTGTAAATTTGCTCTCCCTATGTGAAGCAAACATGTCAGGCATCTAGGATTTCATGATCCAAAACCACTAAAAGAGAAGAGAGATACTTGAACAGCAGGTTACAGCAGGAATGTACTTTTGTGTGAATCCCCACTTATATTTTTCTAATGGTTTACATATCAAATACATCCCATCTACATGTCAAAGTTTTCGTTTTCTAATACAAATTCCATCCAGAGCCTCAGTGCCAAGCTGTGTTCTCTCAACCTTTAACAGATCTGGTAGTAAGAATTCATCTGACAGTTTGGGGATGACATGGGAGGCACAGCTGGGTACAGACAGCTCTGCCATCACTGCATTATCATTCCTGCAACTCTCACCATAAATTTCCCTTTTTGTGGATTAAGTAGGCATTTGTGATTAAATGTCTGGACCACAGCTTTATTTGGGACTTCTTTCTTTCCATGTATAGGACTGACTTAGTTAAGTCTCAGAAGCGCACAATGTAATTTAGTCATCATATAATACACAATTACAAGAGAATATAAATGACTGAATTTGTTGTAGACTAGAGCGGGCTTTGGGCTTCCCAGGTGGTACTAGTGGTAAAGAACCTGCCTGCCAATGCAGGAGACATGAGAGTCGTGGGTTTGATCCCTGGATCGGGAAGAGCCCCTGGAGGAAGCATGGCAGCCCAGTCCAGGAGAATCCCATAACCAGGCGAGCCTGATGGGCCACAGTCCATGGGGTCGTGAAGAGTCAGACACGACTGAAGTGACTGAGCTTGCAGACACAGAGTGGGCTTCCCTAGTGGCTCTGATGATAAAGAATCTGCCTGCAATGCAAGAGACTCAGGCTTGATTCCTGGGTCAGAAAGATCCCCTGGAGAGGGAATGGCTACCCACTCCATTATTCTCGCCTAGAGAAGTCAGGGGACAGAAGAGCCTGGCAGGCTACAGTCCATGGGGTCGCAAGTCGGACATGTCTGAGTGACTAACACTTTCACTTGCAGAGTGATGTTATATTTTTCATTTCCTTAAATTCAATTATCTTCAGCTAGCAAAATTAATGGTTAAAATGCCCATTTAGCTCCCTGAATTTTCATTCTGGATACCAACAAAAGATGACATTCATTTTAAGAAGTTTCTGACATGGAAGCATTTTAAATGTTTACAAATATAGACTGAGTAAAAAATACTTGCCACTTTTCTGTAAGAGTTTAAGTTAAATCACCTTTTTTTTTCTATAATCAGAGTTCTCACAGGGAATATCACAAAGGGTCTCCTGTTTTTATTATGAGGGATAGATAGGTTAGCAGAGTGTCCTTACAACAAAAAAGACCTTAAGAACTGAAAAATTCAGAAGGACCCACATACTTATCATAACTGGCTTTCTCTATGAAAATAAATTTGAAGTAAATTGTAAATGGTATCAAAGATAAAATTGAAAAAATATGAAAGGTGCTAAGGATAAGAATGTTGTCACGTGTGGGTCTAGTGCATGCTGAGTTGCTTCAGTCATCTCCAACTCTTCACAACCCTAAGGACTCTAGCCCTTCAGGCTCCTCTTGCATGGGACTCTCCAGGCAAGAATACTGGAGTGGGTTACCATGCCCTCGTCCAGGGGATCTTCCTGGCCCAGGGATGGAACCTGTGTCTCTTATGTCTCCTGAACTGGCAGAAGGGTTCTTTACCACCAGCACACTTGGGAAGTCTTTGTGGGTCTCAGCATGATGCTATTTGGCACCATCAAAGCCCCAGGCTGGGGAGCTGAGGAACCTGGCCTCTGGGACTGTAAGAAACGCACGGTTCTTCCAGGAGATGAGCACTCTGATGGCTAACTCTTGAAAAGAAAGCCCCCTGAGGAAGGAACTTGTCTATCTTGTTCACTGCCAGAATACATTAGTGTACCCAGGTTTCTAAAACACAGGTTTTCAAATGTTAAATTATAATTTCTAATAAGTCCATGTATAGCTCCTGTTGTGGAGAAGGCAATGGCACCCCATTGCAGTACTTTTGCCTGGAAAATCCCATGGATGGAGGAGCCTGGTAGGCTGCAGTCCATGGGGTCGCTAAGAGTCGGACACAACTGAGCGACTTCACTTTCACTTTTCACTTTCATGCATTGGAAAAGGAAATGGCATCCCACTCCAGTGTTCTTGCCTGTAGAACCCCAGGGACGGGGGAGCCTGGTGGGCTGCCGTCTATGGGGTCGCACAGAGTCAGATATGACTGAAGCGACTTAGTAGCAGCCGCAGCATAGCTCCTGTTGTGCATCCCCCAAATGGCCTCCCGCCACCCCAGCCTCTTCTTGGTCCTGGGTACTTCAGAAAGGCATCACCTGGCAGAGAAGAGCGCCTCCGGGATGCTACTTGATCACCATCAGTGTCAGTTGTAGTTAGCGCTGCAGTGATACTGGTTCCTTATTCTAGAAACCATCCCTTTACCCACTGTTCTGAGTACCTCCAGTGTGCAGAGTGGTGTCTGCCACACATATGCTACTTCATGAGTTTTTCTGAGTAAAATGATGAATAAGAACCTATTTACTTTCCGTATTTTATATTTTTTAGTTATGCATTTCCCCAGAAACATTGCCTGTTAACTAGTTCAACCCAACAAAACCCACGTATCTGCAGGGGTATTATCCACATTTCCAATGCCATCCATCCAGACAAACCCCGAGTAAGCATCTACTATGTGGCAGAAATCCTTCCGGACCCTGGACCGATCCTCCAGGAGTCTGAGGGAGACAGAGATGTGTTTAGACTTCTTCCCCAAAGTACAGATCACATAAATAATTCACAAGGAGGAGAGAGAATGAGATGTCAAAGAGATTAAATGGGTCATAAGTGTGCTGCTATTCTTCAGGCTCAATTTGACTTCTTTTTGGCTTTAGTCATAGGGTCTAAAAGTTATTTTTATGACCAGCTAAAGACATAAAAATAGGTACAACCATATGACAGGTCAGACTACATAAGCTTGAGGAGACCTCTAGACATACATGTAGAATCTAAACTCAGAATAATTTACACTCATTGCCTAGCTACTGTGCGCCAAGCACTGTGCTAAGACACATCCAAACAGCCTTTCATTCAGTGTCCAAACCACCGCATGAACAAATTCTAGTCTTCACCCTGTTTTACACATAACATAACTTAGTTGAGGGAACTCAAATAATTTGCCAAAAGGTACACAGCTGATAAGAGGCAAGGACAAAATGTAGTCTCGTCTCTTTCTGCCTCCAGAGTTTGGGTGAAGGTACTGCCCCATCTGCCTTGTGAAGATGTAAGCCTAGTACATTAAGCTTCTCTGAAATTGTAAATTTTATGCTAGAATAGCCAGTATTTAAACTAGAGCAGATCTTAAACCTTTTGGCCACTTTAATTTTCTTCCCAGCTTATGAATTGGTACAAGTTGCTATAGCAACACTCTGCAGCCTTTTTCTTCTGCTCTGTGCTCATCAGCCTCTTCTCTCTGACTCCATCATCCAGTCTGGTGTGGCCCCGTAAGTGACTGAAACCCCCACGGCAGACTGGCCGGGGTCTCCCTGGTCACATTTCAAGCAGACATGGGTTTGCTTGTTGAACCTCCTCACTTCACCCACTCAGAACCTTGTTCTTCTGTCTGTTCATCTGATGCCCTTGACTACCGGTCTGATGCCGATTACTGTGTCCATATACTTCCCTGGTGGCTCAGAGGTTAAAGTGTCTGCCTGGAATGCTGGAGACCCGAGTTCAATCCCTGGGTAGGGAAGATCCCCTGGAGAAGGAAATGGCAACCCACTCCAGTACTCTTGCCTGGAGAATCCCTTGGAGGGAGGAGCCTGGTAGGCTTCAGTCCATGGGGTCGCAAAGAGTCGGACACGACGGAGCGACTTCACTTCACTATACTGACCCTACTTACCATCAGAGCTTGACTTATAGTCTATTGTTTCTATATCTCTTAAAATGGTCTCTCGCTCAACTTTCCTAAAGGATATAGATGTGCCTCTTTTGTTTGACTCTGGATATTCAAGGACAAACTTCAGAGAGGTTTGAGATATTCTCTTTCTTGTCTTTTTAATATCCAAAATACCTAGATTTTTTATTAAAAAAAAAAAACAAAGACATTCAATTACATGCCAAGATGGGCCTCCGTACCACATATCTTGTATCCTTCAGAGGACCCATCCTAGCCTTTTGCACCTAGTGAAAGTGAAAGTGTTATTCGCTCATTATTACTGACTCTTTGGAACCCCATGGAAGTACATAAATAAGTTAATAAATAAATGAATGGATGGTTGACTAGTAGATATAGACTAGAGAAGAGCTAGCATTGTGTACAGGTGAAGGAGAATCTAATTTAAGAGGTACAACTTATTCTTTCCTTCTATACAGAGTATCTAAGAAATATTTGATCATTAAGATTACCAGCATTATTTGGAGTTACAATATTGTTTTATAATATTTGTATTTATAATACAAATACAAAAAAATACAATATTGTTTTATAACTTGGTTTACAATATTGTTACTATATTAGCTACAATTTATAAGACATCTACTGTATATCAGACACTAACCTGGGTACTCTTTATAATTTTTAAGTAAATAGCTCCAAAAATATGGAAGACAAGTGCCAGTATTCTTTTTTTATGGGTGTGAAAAGGTAGATTAGGCAGGTTCAGAGAGGTTAAGTATTGATGATCTCTTAGGAAATAAGGAAGAGAGATGGATTTGATCCAATGTCCATTTAATTCCAAAAGTAAGATTTCACTTTCTCCTATACTGCCTCATTATTGAGGGAGTCATAAGAATATTCCCCTTAAAATTTGCAGGTGTTTTCAGGAGATGAAGAATTAGCATGTTGTCTTTAATCTAATACCATAGACTAGGTGACAAGACCATCAAGCTATCACATAGCAGAAAGAATAATCTTGTATAAGCAGAACTCAGGATAGGTTAATTTTGATGGGAAAAAGGAAGTTTAAGAAGATTCAGACAGACATCTCCCCAGATTACCAGGGGGTGAGTCTATATTTCAGTGCACTATATGACCAAGGAGTAAGATGAGGACACGAAATGAGCGGAAGAGGCAGAGAGCCAGACGCCAAGAGAAGGAACTGATAGGAAGCAGGGGGGGAAGGGGAGGGATGGGTGCTGAAAACAAGAGCTGCTTCTTCACAGCAGATAAGGGGCGATTTCCAAGTTCTGTTCCTTTCCCATCTCTGGCTCTGATTACAGGCATGGTGCTATTCCTACAAGAGACAAAAGGGTAGGGCGAGGTAAGGGAAGGAGAAGACATTTCACACTGAAATAACATCACCACTTAAAGTTACCTAATGAGGGGTGAGGGCATCGTAAATTCAAGTCAAGCCACAGATTTACTCTAAAAATTAAAAGCATGCCCAGTTTGAATTAGGAGACAAATGGAATGTAACCATCCATAGGCATAAAAATGTAAGATTCTTCAGCGGTCAACAGTACTTTTAGATTTGAGTCCATGGGTAGAAAAAAATTTAAATAGAAATGACAATCAGGTGCAAAAATGAGCTCTAGGCTAAGGGCCATATTCCCACTTCAGATCCAGGGGTCAGCACAAAGAGCCTTCTAGGCGTAAGGACTGGTATGTCTTCAGCTGAAGCACTTACTGCAAAAGTGAGTTCTTGGCTTCTGTTCCTCTCTGCTCACAGAATACATCTCTAAGGCAGAACATTCCATCTTAAGTGGTTAGGGAAGCTTAAGAAGTTTAAACATATATGTAACTTTCTCTGATATGAACTTAGGAATGTGCCCTAAAGTTGCTCTCAGGGAGTGGTCTTTCCATTTTTGTAAAAATCTTGCTCTTTTTGATTATTCTCTTGCACTATGTCCATGCATGAACAAAAGTCCTTTTAATTGTAAACATAGGCTTCCTGGTGGCTCAGATGGTAAAGAATCCACTTACAATGCAGGAGACCTGGGTTCAATCCCTGGAGAAGAGAATGGCTACCCTTCCAGTATTCTTGCCTGGAGAATTCCATGGACAGAGGAGCCTGGCTGGTTACAGCACATGAGGTCAGAAAGAATTGGACATGACTGACAACTAACACTTTCACTTTTTCACTTTAAGACATAGATAACCAACCACTCAAACCAGGGCTAGCAAATATCATCACTCCAGGCCGATACCCTCAGATCCTTTTGGCCATTTTTGCACCCCTTTTGTGCTGGCTTTCTTGTTGATTGCTTTCTGTGGCCTCATCAATGATTATTCTTTCAAAGACTCCCTCTGGCTATTGAGTTGCACAATCAGGGAGCTGGACATGCTTGGGAGTTTGCATCCCTCTGAGCCCTGAACCCAGAGGCTGATGGTGCAGGGCAAGGGAAAGCCAACTTTTCTAATCTCAGGTCAAGAGAGCTCTGAGGTGAAGCTATCTTCTGTAGACTGTCTGAAATCACAACTTACTCTCTTCTCTTACATTGCTTTCTCCATGTCCTTTCAACTTCTCTTGGGAGTACTTCCTTAGTCAATTACCTGTACATGAACTGTCACTTCAGCATCAGTCTCAAGGGAACCTGACCTAAGACACCCACCCAAATAAAAAGTGGCTGGAGTGACCTGGGTGAAACTGCAAGAGGTGATCACAGACACACACAAAGCACAGCCTCGTCTTGGGAACTGGAGCTCAAGAGCATCTGGGTACGAGAGCTTCTCTCTGCAACTGCAGCTCCATGGTTGCTATAGTGTGTTTGAGTGTGTGTGTGTATTTCTTTTAGAATCTTTCCCAGTCCCCTAATTGCAGACAGCCTTCTCAAACTTCAGGCAGCCTTTCCCAAGGACACAGGTCAGAAGTATAAGACTGGCCACCTTGTACATTTGCATCAGAGATGGACACGCGTGTGCGCACACACACACACACACGCAAAACTTGTTTAAGTTCTAAAGTGCACAAATGAATTAAGCTGAAGGGGAGCAGAAGATAGGTACAGATACATTAGCATATTGCTGTAAATATTTTATATGTGAAAATACACTGATTATATAATATGGAAAATGTTCATGAGAACTGAACATCAGAACTTACTAGTTTACAGGCCTTTCACATAGGCATAGCTACTTTGTAGTCTAGAATAGATGAATGAGAAATATGCTTTGTTTCAAAAAGTATTTGTGTGAAGGGAAAGTGAGTGAGAGGTTAACTGTGAACTGTTGCCTTCTCTTTCCCCCTTAAAGAGTATGAGTGAATATTCACATATATCTTATGTTTTATGAGACAGATAATTACTGAGGCAATTCAGAACCCTGTCTCCCAATCCTTCCCTCTTATCTTCTGCCAGGAGATGGGACACTGCCCAATAGCAACATCTACCCTACAACTACGGTTTTCAAATCTTTCTGGCCCATAGTAACAACACAACCTAGTATATGCCCACACATGCACATCTAAACAAAATGTAAACATAATCAAAACAAATACTTGTGAAATAATACTTATTCTCCCTACCTCTGATGCACTCTGTTTTCCATTGTTTTGTTATAACTGAGTCTATTTCATTTTCAAAAATGCTAGCAGCAAGCAACTAAATTGATTTCAGGGCCCATTAATGGGCTGCAACTAGTGCCTTGGGACATTAAGGCCCTGCATCTAAAGGCTAATATTACTAGAAGTATTACCCCTTTAAGTCATTATCACCCACTAACACCTTGTTGTGCATCAGCTCATTATTCACGTAAGAAACGTGTTTTGAGCACCTGCTCCGTGCTTGTCATTTTGCTGAGAGCCAATAAAGACACAAGCAGAAAAAAAGCACCCGTCTTCACCTTTAAAATATCACCAGCAGGGTCCTTGGTTGCAAGCAGCAGGAGTTTATTCTGACTGATACAAAGAGCTATATACTATATAGTTATGAGAGTGTCATAGATGATAGGTAGATAAAGAGACAGACAGATAGACAGTAGCTTTTCCAGGACCACCAGGAAAGAGAGAGAAACACATAGAACGTTGCGTGGCCCAAGCTACAATCACAATCATACCCCAGAAGGGGTCCACAGCTGTCCCTGCTGGCACTCCACGCTGCAACGTATATGCCAACCCTGGACCCTAGCCGCTACCACTGGCCCATCATGGGCATGTTGCCCTGAGACAGTCCAAGCGGTGGCCACGGTGGTCCTCCCCAGGCCCACATGAAACCTCCTTTTACTGCTTCTCTGAGGCTCCAGCTCTTGAAAAACAGTCTGCGTTGACTGTATCTGATTGTTTGAACTTGGGCCATGTGCCTTTGCATGGTTACATAGAACCGAGATTCTAGAGTCAGATTCCTTGGATTCAAAGCTTGGCTTGTCCAATTACTTGCTGTGCGACCACGAGCAAGTTACTTTCTCTCTGCGGGCTCGTTAGTCCCCTCCTGTATCCATCTGATAATGTGTGCGTGTTCAGTTGCTTCAGTTGTGTCCAACTCTTTGCGGCCCTGTGGACTGTAGCCCACTCAGCTCCTCTGTCCGTGTGATTCTCCAGACAAGAACACTGGAGTGGGTTGCCATGCCCTCCTCCAGGGGATCTTCCCAACCCAGGGACTGAACCTATCTCGTCTCCTGCATCTCCCGCAATACAGGTGGAGTCTTTACCACTGAGCCACCAGGGAAGCCTAGTTTGAGAAGAATGGTACCAATTTCACAGGTATTAATGAAGATTACCAGATTTAAGACTATTATAGTTGGGTTATACATTATGATAGCTGTTATTAAGGACTATATGAGTTATTACTTGTGAAGTACTTAGAAGTGATATCTCTTGGTAGAAGGAGTTGGGAAAGGGAATATAGGAAACTTTCAGATTTTATCATACAAGATGGGGTCAGCCTCCAATCAAGACTCAAAAGATGGAGAAATTTCTAAACCACAGGATGGGCAAAGAAGAATGGTCACTAAGCTAGTAGAAACATTTAAAAGGACTTCCCTGGTGGTCTAGTGGCTAAGACACTGAGCTCCCAATAGGGTGCCCAGTTCTGATCCCTGGCCAGGGAACTGGATCCCACATGCTGCAACTAAAAGTTCTCAGGCTGCAACTAAAGATGCCACATACTGCCTCAAAGATTGCAGATCCTGTGTGCTGTGACTAAGACCCAGGGAACCAAACAACCAAACTGAAATAAATTTTAAAAGGTGAGTTGAACAATTAGATCCCTGCTCCTGGAGGTCAGGGCTCTATAGAAATGAAACCCAGAATAGGATGGAAGTGCAAGAACTATTGCACTTGCCTAATACTTGCCTGGAAAATCCCATGGATGGAGGAGCCTGGTGGGCTGCAGTCCATGGGGTCGCTAAGAATCGGACACGACTGAGCGACTTCACTTTCACTTTTCACTTTCATGCATTGGAGAAGGAAATGGCAACCCACTCTAGTGCTCTTGCCTGGAGAATCCCAGGGACGGGGGAGCCTGGTGGGCTGCCGTCTATGGGGTCACACAGAGTCGGACACGACTGAAGCGACTTAGCAGCAGCAGCAGCAAGGACTATAGGAACTGGGGAACCCTGGCTGCCAGAGACCTCTGTGAGGAGAGCTTCAGAGGAAAGCCAGAGTGGAGAGAGGAGAAGGCCCAGATGCCAGAGACTTCCTTGCTTGACAATTTTGTGATAGACTCCTCCTGTTCTGCCCAACCCTAAGATAATATAAGACACTCTAAGGCAGTAGTCTTCAAATACTTTTGCCCAAACATCCCCTAAAAGAATTTTGCAAACTATCCAAACGCCACAGATTTCTAACATCTAGAATTTTTATCATAAATTTAAATCGCTGAAAATGTTGTGATTTCTGGCATATAATACACATGCTTTAAATATATTCCTCAAAATCTTGAAGCTTCAGATTTAGCTATTTTAATTTATAGAAACTGTATATCCTTAAAAGGAAAATGGCAAAGTTCTCAGTTTCAAATCAATTAGGCAAAACAGACCATTTTTGTCAGGAAAAAAAAGTCTGACTTTATATTTAATTGAAATGCATATATTAATCTGTGTCTCTGAGTTAACCAACTGATTCTGAATTCAAATTCTAAAAGAAATGGAGAAGGTATGGAGCCTTTCCTTGAGTCTGAAGTCTGAAGCAAATAATGTGTTTCTCCTTTAAGATCTTTCCATTAGAAGTTTCTCTTCATGTTCCTCACACAATGCTTCCTTAAGAGCTGTGAAGTCTCAAATTCACCCTTTGGCACCTTGACATTCAAGTCCTGAGTCCTGAGCAAGGCATCATGGTCAAATTTAGGACCAGTAAAGTGGAGGGAGGCAACTGTAAAAAGGGACACAGAGAACCCACAAACCACAGGTTCATTCTCGTCTAGGAAAGAACAAATGTAGAGGTTAAAAAACAGAAGTTTATTCCTTAAAATGAACCCAGCTTATATATTCACTGAAAAATCTCACTGGAGCATGTATTCCAGTTACAAACAAACAAACAAAACTTATTCCAGAGCCATATCTAATGCAGAACTCTTTATATGCATATTTTCTATTATAAGTATATTTTCCATTAGAGAGAGAGAGAGAGAGAAATGACAGATGGACATAGATGTTCTTACTGAGAGTTTGAGCCGATCAGGGCCAATACGGTAGAGGTGCTCCACAACAAAAGGAAAAGGAACATTCAGCAAATGGTGCAGCATTTTATATTACACATTTACTTCTGTCTTTGCCAGCAGCTTAACTTTCTTAGGGGGCCCTACAATGCCTTTGGTTCCAAATTAATCTTGACAAAATATTATATGTAATTGTGAAATAATGTGAATATTTTATGAAGTGCTATGGTATTTAGAGCAAATATATGATCCAGAGAAAGGCAAACAGAAGGATACTAAGGAATCTTGCCAATCCATTTTAAAGGGGAAAGCCAATGGGTTAGGGAGTCCCCAAGTCTCCACTCCCTCCACCTCATTTACCCCTCCATGAAATCAGCCTGAGAGCCTCTGGAGCCAATACTTGCAACCACCTCTGCAGAAGCCTGGACTCCAGTAAGGGACTTTCCTCTCCACATCTAAGGAGCTTGTTGAGTTTAGTTCAGTTCAGTCACTCAGTTGTGTCTGACTCTTTGCAACCCCATGAATCACAGCACACCAAGCCTCCCTGTCTATCACAACTCCCGGAGTCCACTCAAACTCACGTCCATCGAGTCGGTGATGCCATCCAGCCATCTCATCCTCTGTCGTCCCCTTCTCCTCCTGCCCCCAATCCCTACCAGCATCAGAGTCTTTTGCAATGAGTCAACTCTTCGCATGAGGTGGCCAAAGTACTGGAGTTCCAGCTTTAGCATCATTCCTTCCAAAGAACACCCAGGGCTGATCTCCTTCAGAATGGACAGGTTGGATCTCCTTCAGAATGGACTGGTTGGATCTCCTTGCAGTCCAAGGGACTCTCAAGAGTCTTCTCCAACACCACAGTTCAAAAGCATCAATTCTTTGGCGCTCAGCTTTCTTCACAGTCCAACTCTCACATCCACATGACCACAGCAAAAACAATAGCCTTGACTAGACGGACCTTTGTTGGCAAAGTAATGTCCCTGCTTTTCAATATACTATCTAGGTTGGTCATAACTTTTCTTCCAAGGAGTAAGCGTCTTTTAATTTCATGGCTGCAGTCACCATCTGCAGTGATTTTGGAGCCCCCCCAATAAAGTCTGTTTTCATTGTTTCCCATCTATTTCCCACGAAGTGATGGGACCAGAGGCCATCATCTTAGTTTTCTGAATATTGAGCTTTAAGCCAACTTTTTCACCCTCCTCTTTCACTTTCATCAAGAGGCTTTTTAGTTCCTCTTCACTTTCTGCCATAAGGGTGGTGTCATCTGCATATCTGAAGTTATTGATATTTCTCCCGGCAATCTTGATTCCAGCTTGTGCTCCTTCCAGCTCAGCATTTCTCATGATGTACTCTGCATAGAAGTTAAATAAGCAGGGTGACAATATATAGCCTTGACATACTCCTTTTCCTATTTGGAACCAGTCTGTTGTTCCATGTCCTGTTGCTTCCTGACCTGCATATAGGTTTCTCAAGAGGCAGGTTAGGTGGTTCTGGTATTCCCATCTCTTTCAGAATTTTCCATAGTTGATTGTGATCCACACACTCAAAGGCTTTGGCATAGTCAATAAAGCAGAAATAGATGTTTTCTGGAACTCTCTTGTTTTTTTGATGATCCAGCAGATGTTGGCAATTTGATCTCTGGTTCCTCTGCCTTTTCTAAAACCAGCTTGAACATCAGGAAGTTCATGGTTCATGTATTGCTGAAGCCTGGCTTGGAGAATTTTGAGCATTATTTTACTAGCATGTGAGATGAGTGCCATTGTATGGTAGTTTGAGCATTCTTTATCATTGTCTTTCTTTGAAATTGGAATGAAAACTGACCTTTTCCAGTCCTGTGGCCACTGCTGAGTTTTCCAGATTTGCTGGCATATTGAGTGCAGCACTTTCACAACATCATCTTTCAGGATTTGAAATAGCTCAACTGAATTCCATCATCTCCACTAGCTTTGTTCATAGTGATGCTTCCTAAGGCCCACTTGACTTCACATTCCAGGATGTCTGGCTCTAGGTGAGTGATCACAACATTGTGATTATCTTGGTCGTGAAGATCTTTTTTGTACAGTTCTTCTGTGTATTCTTGCCACCTCTTCTTTATATCTTCTGCTTCTGTTAGGTCCATACCATTTCTGTCCTTTATCGAGCCCATCTTTGCATGAAATGTTCCCTTGGTATCTCTGATTTTCTTGAGGAGATCTCGAGTCTTTCCCATTCTGTTGTTTTCCTCTATTTCTTTGCATTGATCACTGAGGAAGGCTTTCTTATCTCTTCTTGCTATTCTTTGGAACTCTGCATTCAGATGCTTATGTCTATCCTTCTCTCCTTTGCTTTTCACTTTTCTTCTTTTCACAGCTCTTTGTAAGGCCTCCCCAGACAGCCATTTTGCTTTTTTGCATTTGTTTCCCATGGGGATGGTCTCAATCCCTGTCTCCTGTACAATGTCATGAACCACATTCCATAGTTCATCAGGCACTCTATCTATCAGATCTAGTCCCTTAAATCTATTTCTCACTTCCACTGTAAATTGTAAGGGATTTGATTTAGGTCATACCTGAATGGTCTAGTGGTTTTCCCTACTTTCTTCCATTTAAGTCTGAATTTGGCAATTAGGAGTTCATGATCTGAGCCACAGTCAGCTCCCAGTCTTGCTTTTGCTGACTGTATAGAGCTTTTCCATTCTTGGCTGTAAAGAATACAATCAATCTGATTTCGGTATTGACCATCTGGTGATGTCCACAGTAGAGTCTTCTCTTGTGTTGTTGGAAGAGGGTGTTTGCTATGACCAGTGTGTTCTCTTGGCAAAACTCTATTAGCCTTTGCCCTGATTCATTCCATACTCCAAGGCCAAATTTGCCTGTTACTCCAGGTGTTTCTTGACTTCCTACTTTGCATTCCAGTCCCCTATAATGAAAAGGACATCTTTTTTGAGTTTTAGTTCTAAAAGGTCTTGTAGGTCTTCATAGAACTGTTCAACTTCAGCTTCTTCAGCATTACTGGTTGGGGCATAGACTTGGATTACTGTGATATTGAATGGTTTGCCTTGGAAATGAACAGAAGTCATTCTGTCATTTTTGTGATTGCATCCAAGTACTGCATTTCAGACTCTTTTGTTGACAATGATGGCTATTCCATTTCTTCTAAGGGATTCCTGCCCATAGTAGTAGATATAATGGCCATCTGACTTATATTCACCCATTCCAGTCCATTTTAGTTCGCTGATTCCTAGAATGTCAATGTTCACTCTTGCCATGTCCTGTTTGACCACTTCCAATTTGCCTTGATTCATGGACCTGACATTCCAGGTTCCTATGCAATATTGCTCTTTACAGCATCAGACCTTGCTTCTGTCACCAGTCACATCCACAACTGGGTATTGTTTTTGCTTTGGCTCCATCCCTTCATTCTTTCTGGAGTTATTTCTCCACTGATCTCCAGTAGCATATTGGGCACCTACTGACCTGGGGAGTTCCTCTTTCAGTATCCTATCATTTTGCCTTTCCATACTGTTCATGGGGTTCTCAAGGCAAGAATACTGAAGGGGTTTGCCATTCCCTTCTCCAGTGGACTATATTCTGTCAGACTTCTCCACCATGACCCGCCCATCTTGGGTGGCTCCTCAGGGCATGGCTTAGATTCATTGAGTTACACAAGGCTGTGGTCCTAGTGTGATTAGATTGACTAGTTTTCTGTGAGTATGGCTTCAGTGTGTCTGCCCTCTGATGCCCTCTTGCAACACCTACCATCGTACTTGGGTTTCTCTTACCCTGGATGTGGGGTATCTCTTCACGGCTGCTCCTTACCTTGATCGGGGGGGTATCTCCTCACCACCACCCCTCCTGACCTTGAACATGGAATAGCTCTTCTAGGCCCTCCTGCGCCCATGCAGCCACCGCTCCTTGGATGTGGGGTCCAAGGAACTTGTTAGAAAGTGTTAATCGCTCAGTCATGTCCAACTCTTTGCGGGTTACCCCATGGACTGCAGCCCACCAGGCTGCTCTGTCCACAGACATCTCCAGTCAAAAATACTATAGTGGATTGCCATTCCCCTCAGCAGAGGATCTTCCTGACCCAAGGACTGAACCCACGTCTGCTGCATTGCAGGTCAATTCTTTACCTGGGAGCTTGAGCTGGTAAGGAGCTTAAGCTGGCCACAAATATTTAGACAGTTTGAAGTTAAATTCCCCAATCACTGTCAAGTTGATTTTAAATAGAAATCTTCCTTTCCTTCTCTTAGCATGTGTATGACTGACACAGCATTTTGCAGGAAATGAGAAATGTGCACACCAATCTTTATACATTTTCAGTTCAGGCAAAATCTTTAAGGAATTAATTATGTGTCTTGGATCTGCTGTTATTCAATTTGTCAAGGCAATTTCTGTGTGCCAGACAGAGTTTTCTACTCCTAGTCATTCACTTGCCCCCTGAATGATAGGGAAACAGAAGCCCTCAGAGTCCTCAAGGCCAAATGAGTGAAAGAAAGAAAAGAAAGAAAGGCAGAAAGAGTGAGAGAAAGAGAGGGGAAAACACTTATTATATGCAAAGTATCTAACCAAATATCTTTGTACCTAAGCAAGTTTAGCCTTTCTCCCAGGAGAAGATAATTTCTACTCTTTCCTCTTTCTTCTGTTCCCCTGAATTTGTCTTGAGAAACTAATGAGCAATTGTAAAAGCTCCATGAAATGATTAAAACAGAGCACAGATGAAACATGACGAATGAACTCCTGTGGAGATGTACTTTGGGTGAGCAATGCTGAAATCACCCTGAATAGCTCTGCAGGGCTCAGGATAACAGAGATGCAAGAGCACCGGCCTGTGGCCCCAGTGGCCTGCCACAGTTTCTGACTGAGCAAGAGCAGTGGAAGGAATGGAAGGTGTGAAAAGGTGGGTGAGCAAGTGTACGGCAATCCATGCAACACTAGACCTTGTAACACACATCTGAAAACTTCTCTTTAGATGTTAGACTCCCATAAGGACAGAGGACAAATTTACTGTATCAGTTACTAAGACCAAAGGAGAAGACACAGCCCACTTTACCTCCCCAACAATGACATGATTCCCTTGTCAGTAGGGACTTTCATCTCTGACCCTTCTCTTCCCCCAACACTGAATATTATTAAAGATGTATTTTGAGATTATATTTTCTGAATTTTTACCCCTTTTAACTGGAATGAGCATTATATCAAGAGTTACTGAGGGGCTACTTGAACTTGACCTTCCGTCTAAAGTATAACCCTTTACATTCCACAAAAGAGGCGCTGTTGTCCTGCTCACAAGGCATGGTGATAAGAAGACCGTCATGGAAGGAGGTCATGGATGGAAAGCTAGCTACCAGCTTATTGCCAACCCAGTAGTGTTTCCCTCTCTTTCTTGCAAAGGGAACTCTTCATTTATTTCAGTGTCCACCTGAGGACAAGCTTCCTGATCTCTAGCTCAGGAACGCATTCCGATTTATGTGAGCCATTCACAGCAATGCCACTCCTCTTGCCTGTGATTTGAGTAGGTGATACAGTTCTGGTCAGGTAGCTGAGACAGGAAATCATTGAAGGCTTCCAGAAAAGGTTTTCTTACTCAAAAATCACGTCACAAGGAAGACAAAACCAGTTTTCCTGCTGGATGTAGTGACTGGATACGGTAGCCAGTACTTGTCCAGTCATCTGGCAACTTTCTGTGAGCCTAACTGGAGCACACCAAATGTGGCGGACCAGAAAGGGGAAGGAGTGCAGACCCTTGACAATGTCACAAAGATGCTGAGCTAAAGAATTCTGGCACTGTCCTATCTTGCCCCTTCTCATGTCCTTATTATCTCAACCTTCTGTACTGGCTTTAACGTGTGCTCCCATTCACTGATCTTCTTCCATAAATGACTGAAACCTAAGTCTCCCCCCTTGATTTAGCGGACTTGGTGATTCACTTCTAAAAAATAGCCCAGGGTGGAAGTGAACGTACACAACTTCAGAGACTAGATCTTAAAAGGGCAAAGGCTTCCTCTTCACTTTCTCTCTCAGAGCACTCATAGTAGATGAAGCTACCTGTCATGTCCGGAGGACACTCAAGCAGCCTAAGGAGAGGCCCACGTGGTGAGGAACGGAGCTCGTCTGCCAACAGACACACAGGTAAACCATTCAGAAGCAGACCTTTCAAGCCCAGTCGAGCCTGAAGGTGACAGAAGTCTCTGCCTATATCCTAACTGCAACTTCATAAGAGACTCTTAGCCAGAACAATCCAGCTAAACCACTCCTGAAGTGCTGACTCATGCAAATGCTGATATAATATCATTGTTGTTTTAACCACTACTTTGTTGGAGAAATTGTTATAAAAGAGTAGATAACAAAGACGCTTTTTAAGATTTAGTCTAACTTTTTCAAAGGTATATTAATTGATAAAATGTTCTGAAAGTCTGCATGCTAAAGCCAGAGCCTTACAGAGCCCTTCAGAGGTCCCCTAGATCATTTTCCTCTTTCTTTAAAAGGGCATACGATACACTCTGAGACAAATAGATATCTCTCTCATATGACCTTCCAAAAAAGGAGATAATAGTTGTTCTAGGGCTTTACTTTTACAGTCATCTGGTGAGAGGCTAAAATCCTCTAGCTATGATTAAACCAACCGCATCTTGAATCCTTAAACTGAGTACTATTTCCCAAATTTCTTATAGGAAAAGTATCTTGAATAACATTAACAGATATTCTACCAAAAAAAAAAAAGAGAGAGAGAGAGAGGGAAGTGATAGGGATTCAAAGCATACACATACTGTATTGAAGACTTTGGAGAAGTCTTTCTGCAAAGAAATCTGTTTAACTTTTGTTTAAGTCATAGTTTCTCAAATTTAGTGTGACTATAGACAGTCCTTGGGGCCTCCCTGGTGGCTCAGAGGTTAAAGCGTCTGCCTGGAATGCAGGAGACCTGGGTTTGATCCCTGGGTTGGGAAGATCCTCTGGAGAAGGAAATGGCAACCCACTCCAGTACTCTTGCCTGGAGAATCCCATGGAGGGAGGAGCCTGGTAGGCTGCAGTCCATGGGGTCGCAAAGAGTCAGACACGACTGAGCGACTTCACTTTCTTTCTTTCTTTCTTTCTATATAGACAGTCCTCTAATTCTCCTTTCTTCCAACAAAAATACCTATGATAATTTCTTGAGAGATAAATGTTCTTTAGGACACAGAGAAAGATGACAGTGGATGAGAAAGAGAGCATCACAATACATTGAATGAATGTATTAACATGAATGATCAAAATAATTCAACACTATACTCAAAATACCCCAGCCATCCTACGGAGATACAGTCACCTCCATTATCTGAGTAATTCAAAGTGGCTAAGTTTAGACTTAGATCTCAAGTCAGAAATGGTATAAGAATTAGTAATGTGCAATGTGCAAAATAGGACTCATGCACATTTACTCAAAAAGATTAGCACTTTTCTCCAGAAGTCCAAACTTTCAGATTAGTTTCTTCTTTCCATTAAGCAATAAAATGTTGCTTTCTCCTCTAAATTTTTTTTATTTTAATATTTCAGGAGAATTTTTCCTCTCAAATATTTGGCAAAGGAAAAGAACTTCTTACAAAGATTGCTAAAATATTGATATCTGGTATATAAAACCCCAAATTCACGTGCCAGTGCCTGCTAAAATATCAAATAATTCCCTAATGATGCCCCCACTAGTGCCAAGGCTGGCAGTGTCAGTTCCTAGATTCTATCCTGTTAAGCCCCAAGTCAGTTCAATTCAGTCGCTCAGTCATGTCCGACTCTTTGCGTCTCCATGGACTGCAGCACGCCAGGCTTCCCTGTCCATCAGCAACTCCCAGAGCCTACTCAAACTCATGTCCATTGAGTCAGTGATTTGGGTTAAGCCCCAAAGCCAAATGAATAAAGCCCCACACTCTTGAGTAAGTAGGAAGATCACTCACAGGAGTCAGTTAGGACTTCCTCTAACCAGACAAGGTCCCATAAGGTAAATGGTTCTGTCCTGGGGCTGGGCCAACCTTTATGCCCAGAATACCTCTGACTTTTCCTGATTATACCTTTGAAGGAATTTCTTTACCATTTAAAAATCAAATCACCAACCCTTTAAAACTTTTTAGAAATGGGATCTATGGAAATGAATATATTCAAGCAGGTACATGAGAAGCCCCACTTTTCTCCTCTGCCCCAGCCATCAAAGATGGCTCTCCATCTTTGATACTTGTAGTTGGCCATCATGCTTGCCACTCAGGAAAGGGAGACTGCTTTTTTTGGTCTTGTCCAGGAGAGGACATGAATGCTTTTCCTTAGTTCCATTAGTAGCAATTTCCATTTAGGAAAAGGAACTCCAAAGAAAAGAAATGGAGTAATTACAGAGCAATCTTTGAGTGGTCAGTTTTTGAAAGGACATCTTTCGGATGCTACAACTGCTGCAGTCTTAACGGCTGGTAAATCTGTTTGGACATTTTCCTGGTTTCTTCTATTAGTTAACCCATTAACTGGCTAATCCATTGCCTATAATCCTTTATTGAGAGAGGATATTACCATCTTGGTCAAGGATGAAATGACTACATTCTTTCTCATCCATACCATCACTCCCAGGAGTCCAAGTTTCATTTTTTGTTTGTTTGTTTGTTTGTTTGCTTATGAAAGATCCCTCATCTTCAGCTTTCCTAAATTCCTATATCCTTTCGTCAGCCAATCCATGAAGGGCATTGCTCAATCCTAGAATTTCTAAGAACTTAAGAACACCTGCACCATATTTTTTTCCTTTTGGCTTGCTCGAGGGAAAGATGGACATCACATCACATGGTAGACTGTGTTCCCAAACAGAAACCACAGCTACTAATCTTGAAACTAGGGAGAACTGAGATGGTCTCAGAAACCAGAGTGGATCCATGGAGTGGAGTCACACAGAACCTAAAAAGACCCAGGGTTTTTAGACTGTTTTCCCCCCATGACATGAGGTCAGGCTTCTCACTGACTCTCAGGAGGAGGAAGCTGTGGCTGTAGCTCACGGCAGGACCCAGCCCACACTGTCTACTGCCTGCAGCAATGAGTGGCTCAGGATCTGTTATGTGAGGCCCAACAGAGGTTCATCCCAGGCGAGAAGTGTTGCCAACACAGGTGACTTAGCAAGGATGGAGAACCTCCTGTAGGAACAAACAGCACACCCTAGATGGTGGCAGCAGTAACTTCAGCCAGACTTATCTACACAGCTTTGGAGAGGCTGGAGAATATCTCACCCACACAGCCAGATACCGCTTGGTGTGTGGGAGTTACTGTCTTTGAGGAACACGTTCATTCAGGATGCAGACCCATGTTGAGGTGGGTGGATAGGAGGAGGATGAGAAGGCCACCTAGAAAAGAAAGAGTATTTTGTAGGATTCTTTTTGTAGTTTTAGTAATTATTTTTCTAGAAGAGAAATGTGGCTGTATAGCATTTTTTTTAAACTAACTGATCACTCCCCATCACCTCCAATATTTCCTACCTTCTCTGTGCTCATAATTACATGGCAGGGAGATGACAGCAGGAAGCAAAGATAAAAAGAACTATTCCAATCAGTCCCAAAGGCAGAAAGAGAGTAGCTGTTTACTGAGCCTTAGACAACATCCCGAAAGAGTCCAAACCTCAGCACAGCTTGAACTTAGCAGACCACATCAATGGGCCAGGAGGGCTAGGAGCCAGCGCAAAGACCACCCTCGCTTCTGACACCTGATGCAAGGTTGGGGGTCCTCAAGCACACTTCTGGTACCAAGGGTAAATTCGAGTTTCCCCAAGAACACTCTCAGTTTGAATAATTCACCAAATTAAAAAGCAGCAAAGGGAAGAGGCACATATGTCAAGAGCATTCCATGTACGAGCTTCCAGTGGTCCTCTCCCGGTGGAGTCATGCAAACAGCACTTACTTCTCCCAACAAAGATATGTAACAATACACAGTGTGCAGAGTACTGCCAACCAGACAAGCTCACTCTGGCCTTGGCAGTCAGAGTTTTTCCTGGGGCTCGGTCACGTAGCTATGGTAGACAACCACATTGCGTGACCCAAGGATCCCTAAGTAAATCCCACTGTCACCGCACATTGTCTGTCACGGCTGGTTTTTCTGAATGCACTGCAACAGAGTTCATTTCCATGCTTCTGCAGCTTCTAGGGGTCACCTGGGGTGTTTTGCTTGCATTCCCTTCCTCCAGCCTCAGAGCACATCACTCCCTTCTCTATTTCCCTCATCACATCACTTTCAACTGTGACCCTTACTCTTCCAGAGTCTCTGTTACAAGGTTCCTTACCTAGGGTAACCTTCCACCTCAAGATCTTAAACTTAATTACATTTGCCAAGCCCCTTCTGCCATATAAGGCAACATTCACGGTTTGCAAGCACTTGACAGAGACATATTTGGGAGTCCATCATTTAGTTTATTTCAGATGGGTTGTACGCCTAAAGAGTCATAGGTACCACCAAAAAAATGTATTTTATCTGACTTATAGTAAGAGATTTGTTATGAATAGCAAATATTTGTTTCTCAGAAACATTTATAATATGGAGAAAACTTAAAATTTTCTTAAAAGGAAAAAAAAATCCCTTCTTAAAGAGACATACATTATGTAGTATAAATGTTTTGATACCCTGGAATGCTAGCTGCTTCAAAGAGTGAAAGGGCTAGGATAAAATATAACTAAGTAAGCCTGCATAAAAAGAGAGCTCATGGAGAAGAATTAGAATCTACTTGGTGGGGTGGAGGGTGGGGCAGGGAGGTATGGTCAGTGGAGAAAACAAAATGATTCATGAGAATTTCCTGAGTGCTGAGTCTTGTGTACTCTGATGCTTGGGAAGATTTGAGGGCAAGTGGAGAAGCGGGTGACAGAGGATGAGATAGTTGGATGGCATTACTGATTCAATGGGCAGGAGTTTCAGCAAACTCTGGGAGATGGTGAAGGACAGGGAAGCCTGGGGTGCTGCAGATCATGGGATCGCAAACAGCAGGACACGACTTAGCAACAGAATAACAACAAGGGTTGATCCAACACTTTGTGGAAGAGCAAAACTAACTTTTTTTTTTTTTTTTTGCTTTTGTGATAAAGTGCCTCTCCCAAGGATCAATTCCATAAGGCATTATCTTATCTTATCCTTACAAAAATAACTATATTAATTTAACCTCACGAAAGACATTTTTCTTGATATTCTTGTGGTAATTATTTTAGGAAAACCTGCCAGTATTTAAAAGCTTGTTTGTTACTAAAAGTTTACCCAGATGCTTACCATACAATGTTTAATATCACTTCATATTTTTATTGAAAATTATACCAAATAACACTAAAATCAAAATGATTCACATTTACTTCAATTGTGGGTATTCTGAATCTTCTCACTTTAAAAAGTCTGATGAGATTTGCATTCCCATCTGATAAATGAGAGTCACGGTCACATGTGATGGAGTCATTGCTCATATCCCTGGTGTGGGTTAAAAACAGTCTCTAAAATAGGCTCTGTTGCTTTTCCTGATGTCTTGACTACATTATACTACATCTGCAACCCTGCAGGTGTCTTCAGTTCACTGCAAAGCAGTTTGTGCTATCAACTAACAGCAGCGTGTGCTAAGATCACCTTGGAAAGAGACTTCTGCACTTCAGATTTCGCTTTAAAAAAGAGAGAAAAATATTTTACTGGGATTGCTCATATAATTAAGAGGCTGTACAGAGAAGGGATTAAGCACATGGACTCAAGAATCAAACTGCCTGGTGTCAAATCTGTGGCCAGCCCTTAGTAACAGAAAATGTGAGGCAAATTCCTGGAACTTTTTTTCCTGAGTTCCCTCAACTGTAAAATGTGGATAAACAGTGCTTTGTAGGGCTGTGGTAAGACTGTCAGTCCCAGCACTAAGAACAAGACCCGGCTGTAGGCAGCACTCAGTAATGGGGCTAAAGCATCATCCTCTCCCCCTCCTCTCCTCTGACCTCACGTTCATCTCATCACTACCCTCTCGTGTCCTCCCTTTTCCTCTTCCCCGTCTTCAGCTTTATACAAGGCTTTGAAATTGGCTCTCCTTTTGCATCCCCACTCTGTCCCCGGCTGAATTCAGCAACATATTAATAAAGCATCCTGCTATTACTCTTCAATAATAACAATAGTTAACATTTTTGAGCATTCACTATGTTCCTATTATGCATCCTTTTGTGAAATATACCCTACATCCCTAAGCAGTCTCCTCCCTGAACTCCATGGAAGCATACTGTCATATTTTTCCTTGTGTCCTCCTCCTTTCTCTTAAAGGCTGGCTTTCCTTGGCATTCTTTCCCAGTCCCTTCTCTGTACACTTTCCTTTGGCTGGTAAAGATTGCACATTTACAGTAACCTACTATATGCTGATAATCTCAAAACTGTATCTCCAGCTTGAACTTCTCCCCAGAGTTCCAGAATCTGATGGATGTGCACGGAACATCTCAACTTAGATGTCCCACTGTAACGCGAAGCCAGCACAGGCAACCTGAGTTCATCTTCACACCAAACTCTTTCCCTTCTTGCATTCCTATCTAAGAAGCAGCAGCATCCCCACCCCATCCCAAGATGTAACGTGTTAAATACTGAGTTGAAAAATTAAGAGCATGAAAATGGGCTCTGCCCTCATGGAACTTAGAATCTAACTGGAGGATACAATAGAAGAAACAAGTAAATAGGCCATACTTAATTTTCTGTCTTTGTACTATTATTACTTACATAATTAAGTGTACTCTTTTCTTGGGATTTTTTCATTCAGTTCAGTTCAGTTCAGTCGCTCACTCGTGTCCGACTCTTTGTGCCCCATGAATCGCAGCACACCAGGCCTTCCTGTCCATCACCAACTCCCAGAGTTCACTCAAACTCACATCCATCAAGTCAGTGATGCCATTTTTTTCGTTAGCTTTTTATAAAACTGACTAACTCTGTCATATTTTACCATGCATACTTTCTTATTCAGTAATTTTTCTGCATTCACCAACCTATTATTTTTAAATGATCAGGGCTAATGACCTTTCCTTCTATGAACTTTTGTCTACCACTAAATCAACAATGGCAGCCCACTCCAGTACTCTTGCCTGGAAAATCGCATGGACAGAGGAGCCTGGTAGGCTGCAGTCCATGGGGTTGCTAAGAGTCGGACACGACTGAGCGACTTCACTTTCCCTTTTCACTTTCATGCATTGGAGAAGGAAATGGCAACCCGCTCCAGTGTTCTTGCCTGGAGAATCCTGGGGACAGGGGAGCCTGGTGGGCTGCCGTCTCTGGGGTCGCACAGAGTCGGACACGACTGAAGCAACTTAGCAGCAGCAGCAAATCCACAAAGGTTTTCTCTATCGGGAGATCTTACGAATGGTCAAGTTTGTCTTCCAGTTTTTCTATTTGTTTATGTTTCATTCTGTTCTATTAGACAATTGTTATTGATGAGGTATTACTAAAATTTAATTTATGAAGTTCTCCAAATCTTAATAAATAGGTAGGATGAGAAAGCAACCTGCCTAGTTGATTGAGATTGCCTAGATAGCAGTGTCTTTCATTTCTGAAATATTTGATACCATCAATTTTTCTATCTTAAAATTTGCATCTTCCTTGGTTTAGCAACAGAACTTTTAGGTTTCTTCCTACCTTTTCAGCTTTGACACCTCTCTCCTATTTTCTCATCCCTCCTCCTTTTTCCTTCTGGTTGTTCCCACAGCTAACGTCTTAGACATCTGTCCTCACCTGATTACTTTCCTTGACTCAGTTCTGGCCCACAGTATCAAAGATACTTTGATTAGGATGACTTCCTATTCATATTCAGCAAGAATAAAATTCAACATAAAATCTCCTGCAGCCTTCAACTGGCTTACTCTCCAATTTCTCAAAGGATTGATAACAATCCTTTCTTCAATCAAAATCCCAGTTTAGTTCAGTTCAGTTCAGTCACTCAGTCGTGTCCAACTTTTTGCAACCCCATGAATTGCAGCATGCAAGGCCTCCCTGTCCATCACCATCTCCCAGAGTTCACTCAGACTCACGTCCATTGAGTCAGTGATGCCATCCAGCCATCTCATCCTTGGTCGTCCCCTTCTCCTCCTGCCCCCAATCCCTCCCAGCATCAGAGTCTTTTCCAATGAGTCAACTCTTCACATGAGGTGGCCAAAGTATTGGAGCTTCAGCTTTAGCATCATTCCTTCCAAAGAAATCCCAGGACTAATCTCCTTCAGAATGGACTGGTTGGATCTCCTTGCAGTCCAAGGGACTCTCAAGAGTCTTCTCCAACACCACAGGTCAAAAGCATCAATTCTTCAGTGCTCAGCCTTCTTCACAGTCCAACTCTCACATCCATACATGACTACTGGAAAAATCATAGCCTTGACTAGATGGAACTTTGTCAGCAAAGTAATGTCTCTGCTTTTGAATATGTTATCTAGGTTGGTCATAACTTTTCTTCCAAGGAGTAAGCGTCTTTTAATTTCATGGCTGCAGTCACCATTCTGCAGTGATTTTGGAGCCCCAAAAAATAAAGTCTGACACTGTTTCCACTGTTTCCCCATCTATTTCCCAACATATACTCAAACCTCAGAATCACCTTCAACTCTCCTTTTTCTCCCTTATTTCATTGGTTAACTATGTCTACTAATGCTGTCTTTAAACATTTTTATTATTATTTACATCTATACCTATATCTCTAATCTAATAGACTAATGATCAAAGGCCAGCCAGAACTCTTCCCTGTAAGTCTGAACAACACCCTAATTTCTGTTCATGAATGCACTCTCTTCATCCTTCAATGTCTACCATGCACTTCTACCAGAAGAATCATCCCTATCATGCTATTTCCAAAATTTAAAAAACCTTAGGGTATAAATGACAAAGTCCAACACTGTTATCCTAATTTTCAAGTCCTTGTATGATCTGATTGTATTTAGTTTCTTACTAAAGACCTTTAAACTAAGGGCAAAAGGAAAAAAAAAAGATGAAAAAGAAAGGGAAGGAAAATGAAAAAGGAAAGAAAAAATGGAAGAGAGGAAAATTTAAAAAATTTTAAAAGAAGGGTATTTTTGTTGGAAATGACAGACACCAATCTCAAATTAATCACAGAAATAAAATCATTGACACATATAATTAGGAATGTGAGGTTTGAATCTGGCTTCAGGATAGTTGGATCCAGGGTTTTACATGATATCATTAGGACACTGTGTCTCTCTTTATTTCACAGCTCTGTTTTCCTCAGTATCTGCTTTATTCTATGCCAAAGTCTCTGGAAAAAAAAAGAAAAAAAGAGACCTGAACCAGTTTAGCCAACTCATTTAGATAGCATCACCAAATTTCTGTCATGAGCTCTGACTGGCTCACCTTGACCTTGTGCCCAATTCTAAACCCATCACTGCAACCAAAGACAAGCGGTAAGTTCATTAGCAGATGTGGGACACATCCTCATCCCTGGAATTAAGCTTAGTTTGAACCCTACCAAACCCAATGTTTGAGACTGGGGCAGAGGAGACTCTCAAAAGAGATTTTTACATGGTATAATACACATTTATGTGAGACAAACTAAATTTGAAAGAGCCATGAGCAGAGTAATCTGCTAACCTGAAAGTGTCAATTCTGCTAATCAGCTATTGGTGAGATTTCTGTCAAGCTAATTCAATTTTATTTGTGCTTCACTTTCTTTCACAACAAAATGGGCATAGAATTTATGCCACCAGCTGCTCCCCAAAAACAAGATCCTCAGATGAACCTTGACTGCCAACATCACAAAAGGCAAAAGTTTGTAGAGTCCAGTGTGGGCCTTACACTGAAGTTCTTCACAGTCATATATGGAGCTTTTGACTTTAAAGCACTTTCATACTGTCTAATTTGATCCAAATAAGACAACCGTGAAATACCTAGCTTTTCATTTTGCACATAATGCTTTGCTTCTGAGGCCACAGCCCCCTAAAAGCATCTCAGCTGTTCCATAGAGTCAGTCATTTCCTCCCTTCCCACTCTCATTCTTTCCAGCAAAGTCACATGTAAAGAAGGAGGGTGGTGTCTCAGCACTGACTGTAGAGAGCCCACTCTGCTAAGGGGCTGACATCTGTTTAGAGGACACTGCAAGGCCTTGCCTCTCCTCCCCAACTGAAAAGTCAATTCCCACTGACTCCGTGCCAAGAGCAGCCCCAGCTTCCTCCAAAATTATCTCTGCTGCTCTTCCAGTCTACTTCTAGAGTTTTATAGTCAACCAATTGAGAGATCAAAACCAAAACCAACCAACCAAGAAACATACAAAATTTCTTCTAAGAAAAATAAGAAAATCCCAGTCTCTTTACTATTAACCCAATTTTTCCCCTGGGGCAGGGATGATTAGTAAGATTTGGAAACACAGTTTACAGTTTAAATTTCTCAACAAGTTTATCTTGGACATTTTAAAAGGTATAAATTCAAAGAAATAATGTATAACTATAGAAGTCCCTATTTTTTTAATTCCCTCCTCCACAATAGTTTATAGTTGTTTGTACACAGTAGCTACTTTAAAATTCTTTGTTAAAATTAATTAAAATACTATCTTTGGAGGTTCTAAGTACCAAACTTATTTTTTAAAAAAACTTTTAAATTCAGATCTCATTAATTCAGATTCTGTGTTCTTTCAATCAAGAACTGAAGTAAATTGTCTACCTTTATAATATTAAAAAGCAATGTGACATGATAAATGATGAGTAATATTGAACTACATTATAGAGGGATATTTATCAACTTTGAAAAACAGTTTTAGTTTTATCATTTGCATAGCAATTATATAATGTAATTATGATAGACATCACTTATTGAGTACTGATTGGGTGTTACTCTAACTGCTTTATATTATCTTATTAAATCCTCAAAACAAATCTATAAGGCAATTACTTTCTTTACAGATGCAAAAACTAAATCTCAGAGAGAAACTATTCAGGGGTTTTACATAATAAGGTTGGACCCTAGCACCAAACATTATGCTCTTAACCAATACACTGTACTCTTCCTCCTTCTAAGAGGTGACCACTCTTTGGAAGAGTGCTTTGATGTGGTAATTTTAAATTATTTTTGTACATACCTTAAATAAAGGCATCTTGACAGGAAATATTTTGATAACATATTTCAGTTATTGTATAAATTTTAGTATTCATGTAATGTTTGAAGTAAACATATTTCTTATCAATGTCTTACAAACATGTTCTCTTATGAGTTGCTGAGATGTTCCTAGACTGCTCCTTCATTTATTACCAGTTTAAGTTCACATGCTATACTCCACACATGCAGCCCTCACTTACATTTCTAATAATTTTTGACTCAATATTTGCTGCCACTTCAATTTTCATGAGCCACATTAAATGTATTAGATATCAGTTATATTTGTTGGAAAATACATTTGTTGGTCCTAAATCTTAAATAATGGAGATAAACTGCTGTTGAGAGAGGTAGAGAACCAATCATCTCTATAAACCCCAAAATATTTAGTTTCCCACAAAAGTCTTATTCTAATAATTTAATATTTCCTGTAATGCTATTTCCCTGGTGTAAAGATCAGCTCAGTGTGTTCTACACTTTTTGGACCACTTTGTATTTTGGATCAGATATGTATGGCAGTGAACAGCTGTGGAGAAAGTAGAAGACAGTGTGCTGGATAAGGGCCTGCCAAAACACACTGACATGATTTCTCACTATTTTGAAACAACAACCATACAAACTATATATTTCCAGTCTTCACTGTAACTCAGCCCTCCCTTATGGGATACGTATGAGAGAGAGATGCCCTGATGGTAGTCACTTCTATGTCAACAATCAGTAGGCTAGAATCTGTCCTGGCTATCTCAGTTCTATCAGGTTCAAAGACCATTTGTCATATATACCCAGAGACAAAAACAAGAGTCCTTCTCAGACAGCTGTGCCTAAGAGCCATGCAAAAGTGAATGGCCGTCCAAGGAATATCTTCATGGAAAAAATTCCTGAACACTAAAATGCACCACTTCTCTCTCCTGCCCTGTCAGCCGGTCACCTTTCCCAAGCATGAAACAGCTCACTGTAAGTGGACAACATGTTCTCAGCTGCGGCTGACTCATATCATGACTGGGAATCCAAATCAGCTTCTTTCCAGTGTGGGAAAAATCTGCACTTAATCAATTCCCTATGTAGAAGGCATTTCCAATTTTTCTCATCCTCTCTGGAGAACTAGAAAGTCACCTAACTTGAGACTTGGTGACCAAAACTCACCCATCTAAAATGTGAAATAAAGGACAAAGATTGTTGGTGGATCTCTTACTAGAATGTTCAAAGAGGAAAGCAGAGAACAACAAATAAACCATAGAACTTGGGCTAGAAAACTGAAGCAATGGTAAATTCATAAAGACAAATAAATGAAAAAACAGAATCCTGACAGCACTTTCTCCTCTCAACCAGCAATTTTCCATAGCAACCTATTCTGATTACAAATAAAAGTGCTGCTGGAAGACCAAGGCTAGTGAAAGCATTTTCATTGCTCAACACAAATATTATCATATTAAAAGTGCTGTCAAACAGGCTCCATGGATGGAGCACGTAGGTTGCACCACTGAATGAGACAGTAAGATTCAAGTAATTGCAGCTGTCTATCAACAAGGGGTCAAAAACTGCAGTCTAACACAAAGGCATTCAAAATTTTAAACTCCAGAAAAGAATTTTAATTATAAAGTATTTGAGACAAAGACAAAGGTCTAGGATATAATGAGCACTCCTCTACACACGATTTGTAGATCCTCCATGAGCATTAAACTTCAGTTTAAGTCCCCTGCATGCCCTTCCTTGATAGCTCTAAACTCACTCTTGCCATAGGTTACCACTATTCTAAATTCTGTGTTTTTCTTTCTCATAAATCTTTTTATACTTTTATTATACATATACATATCTTAAAAGAATATGTGCAATTATTTTGCAAAACTCAAATAAATTATATCACATTGTGTGCATACTTCTTGCTTAAACATTGTGAGATTTATCCATGATGATATAGAGTGCTGGAACTTCCCTGGTGATCCAGAGGTTAAGAATCCACCTTCCAATCCAGGAGCCTCAGGTCTGATCCCTGATCAGGGAAATAAGATCCCACATGTTGCTGAGCAACTAAGCCCAAGTGCTGCAACTGAGGCCAAGGACAGCCAAAGAAATAAATATTTTTAAAAGAAGAAATATACAGAGTGCTTGTATTTGTTCATTGGCTGATACAGTTATTTCATTGCACATATATACAACCTATTTACCCATTTTTCCAATGATGGACATTCAGTTTATTTCTAATTTGCTCTATTGCCAACAATGATGTTATGAACATTCTTATGTGTTCTTATGTATTTGTCTTGTGTGTATAAAATTAAATGATTCTTTAGGTCAGGAGTCAGCTAACTACGTCTTGGGCCTAATCTGGCCTGTCATTTGCATTTGTAAATAAAGTTTAATGGAAGACAGCCATATTCATCTGTTTATGTTTTATCTATGGTTGCCTTCAACACAAGAGATGAATCTACACATGGACACAATCAGACAGTCAACATCAAAATCAGATTGATTATATTCCTTGCAACCAAAGATGGAGAAACTCTATATAATCAGCAAGAAAAAAAAAAAAAAAAAGACCTGGAGCTGACTGTGGCTCAGATCATGAAGCTCCTTATTGCAAAATTCAAGCTCAAATTGAAGAAAGTAGAGAAAATTACTAGACCATTCAGGTTTGGCTTAAATCAAATCTCTAATGATTAGACAGTGGAGGTGACCAATAGATTTAAGGGATTAGATCTAGTAGACAGTGCCTTAAGAGCTATGGACAGAGGATCATAACATTGTACAGGAGGCAGTGACCAAAACCATCCCAAAGAAAAAGAAATGCAAGAAGGCAAAATGGTTGTCTGAGGAGGCCTTACAGCTGAGGAAAGAAGAGACGCAAAAGGCAAGAAAGAAGGGGAAAGATATTTCCAACTGAATGCTGAGTTCGAGAAAATAGCAAGAAGAGATAAGAAAGCCTTCTTACATGAACAATGCAAGGAAACAGAGGAAAACAATAGAATGGGAAAGACTAGAGATTTCTTCAAGAAAACTGGAGATACCAAGGGAACATTTCATATAAAGATGGGCACAATAAAGGACAGAAAACAGCAGGGACCTAACAGAAACAGAAGAGATTAAGAAGAGGTGGCAAGAATACACAGAAGAACTGTACAAAAAAGGCCTTAATGACTTGGCTAATCACAACAGTGTTCACTTACCTAGAGCCAGATATCCTGGAGTGTGAAGTCAAGTGGGCCTTACAAAGCTAGTGGAGGTGGTGGAATTCCAGCAGAGCTATTTCAAATCCTAAGAGATGATACTGTTAAAGAGTGGCCCTCAGTATATCAACAAATTTGGAAAACTCAGCAGTGGCCCCAGGACTGGAAAAGGTCTGTTTTCATTCCAATCTCAAAGAAAAGCAATGCCAAAGAATGTTCTAACAATTGTACAATTGTGCTCATTTCACATGATAGCAAGATAATGTTCAAAACCCTTCAAGCTAGGCTTCAACACTACATGAACCAAGAACTTCCAGATGTACAAGCTGGATTTAGAAGAGGCAGAGGAACCAGAGATCAAACTGCCAACATCTGTTGGATCATAGATAAAGCAAGAGAGTTCCAGAAAAATATCTATTTCTGCTTTATTGACTATGCCCAAAGCCTTTGACTGCGTAGATCACAACAAACTGTGGTAAACTCTGAAGGAGATGGGAATACCAGACCACCTTATCAGCAACAGTTAGAACCAGATATGGAACAACAGACTGGTTCCAAATTGGGAAAGGAGTAGGTCAAGGCTGTATATTGTCACCCTGCTTATTTAACTTATATGCACAGTACATCACATGTGGACTAGATGAATCACAAGCTGGAATCAAGACTGCCAGGAGAAATATCAACAACCTTAGATATCCAGATAACACCACTCTTACGGCAAAAAGCGATAAGAAACAAAAGAGCTTCTTGATGAAGGTGAAAGAGGAGTGTGAAAAAACTCAACATTAATAAAATTAACATGATGGCATCTGGTCCCATCATTTCATGGCAAACAGACTGGGAAACAATGGAAACAGTGACAGATTTTATTTTCTTGGGCTCCAGAATCACTGCAGACCATGACTGCAGCCATGAAATAAAAAGACACTTGCTCCTTGGAAGAAAAGCTATGACAAACCTAGACAGCATATTAAAACACAGAGACATCACTTTGCCCAAAGCTATGGTTTTTCCAGTAGTCATGTATGGGTGTGAGAGTTGGACCATAAAGAAGGCTGAGCACTGAAGAACTGACACTTCAGAACTGTGGTTCTGAAGACTCTTGAGAGTCCCTTGGACAACAAGGAAATCCAACCAGTCAATCCTAAAAGAAATCAGCCCTGAATATTCACTGGAAGGAGTGAAGCTGAAGCTCCAATACTTTGACCACCTGGTTTGAAGAGCCAACTCATTGGAAAAGACCCTGTTGCTGGGAAAGATTGAGGGCAGGAGGAGAAGGGGACAACAGAGGATGAGATGGTTGAATGGCATCACTGACTCAATAGACATGGGTTTGAGCAAACTCTGGGAGAGGGTGAAGGACAGGGAAGCATGATGTGCTGTAGTCCACGGGGTTGCAAAGAGCTGGACATGACTTAGCAACTGAGCAACAAAAATGAATGGTTGCTTTCACACTACAGTTGCAGAGCTGAGTAGCTGTGATAGATAATATATGGCATGTAAAACTGAAAGTATTTATCTGATCTTTTATAGTAAAAGTTTGCCAACCCCTACTTTAGGGTAGAAGCTTAGCAGTGACATCTTTGGATTGAAGACTACACAAATATTCAATTTTACCAAATATTGCCAGATGCCTCCAAAAGTAATGTGCCAATTTACATTCTCTTCAATATGTAAAAGCATCTCTATTCTCCTTGTTTCTCAACCTTACTAGCACTTGAAATCTCAAAAACTTTTGAATCTTGTCTAATTGTCTTGTGGTTTCATTTCAGATATCCTGGATTTGTATTATAATGGCACACATCTATATTTGTGGGACATGTTTCAGGGCAATAATTTAAATGGTAGACAATGGCCTAACTCCATCCCAAGGTCAGGCTGAGGCACAAAAGTGCTGAAGGATATCTCCTTATCTGTTTCACCTTAAGTTCCTCCTTGCAAACACTATATTCTTTTTCCTGGCACCTCCACCCCAGGCACGCTCTCTCTAAGGACCTATGCATCTGGATCATGTGTACCAAGTTCTAGACTTCATTTGCTACCTGCTGAACACAGCTTTCTACTCCTTCCATTCACAGCTAAATTGCACTGTGAAACAGGACCCTGGTGGTTTTCCTGAATGAAGAGAGAAGTCCTACTCTTTCAGTCTTGGATACCAGGTCTCCACATGGCATCATCTTAGTGCAGTTTCTACCATCTACACATGAGGCCAACCAGACAGGCAGCTGTGAGAATATGCTGAGAGAAGGAAGGACTCTTCTGTGCCTCTGGCTACTCTGGAGATGAGGGTCACTGTCTAGGTACCTCTGGATTATCCAGTTTTGATCAAACTCTTTGATGGAAGTAAATCAGCTTTTTATCTTCACAAGGCCTTTGATTTTTTTCTGGAACACAGATATTCCTTTACAAGAGTCTAGGTTATTGTCTCTTCATTTATTCAGTTGGCTATGGTAAGGGAAACGCTCCTCCTCACGGATATTCCTATAACCTGAGTAGGTAAATGAGACAAGGAGGTAGCAAGGGAAGGGCAAGAAGTAAGGGAAGTTTATACGTGTCAGTTATTGACACATTCTCAGGGCCCTGAAATGCCAAATAGCACCTCAGTTTTACAGTCAGGCTGTTGATCTAGGTGAATTTGAAGAGGGAAAGGCAGATAAAAGGGAAGAGAGAAAATTGGGTGAGAGAAGCAAGACAGGAATCGTTATGAAACAAGAGAAAATTAGCATGAAGAGAAGTTGAAGAGAGCTATTAATAATGTATATGATATGCAATGATTAGCACAATTCCAGCTATGGTGAGGTACAAGTTGGGCTATCATAATACAGGCACATGTGCTAATACTTAGGGGCGGGAGGCAGGCACTTCCCACCATGGGGTGAGTGATTCAGGGCAGCATAGCTCCAAGCTTTGTCAAGCTTGTGCTTCCCAGAGGGGTAATGAGCAAGCAGGCGTTGGTGTGCAGGGAGGCCGCTTGGCAGCGGACATACTCATGGCTACAATACACCTTGGGAATGATTCCGTGGATTTCCTTCTGAACACTCTGTGCATGGGTATAGAATCATCTGAGACCATTAGTTATGTTCCCAGACATTTTCTCCTGCATTCCTGGCAACTTCTTCCATATTGCCTTTTTTTTCCTATCGGACTAGTTGTCGTCTAAAACTGTCTGGTTTTTAAGCTTTGTCTGAGCTTGCTCTCATTCTCTAGGCAACATGTGTCCAAACAGTATTTACTGAGGGCCAACTCAATAAATGAGGAAAACAAAGATTAAAGAAGACATGGTTCCTACCTTCAGAAATGTCAGATACTGGCACCCCACTCCAGTACTCTTGCCTGGAAAATCCCATGGATGGAGGAGCCTGGGAGGCTGCAGTCCATGGGGTCGCTAAGAGTCGGACACGACTGAGTGACTTCACTTTCACTTTTCACTTTCATGCATTGGAGAAGGAAATGGCAACCCGCTCCAGTGTTCTTGCCTGGAGAATCCCAGGGACGGGGGAGCCTGGTGGGCTGCCGTCTATGGGGTCGCACAGAGTCTGCCACGACTGAAGCGACTCAGCAGCAGCAAGTCACATTACAGAATGGAAAGGAGGGGGAGGTGAACTAAGTGTCAAGATCTGGGAGCAGAGAGAAATAAACTCTTCCTCAGAGAATTGAGGTGTATTTTCAGAAAATTTTTGAGTTGTGTTGTGAAAAATAATGGCGAAAGAGGAGAAGGATAGTCCAGGTAGGAGAACCAACATATGCAAAGATACACTGATGTGGAAATACATGGCATGTTTAGGGGGAATATTTTTTAAATAACTACTCTAGGGGGTGGGAAGTCCTAGCCTCATGTCCTTGAAGTAGGAGCACGCATACTAACAGAAGCACCAGCAAGTGTCAGATGGATAAGGGCAGGAGAGTGAGGCACACGCCAGCTAAGGAACTGGGACTTTATTCTCTGGGGCCCTACACAGCTTGCCAATGTGAACTTAATTAAAGTCAACGGATATCTAAGTTTCAGCCAGGCACATGATTAACTCTCTCATGACATTCTAGCCAAGATGGAAAATACAGGCTCTATGATGGCACATTTGGTACATCAGGCAATCATCTTCAGACATTAGAACAAGTGTAAGGTAGAAGCTGGATTTCATATTTTATGCCTAGATCCAGAGAAAGAGCTAGAAATAATACATTAAAGTTACAGGGAAACATTACTGGTTAGGGTCAAGAGAAAAGAAAGACACTTCTAGTCAGTGCCTCATTCATTATTAAGAACCTATTAATATAAAATAATTATGTCAATGGGGAAAGGAACTGTTTCATTGTGTGTATTTTTCATTGTGTATTGACTTGGCAGAAGCTGTCAATGTTATCAAAGCTCTAAGCAGGGATATATTTTTATTTGATTTTTTTTTCTGACTTCACAAAACTGTCAAAGAATGGCATTTTTTAGAGTCCCAAATAGATGTATTTTCATATCATTTAAATGACTTGGTCTAACAAATGACAATTTCTCTACACTTGAAAGTATCCATTGTTAGATTGGAGAATACCATTTTCTCCTTTGCTCATAAAGATATATTTAGAAAATAAAAAGGAGAAAAAAAGAGAAGGATAAAGAAAGGTAGAGAATAGAAATGCAAAGTGAGAAATAATACATGTGTGAAATGGAAAGTGACAGGTTCTTTCCATGTTACAATGAGGACAGAGAGATCTAAGCAGTTAAATGCCTCCAGTGTTTGCACAGAGTAAGAAGCTGGGTCCTCAGACTGCCTGGGACTCTGCTCTCAGACCATTCTGTACACGCGTTCTGGTAGGAGCAAAGAGAGGGCAAGAATATGGTGTTAAATAACTTTTTGAAAAATACATTTTGATGATTATTGGTAACCAATACAAAAGACCAAGTGCAAGATGGTGCAGATGATATTAAGGACTAACCTACTGTCAGAAGCAGATTAATTATTTTAAGAAGAAAAAGGCAGACAGCATATATATGCTAGTCTGCTAAGACTGCCATAACAAAACATCATAGACTTGAGTCATTTAAACAACAGAAATTTATTTTCTCACAATTCTGGAATCTGGAAGCCAAGATCAAGGTGTTAACAGGATGGTTTCATGTCTTTCTCTTTGGCTTCCGGGTGACCACCTTCTCTCCCCATCCTCACATGAACTATCCTCTGTGTGCACATTCCTGCGTCTCTTTCTATTCTTACAAGGATACCAGTCCTGTTGAATTAGAGCCCGACCTTGATGGCCTCAATCTTAACCACCTCCTTAAAGGCCCTATTTCCAAATACTGTCACACTGCAGGTTTACAGCTTCAACATATGATTATTTTTAGGGACACAGTTCAGTCCATAACGGTGTGTAACAGACGGGGAGGCAGGTCCAGACCAAAGACGGTGGTGCCTGCGTTACTGTTCCAAAGAATTTACTCTAGCCTCTACCCTGCATGTCCTGCGGCATCTTGCTGACCTCCAACACTCTGCTATCGTCTTTTAGAATTTGTCAAGATAACTATTCATTTATTGACTTTCTATGCAGGTTTTCAACTCTCGCCCTTGGAACTCTGAACTCTGTTCATGGACCAGGTACCTGTCAGTTTCTAACACAAAGGCCTGTTCCCCTTGAACTCTCACTTGCCCAGCTCGACCCTTTCCTACACAGTGACTTGAGTACTGCTGTCCCTCTCCCCCTGCCCCTTCCATCTGTGTGCTTTCAGCCTTCTCAGGGGACCACTTCTGCCAGCACAGCTGCCCAGTAAAGCTTAAACTACCTGCCAACACGTGTTCTTCCACCACTAACCCAAAAGGTCCTTGAGACAAGGACTATGTCTTGCTCATTTGTATACTCAAGGCCCACAATAGTGTTTGAGCATGTAATAATTTTTTGAGAAATGTTTTCTAATAAGTGACAAAAAACAAATCAGGTTTCTAATGGAGATACAAGAGGAAGAAGGACGGTGAGTCCAGATTTTTTGTTTGCTCTAGTAAGGAAAATGTAGCTCCACATGATATTATCCTCTACAATAACACTTACCCTCAGCCTGCCTGACATACAGATGAAACAGGGAAGAATAAATAAGTAAAGGGTTGTAGAGAAAGTCCCAGTCCCTATGCTTAATTCTTCACTCAACCAGCACTTTTTAAGCAGCAGCTATAGTCAAAAAGTTATCACATTCCATACACATTCAAAGAGGAATACCAGCTTTATATTTTTTCAGGTCATAATCTGTTATTATTGATAGACATGCTAATAAAATAATAATTATGAACATTTTATTTATATGCCACCTCATTCTACTAAAAGATTTATATAATGAGAAATATAAAATTAATAGTTGAGTCACTTCAAAAAAGATTAATAGTGAAGAGAGACAAAAAATTTTCACTAACTGCAGGACATCCAAGATGCTGTATCTAGAGATGCTAGAAATGAGAAACAAATTGGGCCATAATCTACCTATACTAAGAAAAAACTTTCAGTTACAAGACTTATGGTAAGAAACACAATGTGTTCTTATGTAGAGATCCTGTAAATAATTTCTTTCCATGTCTGTATGAGGGGAACACTGTGGAGACTTTTTTCGGGGGAGGTGTCCAGGAAATGTTTATTTATTTATTTTTAATTTATTTTTTTATTGAAGGATAATTGCTTTACAGAATTTTGTTGTTTTCTTTCAAATCTTAACATGAATCAGCCATAGGTATTTTTAAGTCAAGATGACATATTAAGTACACTTAAGGATTTAAATCCTCACTTCCATTCCAGTAATAAAATACTAAATAAAATATATAAACTATATTTATTTTTATGTAAATGAGCTGGATGAAAGGAATAATGAGAAATACCCAGGTGTCAGAAATGCAGTGATTTTAGACTGAGTTCTGGCAACTCATGGTATCCTGGGAGATCTTGGCAGATCCTGGGAGTAAACAGAACCGTTGAGTCTATATTTCAACACCAACATGAGGATGAGTGTTAACAGTTACAGATCTCATCCCTGTGGTGGAAAACCAAAGTGATGTAATTCTTAACTACACCTAGGCCCAAAGTTGGGCTTCCTGTGAGAATATAGGACCTGGCAACAGCAACCCACTCCAGGACTCTTGCCTGGAAAATCCCATGGGTGGAGGAGCCGGGTGGGCTGCAGTCCATGGGGTCGCTAAGAGTTGGATACGACCTAGCAACTTCCCTTTCACTTTTCACTTTCATGCATTGGAGAAGGAAATGGCAACCCACTCCAGTGTTCTTGCCTGGAGAATCCCAGGGACGGGGGAGCCTGGTGGGCCCCCGTCTGTGGGGCTTCACAGAGTCGGACACGACTGAAGCAACTTAGCAGCAGGCAAATTGTCCACCCAAGCCATGGTTGGAAATAGCTTCCCACTGAATTCCAGAATCTTGGATCTGTGTCATATTATTGCCTAGTTACAATATTTAAATCCAAAAAAAAACCAGAGACAAAACACAAACATAAGAACTTGCTCAGGGAGAGCGACAGTGCCTAGGTTAGGCTACAAGGGGAAATGTCCCCAACAGGGTATATATGAGGGGGCTCAGAGAAAGGGTGATGATCCAGGAAAGTAAACTTACAGACAAGAAAGACACAGCATATGGGAATGGCTGCATCCAGAGAAAAGACAACACATGTAACTCAGAGCAAAGAAACAATAAGACAATGAGAAATGCCTAGTAATTAAGTTATTAGAAAAACAAACCAGCTCATGGTTATGATTCAACATTTCAAAAAATATTTTTCTTTCCCTAAATAATTTATAAATATATGTGTGCATGGACTGCAGCCTGCCAGGCTCCTTTTTCCATGGAATTTTCCAGGAAAGAATATTGGAATGGGTTGCCATTTCCTACTCCAGGGGATCTTCCTGACCCAGAGATCGAACCCGTGTCTCCTGTGTAGGCAGGCAGGTTTTCCACCACTGCGCCACCTGGGAAGCCTGCAGTTCCAATAAAAAATCCCAACAAGAATTCGCAAAGAACCTGATAAGCTAACTACAAGATTCACTTTGGAAAGCTGTATGAATACCAAGATTTTTTTTTTAAAGGACAGTGTTAGAGAACTTTGTGCTACATCTATCAAAACATTAAAAATAATAAAAGCATGTTCTTTTAACAAGGGTATACAAATAAAGTAACAGTACAGAATAGGTAGTCCTATGGCATGTCATGAACCACTGGGGCAGGGTGCTTTTCAGGGCATTTCAGGTAAATTTTACTTTTCAGAAAGGAAAAAACTATATGCCTACTTCATACAAGGAAAAGATCAGATGGGTTAGGGAACTAAGTGGAAATTAAAACTGCAAATCTATTTAAAAGACAACTTGAGTTTCAGATGAGAAGTTTTCTTAAACAAGTTACAAAGACATAAAGGAAAGATGAACATATCTGACTAAATAAAATATATAATGGCAAAACATCAAAGTATATTCAAACTTACTCCGTAAGTTCATTTATGTAAATGTTAAAAGCTAGTCTATGGTGATTGAAATCAGAATAGCGGTTACCTTTGAGAAAGGGGGGCTTCCCTGATAGCTCAGTTGGTAAAGAATCCGCCTGCAATGCAGAAGACACCAGCTTGATTCCTGGGTCGGGAAGATCCGCTGGAGAAGGGACAGGCTACCCACTCCAGTATACTTGGGCTTCCCATGTGGCTCAGCTGATAAAGAATCTACCTGCAATGCAGGAAATTGGGTTCGATCCCTGAGTTGGGAAGATCCCCTGGAGCAGGGAAAGGCTACTCACTCCAATATTCCGGTCTGGAGAATTCCATGGACTAGTCCCTGGGGTCGCAAAGAGTTGGACACAACTGAATGACTCTGAGGAAGGGATGTGTGGGTAATAACTGGACAGGTTTATAAGGGGGGCCTCTGAGTGCTGATGAAGTTTTTGCTTCTGATTTGGATGATGATTACACTTTTTGAAAAGATATCAGGCTGCACATATGTGTGCACTTTTCTGTATGTATATTAACTAAATTTAAAATCTTAAATAAACACGGATAAATAAACATGATTAAAATGCAAACAGTGTTGTGGGGGGGGGGCATTTGGATTAGATATGAAAGAAACTGAGTATCCAGAGTATGTATTTTTGTAAAAACTCACAAAACCAAATCAACAGACCATTTTTTTTAACCTATAGCATTGACAAGAACTTTTAAGACCTCAAATATCAAGAGTTAACAAAGGAGTGGATAAAACTATATTCTCATATGAAATCAGTGAAAAAATAACTAGCTTGAACATACTAAAGAACAATTTAGTGTCACTTCTATTGAATTCATACTGTACGGATGTGAGAGTTGGACTATAAAGAAAGATGAGCACTGAAGAATCGATGCTTTTGAACTGTGGTGTTGGAGAAGACCCTTGAGAGTCCCTTGGACTACAAGGAGAGCCAACCAATCCATCCTAAAGGAAATCAGCCCTGAATATTCATTGGAAGGACTGATGCTGAAGCTGAAACTCCAATACTTTGGCTACCTGATGCGAAGAGCTGACTCACTGGAAAAGACCCTGATGCTAGGAAAGATTGAAGGCGGGAAGAGAAGGGGATGACAGAGGATGAGATGGTTGGATGGCATCAGTGACTTGATGGACATAAGTTTGAGTAAGTTCTGGGAGTTGGTGATGGTCAGGGAGGCCTGGCGTGCTGCAGTCTATGGGGTCACAAAGAGTTGGACACAACTGAGCAACTGAACTGAACTGAACTGTTGAAATTAAAAGTTCATATACCTTAAACTCAGTCATTCCACTTTCGCCTAAACACCATAGAGCAGTATTTTTCAAACTGTTTGTTGTGACTCAGGAGGTAGGTTCTTAAATCAACTTCATGCTTTATAACAAGGGTTTGTTTTTTTTTTTTTCATGAAGTATAAAACCAATAAAATATTTGGACATAAAAATGCTATGCATGGATAGCAGTCAGTCCAAGACATGCTTTTCACTGAACCAAATGAAGAAATGAAAATGTCAAGTTTTTCATAAAACTAACCAGATAATGTAATATTTTAATTCTGAGACTGTCCTTAAAGCTTTTTAGTACAGAAAAGTTCTTTCTATCATAAATTATGGTGACTCAATATTAATATTGTCTGTGGATTTTTTAATGTTTGCATCGAGCAAAAGTAAAAGTTGGCAAACCTGTGTGCATCACCGACTTTTTTCCCTCTAAATATCACTGATCTCTGACATTCCAATGTCTGGGAATCACTATTCTACTCCATACCTCAGCAGTTTCGAGCAGATCAAAGTCACAGACTGAACATTTTGTATTGTAACTACTGAACTAACCATGCACTCATTCTTTAACACATTCAGTGAGTGGATGTTGAGGGGACTGAGGCATAAAGGTCAGTTAGCTTGATTTAATTCCACAACAAAGCCTTTAAAAAATGTGTGCCATTGTTCACTAGGGCATGGCAATGTAGGTGGATGGATTATTGCAAATCCATCATCACTGTGAAAAACAATCCAGCGGATGGGTCAAAATCTTCATCTTTATTTGAATATGATCGCATATGAACACACTGCTAGTGATCTGAATAGGCAAGAAGGCTGAGGATCAAAGAACAATACAGGCCTAGCACCCACTTCAAGTAGCCCACTGGAGTAGCTTTGAGAATCAGAGACGGAGAGAGGCTGGATCCTGAGATAGAGTTTACAATCCACTCTGACTCACCCTCACTGTATCTAAATTTGCTTACAGTTTAAAAATAGATGTCTATAGATTGTTTGAAAGTTTAAATGTTTTACAAGTTTTATTTAAAAAATGCCAAGCAGTTAGGGATCTATAAAGCCTAGAAGATGAAAAACTGATCCTTCAGCTATATAAACAATGAAAAGTGATTTAAAAAATCAGTTTAAGCCAAATAACCTCCAGCATTACCAATTTAAATATAAATATTTTGTGTGTGTTGTGTTAGTCGCTCAGTCGTGTCCGACTCTTTGCGACCCCATGGACTGTAGCCCACTAAGGCTCCTTTGTCCGTGTGATTCTCCAGGCAAGAATACTGGAGTCTGAGTCATAAAATGTTACCCATAAGCACTCATATGGCAGTAGTCCTGGCTTAGTCATGGTTTAGATTTCTACTCATTGACAAGTTGCTATCCACTTCCAACTATAAACCCAGAGATCATTTATCTCGGTCTTTCCCCACATTGCAGTTAAGAAGGTGAGGCTCAAAGAGGTGAAATGACTTTTACACAGGCAGTTAGTTCAGAATCAAGGTCCCTTGGCTCCTAGTCCAGTGAGCCTCTAGTGACACCATTTTTCTTCTCAGAGATTATCTGTAAGCAGGATGGAAATTATACCCACTTAAGAGTGCACTTTACCCATCCAGCAACCAACACTCACTGGATTTAAGTTTGAAAAGGAAAATGAATGTTAATAATCAGCAACAAAATGCTATATTTTTGCCCAAAAGAAAATAATAAGTGCTATGCTCCATTGACCTATGGTCCAGTTAAGAGAGCTTTCTTAATCTGACAGTAGAATGAAATATTTGATGAGAAACAAATGGTAAAAAAACATGCTAAAAATATTATAATTTCAACTATAGTATTTTCTGTTCATTTAACCTAACTTTAAAGAGTTATGTTATTTTAGAGCTCTGAGTCTATTTCTAGCATGAAAACCACTTCCTTTTATTTACTCTATATTTATGATTTTTAAGTAGCCCTATAGTTTCCATGTATAATTTCTACTGTTTGTCAGTTCTATACTTTCACTTCAGTTCAGTCGCTCAGTTGTGTCTGACTCTTTGCGACCCCATGAACCGCAGCACGCCAGGCCTCCCTGTCCATCACCAACTCCTGGAGTTTACTCAGACTCATCTCCATTGAGTCAGTGATACCATCCAACCATCTCATCCTCTGTTGTCCCCTTCTCCCCCCACCTTCAATCTTTCCCAGCATCAGGGTCTTTTCAAATGAGTCAGCTATTCGCATCAGGTGGCCAAAGTATTATTGGAGTTTCAACTTCAACATCAGTCCTACCAATGAACACTCAGGACTGACCTCCTTTAGGATGGACTGGTTGGATCTCCTTGCAGCCCAAGGGACTCTCAAGACACCAACACCACAGTTCAAAAGCATCAATTCTCCAGCACTCTATACTTTAAGAAGGGTCAAATACTGCTATTACCCTACTGTCTTCTGATTCTATAAGCTAGAGATTTTTTTTAGGGACTAAGCAATAACATAAATGTGTGAAGTGACAGTTTGGAGTGATGAGGATTTGGTGAACAGGTTCATGTCTTTGTTTTTTCTCTACATGGATTTTGAAAACACGTAGAATTTTAACAGGAATGTTAGAATATCAGTGAGCAACTAGATAAAACTCTAAAGAAGAAGGGGAAAGAAATTGAGAGGGTCCATTAGAAACAAAGACCCTGCTTTCTGTAAGTCAGGGGTATAGTCAGATCTCAGGGAAGGTATAACAGCCTCCATAATGACACAGCTCAAGTTGCCTCAATAGTCCAGTGCTCTTTTCATGTTTATACTTGGACTAATGGTGAACAAAGTTGTGTGTGTGTGTGTTTTTAACCAACTGAAGTTCTTTTCTTTTACCTTATTTCACCTGTAAAACCTCTTCATTCTTTATCATTAGCTCAGGAGGAGACTGGGCTTCCCTGGTGGCTCAGATGATAAAGAATCTGCCTGCAATGCATGAGACCTGGGATCGATCCCTGGGTTGGGAAGATCCCCTGGAGGAGGGCATGGCTACCCACTCCAGTATTGTGGCCTGGAGAATCCCATGGACAAAGCAGCCTAGTGGGCTACAATCCACAGGGTCACAAAGAATAGGACACAACTGAGCAGCTAAGCACAGCACAGCAAGAGGAGACTATCCTAAACCTGAATCCTTAAAAAAGAAATCACGGATATGGGTGGATGAGCCAATGAAATGTAATCCATGTAGTCAAACTGATGCACTCAGAACATTCCTCACATTTTCCAGTTCTCAACCCCGGTAATCCATTCTACTAAAAAATCAGTATTACAGAACACATTGTCAAGTACTCTTTCTTTTCTTCTTTAGCAAATGTTCCCCTAAATATTCAGTGAATTTCTCAGAGAGTGACAGCATCTCAGAGAAACTCTTTGGAGCAGACACTATAAGATTGTGCCAAAATGTCATCCCGCCAAGAAAACACAGAAAAAGAGATTTTTTTTAATGGATCATCAAAACCCAGTTCAGAATAGCATGAAACAGAGAGAGCAATTTGAGAACTGAAGGCAGTCAATTAAACAAGACTGAACTTCCTCCCTCTAGCCCTGTCCAGAGATGTAGTTGACAGTTTTCTAACAGACTATGTAGTTTTCACACCTAAATTTACTACAGAAGTTTCTATGGCACCTTGAAATTCACAGGTTTCACATGGTCTGTACTCAAGAGCAACAGCCAATAAGCTTGAAAGAAGAAAAGGTAGAATGAAGTGACATATGGAAAAATAGAAAATTACAGTAAGAAATGATTCTTGTGGTTCAATTATCTCATTTTATAGAAATAGAAACTTGAGTCCTTGGAATGACATACTCAAATAAGATGAGTAGCAATCTTGTTTATTTTCTACTACACTACCACCATTCATAAGGACTTTCTAAAAAATTCTTTTGAAGTATTATCAATACATGAAGATGAAAATGAAGTCGCTCAGTCGTGTCCAACTCTTTGCGACTCCATGGACTGCTCCAGGCCAGAATACTGGAGTGGGTGGCCTTTCCTTTCTCCAGGGGATCTTCCCAACCCAGGGTTCAAACCTAGGTCTCCCTCATTGCAGGCAGATTCTTTACCAGCTCAGCCACAAGGGAAGCCCCATTATCAATGAATATAGGAAAGTAAATTAATCAAATGTACATTAAAAAAAAACAATAATAATAAAGCAGGAACTTGTGAAAAGCACCACCCAGGCAAAGAATGAGGACACTGCAGTCTTTTGGAAGCCCTCACATGACCCTCTTTTTGCTCCCTCTTCCCTCCCTGCAAAGGAAGCCAGGCTTTCCTGCAAGTGCTTTACTTTATACTCTTTCTACTTAGGCATCTGTACCTAAATAATATATTTTTAGTTTTTTTATTTAGTGTAATCAAATCATTATATGGAAATTTTTATATCTGACATCTTTCACTCAATGTACATTTGTAAGATTCAACTAAGCTGATGTGTAAACCTATAATTTGCTCATTTCATTGCTATTTAACATTTCACTACATGAATATGTCATATTTTTTTAATCTTTAGGTTATGTATCTGTACAGAATGCAATTTCTATGCTGTAGAGTATGCACATACTCTACTTAGAGCACTTTCAGCAGGAAAAAAAAATATGTAACTCTAATTAAAAATGGCTCAAACAATAAGAACACTTACTATTTTGCATAACAAGAAATTAAGGCATAAGTAAAATCCAATGTTGTCTGTTTCAATCACTCAATAGCATCATCAAGGACCCAGGCACTTTCATCTTCTGCTCTCATCCTTAATCTCTGTCCCACTTTGTTCTCAGGCGGGGTCCTTCATAATCACAGACGCCGCAGCTGCTCTAGACAACATATCCAACCACGACCACATCCAGAGGGAGAAGGGGCCGTTTTCTCCAGTGTTTCTCTCTTAAGCGTAACACAACCTTTCCTTGGAGCCCTCAGCAAACTTTCTCTCACCTCATAGTTAATGATTATATCACTTGTTCTACCGAAATCAATCACTAAAAAGAGAAATAAAACTCATCTATGTCAATCAAGGTAAGGTGTTCAATACAAACTCTCAGAGGCTGGTGAGAGACCCTGGCCCTGAGCACCTTGCCATGGGAATGAGGTCTTATGCTTTATCTTTTATTTTCTTGAATTTTGCTATCATTAAACATAATGACATATATTTGTTTACTGTGGAACGTGTAATTTAAAACCTATATAAGGACATAGTGAAAAGAATAATAAACCGAAACCCCATTCCATGAAACCAGTTCCGAGCTTTACTATTAACTCGTGCCCAGTCTCCTTTCATCTGTACCCCATCCATTCCCCCATTCCTTCTTTGGTTACCCACAAGTAAATCCAGCTCTCGTTATTACATCTATAAATATATCAGTTGCTGTTTAGTCTTTCAGTTGTGTTTGACTCTTTGCAACCCCATGGGACTGTAGCCCATCAGGATCCTCTGTCCATAGGATTTCCCAGACTAGAATACTGGGGTGGGTTGCCACTTCCTTCTTCAGAGGATCTTCCTGACCCAGGGATTGAACCCAAGTCTCCTACATTGGCAGGCAGATTTTTTTACCACTGAGATATCAGGGAAGCAAAACTATATACCAATATAAGTCTTTTAAAGACTTCTTTAAAAACAAAGCCACAATACAATTATCACATCTTAAAAGAAGTTTCCTAATACAACAAGCAGAAGATATTAAGAAGAGGCAGCAAGAATACACAGAAGAACTGTTTAAAAAGATCTTCATGACCCAGATAATCACGATGGTGTGATCACTCACCTAGAGCCAGACATCCTGGAATGTGAAGTCAAGTGGGCCTTAGGAAGCATCACTTCGAACAAAGCTAGTGCAGGTGATGGAATTCCAGTTGAGCTATTTCAAATTCTGAAAGATGATGCTATGAAAGTGCTGCACTCAATATGCCAGCAAATTTGGAAAACTCAGCAGTGGCCACAGGACTGGAAAAGGTCAGTTCTCATTCCAATCCCAAAGAAAGGCAATGCCAAAGAATGCTCAAACTAGTACACAATTGCACTCATCTCACATGCTAGTAAAGTAATGCTCAAAATTCTCCAAGCCAGGCTTCAGCAATATGTGAACTGTGAACTTCCTGATGTTTAAGCTGGTTTTAGAAAAGGCAGAGGAACCAGAGATCAAATTGCCAACATCTGCTGGATCATTGGAAAACATGAGAGTTCCAGAAAAACATCTATTTCTGCTTTATTGACTATGCCAAAGCCTTTGACTGTGTGGATCACAATAAACTGTGGAAAATTCTGAAAGAGATGGGAATACCAGACCACCTGACCTGCCTCTTGAGAAATCTGTATGCAGGTCAGGAAGCAACAGTTAGAACTGGATATGGAACAACAGACTAGTTCCAAATAGGAAATGGAGTACGTTAAGGCTGTATATTGTCACCCTGTTTATCTAATTTATATGCAGAGTACATCATGAGAAAGGCTGGGCTGGATGAAGCACAAGCTTGAATCAAAATTGCTGGGAGAAATATCAATAACCTCAAATACAAAGATCACACCACCTTTATGACAGAAAGCAAAGAAAAACTAAAGTGCCTCTTGATGAAAGTGAAAGAGAAGAGTGAAAAAATTGGCTTAAAGCTCAACACTCAGAAAACTAAAATGACTGCATCCGGTCCCATCACTTCATGGGAAATAGATGGGGAAACAGTGGAAACAGTGAGAGACTTTATTTTTTTGAGCTCCAAAATCACTGCAGAATGGTGACTGCAGCCATGAAATTAAAAGATGCTTACTCCTTGGAAGGAAAGTTATGACCAACCTAGATAGCATATTAAAAAGCAGAGACATTACTTTGTCAACAAAGGTCTTTCTAGTCAAGGCTATCTTTTTTCCAGTGGTCATGTATCGATGTGAGAATTGGACTATAAAGAAAGATGAGCACCAAAGAATTGAAGCTTTTGAACTGTGGTGTTGGAGAAGACTCTTGAGAGTCCCTTGGGCTGCAACGAGATCCAACCAGTCCATCTTAAAGGAGATCAGTCCTGGATGTTCATTGGTAGGACTGATGTTGAAGCTGAAACTTTAATACTTTGGCTACCTGATGTGAAGATCTGACTCATTGGAAAAGACCCTGATGCTGGGAAAGATTGAAGGTGGGAGGAGAAGGGAACAACAGAGGATGAGATGGTTGGATGCCATCACCAACTCAATGGGCATGGGTTTGGGTGGACTCTGGGAGTTGGTGATGGACAGGGAGGCCTGGCATGCTGCAGTTCATGGGGTCACAAAGAGTTGGACACACTGGGTGACTGATCTGAACTAATACAACAAATATCCTGTTAGTATTCAAATATTTCCAACTACCTCATAAATAGGTATCAGTAAGTGTATTTATGTCCATGGGTGCAGGTTATGTATTTAGACAGTTTGAACTGAGATTCAAATAAGGCCCAAACATTCCAATTATTGATAGGTCTCCTAAGCAGGACCAGGTATTCTTGAAAAAAAGTCAGGGTTTTGTAAATGAGGAGGATGGGCAGTTGAGGTAATGTGAGTACAGGCTGGAGCTCCCGAGCTAATAAGCCTCAACCAGGCTCTGAAAGTCTCCCTAAAAGACCAACCCATGGGCCATATCAGTGATCACACCTAGAAATGTGCAGGTTACAGTCTAGAAGACCTCCTTCCCTCCAAGGGCAAAAAACACTAAGGATTCAGTTTTCTTAGGAAAAGCATATCACAAAGAAATAAGCATCATTAAAAATTGGGTGAGAAAGAACCATGGAATTAATGCTAATGTCCCTGCAGCAACAATTTGTTTTTAAGAAATCAACTGTTAGCAGAGATTAATAGAGGTGGTGAAAGACTAGAAATGTGTAATTCCCTGGTGAATTATATCTATTGATTAAAATAAAGGTATAAAATATAGTGACCTCAAGTCATCACTTCTTTGTAATCAATTTCGCTTTTAATCTACACTTAGATTTTACAGTTAGGTTGTAAATACTTGAAATGATTGGTATTGAATTTGATATTGTGATTTTTAAAAAATGTGGTGTTGAGATAAACTGCTAAACGAAGAAGAAGTGATATAGTGCTAATGAGATTTTATGGTGCTAGTTATTAATACCTCTTCGCTTCTAAAAATGATTTGCAGTAACAAAATAAAACATATAGATTTGATAAGACTGGAAAAACATCAAAGAAGAATAAAGGCAAAATTCAATAAATGAAAAAAGGAAAGGAGAATAATTAAGCAGAAAACATGGGCTAACGCAAGGGATTGACTATTTTAAAAAAAATAATAAAACTTTTTAGGTTTACTATCCTGTCTCTACTTTTCCAACCCATTTTTCTTCTAAGAGTCACAAGTCAGAGGTAGTGGTTCAAAGAGCAGGAAAAAATGTTTACTATCAGCACAGCTTCTTCAGGAACTGGGCATGGCAAGATGGCTATGCTGAATAAACCTACAGCCTATTATACAGAGTGAAGTGAGTCAGAAAGAGAAAGGTAAATATCATATACTAATGCATACATACGGAATCTAGAAAGATGGTACTGAAGAATTTATTTGCAGGGCAGCAATAGAGAAACAGACATAGAGGACAGACTATGGACATGGGGAGAGGGGAGGAGAGGATGAGATGTATGGAGAGAGTAACATGGAAACTTACATTACCATGTGTAAAATAGATCAGTTCAGTCACTCAGTCGTGTCCAACTCTTTGCGACCCCATGGACTGCAGCACGCCAGGCCTCCCTGTCCATCACCAACTCCCGGAGTTTACTCAAACTCATCTCCATTAAGTTGGAGATCTCATCTCATCCTCTGTCATCCCCTTCTCCTCTCACCTTCAATCTTTCTCAGCATCAGGGTCTTTTCAAATGAGTCAGCTCTTTGCATCAGGTGGCCAAAGTATTGGAGTTTCAGCTTCAGCATCAGTCCTTTCAGTGATCACTAAGGAATGATCTCCTTTAGTATGGACTGGTTGTAAAATAGATAGCCAACAGGAATTTGCTGTATGTCTCAGGAAATTCAAATAGGGGCTCTGTATCAATCTAGAGGGGTGGGCTGGGGAGGGAGATGGGAGAGGATTCAAGAGGGAGTGGATATATGTATACCTATGGCTGATTCATGTTGAGATTTGACAGAAAATAACAAAATTCTGTAAAGCAATTATCCTTTAATTTAAAAATAAGTAAATTTTTAAAATTTATATTTAAAAAAGGAATGACAGTGGTTCTCAATGATGGTAATTTCACCCCTCAGGGGGAGAATTGGCAATGCATGGAGATGTTCTGTCTATGTTTGTTTCAATAACGGAGAGGTACTAAGTTCAATGAGTGGACAGAGGCCCAGGTTGCTGCTAAACATCCTACTATGTACAGGATGCTCCCTTCCCCCAGTAAAGAATCACTCAGCACAATATGTCATCATGACCAGGTTGAGAATCCCAGATCTAGTGGACAGAGACGTAGAACAATTCCTAGGCACCAGACCATCATGCACCATTAACCTACACAGGACTTCTCTCTCCTTTGTCCAACAAATTCTTTCTCTACAATTTTCTTTCCTTGCTGTTACCCTCAGCACAATCAAAATACATGCTTTAACAGATCAATTCCAGTTTACTGCAAGCTCCCAAATGATTTTATGGCTCACTTTGATATGAGCTCACAGATGTCTAATTTTTCTGACAAATAATTCACCACTTTCACCTAAGAATGGCAGTGGCTTCTGTTTTGTCTATGATGTCAAAGCTAATTCCTCTTCCTGACAACAGACTCATCATCCATCAGTAGCTAATTCTTCACTTTTGTAAACTAACCTTAAATCTTCACAGCTCCTTTTCTCCAGCCAAGACATCAAAAGACCTTTCTCCCTCTTATCTCCTTCACCTGTTCAACCTGACTCCAGGTTGGTTAAAAACTTTAGTAAAGAATACTTCTGAAAAACCAAACAAATTTTTTAGTTCAGTCAATTCAGTCAGTCATTTCTGACTCTTTGCAACCCCATGGACTGTAGTACGCCAGGCTTCCGTGTCCATCACCAACTCCCGGAGCTTGCTCAAACTCATGTCCATTGAGTACGTGATGCCATTCAACCATCCCATCCTCTGTCATCCCTTTCTCCTCCCTCCTTCAATCATTCCAGGCATCAGGGTCTTTTCCAATGAGTCAGCTCTTCATATCAGGTGGCCAAAGTATTGGAGTTTCAGCTTCAGCATCAGTCCTTCCAATGAATATTCAGAACTGCTTTCCTTTAGGATGGACTGGTTGGATCTCCTTGCAGTCCAAGGGACTCTCAAGAGTCTTCTCCAACACCACAGTTCAAAGGCATAAATTCTTCAGTGCTCAGCTTTCTTTATAGTCCAACTCTCACATGCATACATGACTACTGGAAACAACATAGCTTTGACTAGGTGGACCTTTGTTGGCTGAGTAATGTCTCTGTTTTTCAATATGCTGTCTAGGTTAAATATAGCTTTTCTTCCAAGGAGCAAGTGTCTTTTAATTTCACGGTTGCAGTCACCATCTGCAGTGATTTTGGAGCCCCCAAAAAAGTCTCTTACTGTTTTCATTGTTTTCCCATCTACTTGCCATGAAGTGATGGGACCAGATGCCATGATCTTTGTTTTCTGAATGTTGAGTTTTAAGCTAACTTTTCACTCTCCTCTTTCAGTTTCATCAAGAGGCTCTTTAGGTTTTCTTTGCTTTCTGCCATAAGTGTGGTATCATCTGCATATCTGAGGTTATTGATATTTCTCCCAGCAATCTTGATTCCAATTTGTCCTTCATTCAGCCTGGCATTTCACATGATGTGCTCTGCATATAAGTTAAATAAGTGGGGTGACAATATACAGCCTTGATGTACTCTTTTCCCAATTTGGAACCAGTCTTTTGTTTCATGTCCGGTTCTAACTCTTGCTTCTTGACCTGCATACAGATTTCTTAGGAAGCAAGTAAGGTGATCTTAAGAATTCCCATTTCTTTAAGAATTTTCCACAGTTTATTGTGATCCACACAGTCAAAGGCTTTGGCATAGTCAATAAAGCAGAAATAGATGTTTTTCTGGAACTCTGTTGCTTTTTCTATGATCCAACAGATGTTTGCAATTTGATCTCTGGTTCCTCTGCCTTTTTAAAATCCAATTTGAACATCTGGAAGTTCACGGTTCACATTCTGTTGAAGCCTGGCTTGGAGAATTTTGAGCATTACTTTACTAGCGTGTGAGATGAGTGCAATAGTGTACTAGTTTGAACTTTTTTTGGCGTTGCTTTTCTTTGGTATTAGAATTAAAGCTGACCTTTTCTAGTCCTGTGGCCACTTCTAAGTTTTCCAAATTTTCTGGCATATTGAGTGCAGCATCATCTTTTAGGATTTGAAATAACTCAACTGAAATTCCATCACCTCTACTAGCTTTGTTCATAGTGATGCTTTCTAAGGCCCACCTGACTTCTCATTTCAAGATATCTGGCTCTAGGTGAGTGATCACACCATCATGGTTATCTGGGTCATGAAGATCTTTTTTGTATAGTTCTTCTTATATTCTTGCCACCTCTTCTTAATATCTTCTGCTTCTGTTAGGTCCATGCTATTTCTGTCCTTTCTTGTGCCCATCTTTGCAGATTTTTAGTTACTTCCATTGTGGTAAGTGGGACAATAGCAGAATCTACTACAGAATCTGTATATTGAAAAGGCTTTTTCTATAACTTTTTCTAGACTCCACCTGCCAGTGCAGAAGATGCAGGGGACACAGGTTCGATCCCTGGGTGGGAAGATCCCCTGGAGAGGAAATGGCAGCCCGCTCCGGTATTCTTGCCTGGAAATTTTCATGGACAGAGGAGCCCGGGCAGGCTACTGTCCATAGGCTTGCAAAGAGTCAGACACAACTGAGTTCTGAGCATGCATGCATTTTCCTTCTAATATTCTATGTCAGAAAACTAAGGCTGAAACAAAATACATTTTGATGCAAAAACAATTTTAATTAATTGAAACTGAGTCCCCCTAAAACCAAGTTCCCTTGCCAAATTTACGATGTATTCTCCTTCTTTGTCCTGCCCCCTGTTTCCCTCAGGTTGAGGACTATCAAAGAAATAGGGAATTGAAAACAAGCAAGTGGGGCCCTCCTAAGTACAAAAGTTCCTCTGTGTCCCCTGTCTGTCATTTGCAGATCAAGGCTTTAGTCTTTGAGGCCTTCCCAGAGTTCCAAAAAGCCGACTCAAGTAACTACTAACTGGGTAAGTGAGTGAATGCAGAAACAAAGGAAAAGAAGTTAAGCAAGAAAATTAATGACATTAGTTCCTCCTCAAAGGATATATGTAACAATTTGATGCATATCTTTTAATCTTTTTGCAAGAACCAAGACCTCCACCCAGGGAGAGGATGGTGACTAGAGGCTGAATACAAGCACACAGATCTCAGCCTGGTTGGAATTAGAAGGCTGATTAAGATTCCTGAAATACCACTCTGTTAGGCTACCACCAACCAATCAGAAGAAAGTCCTGCCTCCTTTCAACCCTCACCCCAAATGTTGCCTTTGAAAATCCTCTCTGAAAACCACTGGGAAGTTTTGGTCTTTAAGTGTGAGCCACCTGTACTCCTTGCTTGGTACCTGCAAAAACCCTAATTTCCTCCATTACAACCTGGTGTTAGTAGAATAGTTCTGCTGTGAGGTGAGCAAGCAGACACAAGCTTGTTTTAGTAACATAATCATATTTTTTCATTTTCCACTGGTTTAATTAATGGAGATTTCGTTTTATGAAAATCTTTGTTCAGAAGAAAGGAAATTTAGGGAGATATCATTCACACTTTTTTAATTTGTTGTTGTTGTTTTTAATTTTAAAAATGATCCTTTGGGGGGAAATTTTTTAATATCTTGAAATCTAGTGACTCAAAAATGAGATGAAAAAAAATATGAAAATTGAATTCACTTTTTTAAAAATATACTCTATTGCAGAAGAGAATTGCTCCCTTATTTCTGATAACACTAAGTCAACATTTCTAGTACAGATATTGGAAATGCTCAGCCTGAATAAAACATGAAAACTATTTTAAAATATCTAAGAATTTATTACACTGAAAGGGGGATAGATGAACTTTCAAAGTTGCTCACAATGAGAGCAGTGGAATAAATGAGGCAGTTGCAAGGAGTGAGATTTTGACTCAATATAAGAATGAAGACTTGCTTCCACTCTGATATTCAAGGAGCTCCCTTAATGTTTCAATACCATCACTTTAGTTAGGAAGATATGCCCTAACAAAAAACTGATGGGCTGGGCTTCAGCATTCCCTCCTGGTGTTTTATGGACAATACACATGCAGCTTCATGCCTTCAGATCCTTGGTTACCCAGCTTCTCTCAGGGTTTGGGCAGCCACTAGCCCCATACATCATACTTAGATGTACAGGGTTGACCAAAAAGTTCATTCAGGTTTTTTGTCCAGCTCCATAATTATGCTCCTCCTTTGCTCAACAGCAGAAGTCCCCTGCTGTGTCCAAAACAGCCATGACAATTTAGCAAGAGTCACAGGGCCCTTCACAATCTGCACACCACCATCAACCACTCCTCCAGCCTGGTGGCAGAGTAAAGATTTTGATATAATAAAAGTCCATTTTTTAAAAATTCATTGTTATTTAGAAAAAACATTTTGATGGACTCAAAGAAATGACTTGGGGGAATGTTATAGATAGAAAATGCATCCAGATAATAAAAAGGAATTTAATAAAGTTTCCCCTAAGATTTTTTTAGTCAAGTTAGAGAAATGTGAACCAGATACTAGGACATTTAGGAGAATCTATAACTAGAAAAGTGACATCAGAGACTAATTAATGGATGATTACTAGCCTTAAAAAGAGATTTCCAATGGTAGAACACAGAATGTTGCTTGTCCAATGACATGTTTAAAAATATGGAACTCTTGTTCATCACATCTACAGACCATGGTGCTGAGAAGGGAAGCAAATACTATGAATGGCAGAAATAAGAGGCAAAAAGCTAGAAGGCCAGAATGCTGGATGGAAAAGGTGATGAAATTCAACCAATTCAGAAAGCAAACTACAAAAGTACAAGACAGTGAGACAGTGATATTCCAGAACCATTTGTAGAAAAGGCATAAATATTTTACTCAACTGCAAACGTAATATAAGTCAACATGTGACTCTCCCTCCAAAAAGGAACTAATATGACCTTGAGTTGTATTAATAGACATACAGTAGCTATATAAAGGAGATAAATGTTCCTCTGTTCTCTACAACCTAAATGCAAAGGTACTGGTGATATTTAGCCTGAAGAAAGAAGGTAGATTGATTGCTCTCTTTAAATATTTAAAGGTGTGTCATGTAGAAGCAGCCCTCAGAAGTCTGACATACAATGGATAAAATATATGAGGAGATAAATTTGGATCTTCTTCCTAACAGTGAAAATATACATGGGAAGGAATAAGGTCTCTATTACCAGACTGGGCCAGTTCTATGCATGCTGTAGGTTGGATTCAAGTTCTGGAGAAGTGACTGGAGTGAATGAGACAGTTCAAAATATCTACCTCATTCTCTAGGGGGTCATTGGGTAAAGCTGGTGGTGGATTGGACAGAGTGGAGATTAGTGAAGGGAAATTGTTCCATACTGAAAAAGCATGAAGCAAAACTCCTGCTGTCTCTCATTAAAGTTTTACTAGAGATGAATTGCACTTCCACACTCATTAGGAACAAAGCCTAATAGAATTACAGTGAAAATTCTCTTTCCATTTTGTTTTGTAAAAACTTCAAAATGTTTCCTCTTCCTAAACCTGATCTTCAAAATCTTTCTAAACTGTGTACAATGTAGATTTGTTAGGCATTTTCCAGGAGTAATTTTTCAACTGTAATAAGTGAAGCCCAACAACAAACTGTAGAATAAATCTGTTACTTGGAATTAAAATTTGCAGTTCTAAATTTATTTTTGTTTTAGTTTCTTTTATGTTCCCAAGATATCAAGTAAAATAAACCTATCTGTCAGCACACATGGGTCTCCTTACATCAATGTCAAAACGATGGTTTCGGTCTGAGTATTTTAGTTCTCAACATCAGTGACAAGCATTTGGCCAACATTCCTTTGGGATTTACCTGTGCTGGTTTTGTATCAACATTCCATAGACATGCTCATTCTCTCTGGCTCCAAAGGACTTCCTGGCCTCTAATATGCATTTAGTTTCTATTCCCACCACTTCTTCATGGCATTTCTTCAAGGCAGTAAATACATCTAGAAGTCTTGCTGGCCAGATCTCTTATAGGTTCGTTTGCCTGCTTTTCCTTTCTCTTGAGCTGATAGCTCTCAAATTTAGAATGCTTCAAAATCACCTGTATAGATAGTTTAAAAATATGGATCCCAAGATCTCATCCTCAGGTGTTCTCATTTAATAGCTGCCTTGAGACGAGTATGACTGTTTTAACAAATTCCACTTACCCTATAAAGGTGTTTTTTTTTTAAATTTTTTTTAAATACAGAAGGTCAACAGATTACACATTGAGAAATATTCTCCCAAGGATTCTAGATGGAAATGAAGCAATGTACTATGTGGTATTTTTCTCATCAGGCCTGAGAAAATTTGTTGATGATCTACATTTTTACAACAATGACTGGTTAAAACATGTCTCCCTCACCTACAAAGAGACAGAAGTAAATGTAGTTTCAAGAATATCTGCTATTTAAATGGTGATCTGTATGGAGCTTGTTAGAAATACTCACCCCACTCCCACTGGATCAGAATCTGCACTCCAATAGTATATCCAGGTGATTTATATCAACACTAAGATTTGAGAAGCAACTGGGCTACAGCATGTGAAAAAACGACAAGCAACCTACACAGGCCATCATAGCAGGGTTAGACTCAGCTTCAAATACCAGACACTCAAAAATAACAGTAGCTTAAACAAGAAAGCTTGTTTCTTTAGCACATAAAAGTCCACCTGTCGGTGCATTAGGGCAGATACTATAACTTTCTTCTGTGTGGTGGTCCTCAGGGATCCAGGTTCCTTCTTGGCCAAGCTGTTGTGTTTTGTCATGCAAAATGCACACTGCACAACTCTAAAAAAGATTTGTGAATTTATTGTGACAGTTTTCCTGCACACGGCATTAAAGGACTTACAGAATGGATGATTTTTTCTAAATCACAAAAAACTTGCTTTTACAGGCTGGTGGCAGAACAGTCTAGCTTTCTGCTTATTATCCCTTCATCCTCCTGCTAAGTTAGATTTCCAGAAATCACACTCACTTTTCAAGCAGAATCCTAGATGAAGGACCAAGAAGTATGCACCAGTTATCTAGTCCTGCTAAATTTACCTGGTGCTGCCAAATCTTAGCATACATCCCATTGATCAGACCTGGTACCAGAGATACACATAGTTGCAAAGGAAGCTGGAAAATGTAGTCTTTATTTTGGGCAGCTGTATGTCCAGCTCAAAAGTCTATTATGATGAAAAACAGGAATAACACTATGGTAAACAACTAGGAATCATATATTTGGGGACAAAGCCAAGCAATTCTGAGATTTCTACAGCAAAATAATCTGCCTTTTCAGAACCTGTTCCACTCAACCAGACGGTTCTACTTCAAAGTTGAGTCTCTCTAAACTGCCACATTTGCTATAAGGAACTTCATAGCAACATTTGACTGTCTCAATTTTCTTTCCTTTGTCCTAGAGGGGCAGTGATAGGAAAGTGGCTAGGAGTGAGCCTAGAGAAAAGAGCAGAAAAATGCAGGTACCTGTACTGAGATATAGAGGAGATAATGTTCAAAAGAAAGTAGAAGTTGTCATCAAAGAAAGACTAACAAACAAGGTGACCTAATACTGACTCTTAGGGAGTTAAACAAAAGCATCTTCAGTCCTTTGTGTTCAAAGCAAGGATTGTCCTAAAGGCAGAAGTTGAGTATACTGAACTGGAGGAGTCACCACTTTGAGGAGCAAGGTTAGCTCCAAAGTTTGTGGAACCAAGTACAAAAAAAGATGCACGGTCCCTTGTTCAAAAAGAAGGAAGAAAGTGTAAAGTTTCTAAAATATCAAGCTATTTCCTTTAAAACTATCTTATTATTTATAAACATAATAAGGATATAGTAATAGATGAGTAATAAAATTAACTTACAAATTGTACAAAAATTATATTTTGGTACATAATTTTATAATACTATTTTATTAATGTAATATCTTGATTGATTACAAAATTAGCTAGATTTCTTTTTGCAAACTTATTTACCAGGTCATCAGAATACTTTATTTTCAATTGATACAATTTAAAGTACATAAAGCGTTCCTGCCTATTTAACTTATATACAGAGTACAGCATGAGGACGCACAAGCTGGAATCAAGATTGCCGGGAGAAATATCAATAACCTCAGATATGCAGATGACAACACCCTTATGGCAGAAAATGAAGAGGAACTAAAAAGCCTCCTGATGAAAGGGAAAGAAGAGATGAAAATGTTGGCTTAAAACTCAACATTCAGAAAACTAAGATCACGGCATTTGGTCCCATCACTTCATGGGAAATAGATGGGGAAACAGTGGAAACCATGTCAGACTTTATTTTTCTGGGCTCCAAAATCACTGCAGATGGTGATTGCAGCCATGAAATTAAAAGACGCTTACTCCTTGGAAGGAAAGTTATGACCAACCTAGATAGCATATTCAAAAGCAGAGACATTACTTTGCCAACAAAGGTCCGTCTAGTCAAGGCTATGGTTTTTCCTGTGGTCATGTATGGATAGGAGAGTTGGACTGTGAAGAAAGCTGAGCACCGAAGAATTGATGCTTTTGAACTGTGGTGTTGGAGAAGACTCTTGAGAGTCCCTTGGACTGCAAGGAGGTCCAATCAGTCCAATCCTAAAGGAGACCAGTCCTGGATATTCAGTGGAAGGACTGATGCTGAAGCTGAAACTCCAATACTTTGGCCACCTCATGCGAAGTGTTGACTCATTGGAAAAGACCCTGATGCTGGGAGGGATTGGGGGCAGGAGAAGAAAGGGACAACAGAGGATGAGATGGATGGATGGCATCACCGACTTGATGCACATGAGTTTGGGTAAACTCTGGGAGTTGGTGATGGACAGGGAGGCCTGGCGTACTGCAATTCATGGGTTCGCAAAGAGTTGGACACGACTGAGCAAATGAACTGAACTGAACTGAACTGAAAGTGTTCCTGGCAAATAAAAGATGACAAATCACTTTTTTTGATATTTAATTGTAAGAAGGATCTCTCAGCTCACATAACTGTTATTAGAGCTATTAAGAGGATTTCATAGACTGTGTCAAAATTGGGATTAAAAAAAATTGTTTTGAAATGTAAAGTGCTGGGAGCCAGGGTGAGGAACTCTGCCCATGGCAAAGGTCATGAGGAAGGAGGCTTCGGCATACGCAAAGGTGGGATCAAGCCTCAGGAAACCCCCTGTTCCTGAGCATCTACCCCCAAAACCAGAGTCTACCTACTTTACTGTTTCATGGTCTCACCTACACCTCTGACTTTATGGGGGGCTGTTCCCCACTGGTTCTCTCAGAGAAGAAGTAAACTTGCAGCTCCAGTCAATAAAAATTTCTGGGCCTGACAAGGGTGTCTCAGGTCAAACCTCTTTGCTGGCAGACTAGCTTATGTGACAGGATTATCCACACTCCTGCCATAAACAGCACAGAGAATTTGGAGTATTTTGAAAATCTTAATTAGCATAGGGCTTTTCTCACTGTTGAGTCAATGATTGCCACCAGGCCTCCATATTCTTAGGCACCTGGGAATATAGAAAAGGAAATATAGTAGTTTTGATGTTAGCAATACTAGACTTTTTGAGTTAATGAATTTTCTCTTTTGTTATAGATCACTGTACTTTGTTATAAATCACTGTGTCCTTGCTATGTAAAAATGTAACTTTATCACTATCTTAAGACTAAATAGATCTTAAGGGGAACACTGGTGAAGGGTTTTCATTTGTTGGGCTGATGTCTGCTGCTAAATCTAACTAGCATATAGGAGAAATAAGTATTAACCTTTAGGATTAATCATGTTAACCTTAGGTTAAACAAATTTCTTTCTTAGTTGTAACCCACTACACCCTCACCCTATAGGAATGCAACTTTATCTGGTACCTTCAGAGGGTGGCACCTGGTTTAAGAAAAAACACCCTTGGAAAAAATAAGTTTTCTGGTTAACTGACCGTTATCAGAAAGAAAGGGTCGTAAAATGTCAGCAGGCCTCATGGCCAGAAGATGATGTAAAACCCGTGAACTTTTTTTTATACATTTATGTGAAGCACCTGATTTTGATAAAGGTCAGGACTGCTGACCCTCGCGTGACTTTAAAATTTCCGTTTGTCTCTATGTGTAACAAAAGGTATATAAGCAAACCTAAAAAATAAAGAAATCGGATCAGTTTCTGGAAAGACTGATTCCCCCGTGTCGTTTCTTTCTTGCTCCCCGTTTTTTCTGGCTGAATTCCCATCTGGAGCGTGGGTGCTCACCACGTCTACTTACTTGCCCAGGCTTCTAAGATCCGTGAGAGAGGGAGCCCAAGGTGGGGCACCCTCCGATATTCAAACGGGTGCCGGTGGCCCAACGTAGATGGTGCAAATTCCTTGTCTTGGAGTTTTATTGGTATCCCACGTAAACCAAGTTATTCAGCATCTTTTTCTCCACTACTATTTCCTACTATGGTATTTCTTTCTAATCTCCCTCTATATCTTTAATTAAGCAATTAATTCCTAGGACGCTGACTCCATCCCCCCTTCGAATTACCCTGGATCCACCAGGGCTGGACCCCAGCAGTAAAGGTTAGTATATCTAGAGCCAATGGTTCTTGCAGAAGAAAACCTTTGAAATATTTAATTTCAGGGCTTCCCCAGTGGCTGAGCGGCAAAGAATCCGCCTGCCAGAGCAGGAGACAGAGGTTCAGCCCCTAGTCCCAGATGAGCCAACACACTGCAGAGCAACTAAGCCCATGCACCGCAACTACTGAGCCTGTGCTCTAGAGCCCGGGAGTCACCACTGCTGAGCCCATGTGAGCTCTAGGGCCCGTGCTCCAGAACAAAAGCAGCACCGCAATGAGAAGCCTGAGCGCCACATCTAGAGAGCAGCCTGAGCAGCAACAAAGACCCAGCACAGCCAAAAATAAATAAACACACTTAAAAAAAAAATAATAATTTGAAGTATCTTCTAAATACAACCATTTTGGCCTGAACCATTCCCTCCCTCACCTCCTTCTCTCCATCACCAATCCAGGAGACAAGTACAGGCATGTGTAATGCTTAGAGGTGTTTGAATAAATTCATATCAACAATCATTTACAAAAAACAAGCATTCTTATGAATTTCAACACAAAGTGTAAAAAATGTGCTAATTTTACTACTTTGTCATACACTGGCAACCTCTTTAACATCTAGAGACTAGAAGTCCCAAAATTAGGACTCATTTGTCCATGATATATACTAGATCCACAGCAAAACAAAAAGCACATAACATACAAAAAATGATTTCATCTGAAAATGTCCAGGTACAAACAACATGCATATTCAGTTCAGTTCAGTTCAGTCGCTGTCGTGTCCGACTCTTTGTGACCCCATGAATCACAGCACACCAGACCTCCCTGTCCATCACCACCTCCCAGAGTTCACTCAGACTCATGTCTATCGAGTCATTGATGCCATCCAGCCATCTCATCCTCTGTCGTCCCTTTCTCCTCCTGCCCCCAATCCTTCCCAGCAACAGAGTCTTTTCCAATGAGTCAGCTCTTCGCATGGAGTGGCCAAAGTACTGGAGTTTCAGCTGTAGCATCATTCCTTCCACGGAAATCCCAGGGCTGATCTCCTTCAGAATGGACTGGTTGGATCTCTTTGCAGTCCAAAGGACTCTCAAGAGTCTTTTCCAACACCACAGTTCAAAAGCATCAATTCTTCGGCGCTCAGCCTTCTTCACAGTCCAACTCTCACATCCATACATGACCACAGCAAAAACCAAAGCCTTGACTAGACGGACCTTAGTCGGCAAAGTAATGTCTCTGCTTTTGAATATGCCATCTAGGTTGGTCATAACTTTCCTTCCAAGGAGTAAGCGTCTTTTAATTTCATGGCTGCAGTCACCATCTGCAGTGATTTTGGAGCCCCCCAAAATAAAGTCTGACACTGTTTCCACTGTTTCCCCATCTATTTCCCATGAAGTGATGGGACCAGATGCCATCATCTTAGTTTTCTGAATAGAAAACTAAGTTGAGCTTTAAGCCAACTTTTTCACTCTCCTCTTTCACTTTCATCAAGAGGTTTTTTAGTTCCTCTTCACTTTCTGCCATAAGGGTGGTGTCATCTGCATATCTGAGGTTGTTGATATTTCTCCCGGCTATCTTGATTCCAGCTTGTGTTTCTTCCAGTCCAGCGTTTCTCATGATGTACTCTGCATATAAGTTAAATATGCAGGGTGACAATATACAGCCTTGACATACTCCTTTTCCTATTTGGAACCAGTCTGAATTGATGCTTTTGAACTGTGGTTTTGGAGAAGACTCTTGAGAGTCCCTTGGACTGCAAGGAGATCCAACCAGTCCATTCTGAAGATCAACCCTGGGATTTCTTTGGAAGGAATGATGCTAAAGCTGAAACTCCAGTACTTTGGCCACCTCATGCGAAGACTTGACTCATTGGAGAAGACTTTGATGCTGGGAGGGATTGGGGGCAGGAGGAGAAGGGGACGACAGAGGATGAGATGGCTGGATGGCATCACTGACTCGATGGACGTGAGTCTGAGTGAACTCTGGGAGTTGGTGATGGACAGGGAGGCCTGGCATGCTGTGATTCATGGGGTCACAAAGAGTCGGACATGACTGAGTGACTGAACTGAACTGAACTGTTGTTCCATGTCCAGTTCTAACTGTTGCTTCCTGACCTGAATAAAGATTTCTCAAGAGGCAGGTCAGGTGGTCTGGTATTCCCATCTCTCTCAGAATTTTCCACAGTTTATTGTTACCTTTTATAATTCTTACCCTCCCACCTCCTTCAAACCACTGAACAAGTGAAGACAACAGTATACTGCTCACAGAGCTGGTTGAACATTTAACATTCCCAAAGACATTAACATTCCCAATTCCTATGAATTTGAGCAAAAAGATATTTACCCAGTGATATTTCACTACCTCTACATTTAACATACACAGGGCACTTCTAAACATCTAGGTGGACTAGATGTTTTAAATAAGGACTTAATTTGTCCACTATATACAGAGCAGTCTTGAATAAACTGCCACATGTAATGGTTATAATCTGAAATTGTCTTCAAAATATGAGTATTCTAGCCTAAGATCCTTCCCTTCTCTCCCCTCTCCACCATAGCCAGGGGGCTATAATGCTCAAATTTTCAGAAGACAATCTTTCCTAGAAACTTTTAACACAAAATGTACAAAATATATTGCTTACTAACTCTATTTTTGTCATACAGTGGCAACCTCTTTAACATCTAGAAAGACTAGATGTTGTAAATTAGGATTCATTTGTCCATTATATATACTATATATATAGCAAAGTGAAACAACATGCACTAACCGAAAAGACAATGGTTAATCTTGCCTCACTATAACACACTGGCACAGAGGTCTGCACTTCCCTCCTCTGGCCCCCACCACCCCTGACCTCCAACCAGTGCACAAAACACGTGGTCTGGCCACCACCCGCCCCACAACATTTCATATGAATTTTAACAAAAAGGTATTTACAAAATGTCTTTTTACTATCTCAACTTTTAACATATATCAGGCACTTCAGAACATCTAGAAGGATATTTCAAAAAAGTACTTACTGTCAACTATACATACAGAAGTGAGGAATGAAATGCACACACAAAACAATGCTTATATGAAAATGTCGCCCAAGTATGACCAGTCTGGCAGAGAACTTTCTATTCCTCCTCCCCAAGGTCTTCCAGTCCCTGTCCTCCAACCCACTGAACAAACGGGGACTTCGGTGGCTCTGGAAGTTGCTTCTAGAGGTAATCAAACAACTCCATTTCGAAAAGTCATTTCCAAAAAGACATTTCTTTTCTAGTGTTTTTTGTTTTGTTTTTAAACAAATGGGTATTTACAAGACATGTGACTTTTCTATTTTATCATACGTCGGCAACGGCTTTACATCTAGGAGGCCTAGATGCAGCGAAAGTTTTCTTCTGAAAGGGTGGGTTGGCGGGGGAGTTGGGAGCAGCTTTTCCGTATTATATACACAGGCCTTCGGTCAGCGGCCAGTAAATCCTCCCGGGGCGATGGGCACTTTCTGCTGGCCGCAGGGGTACGTTATTCTGCCATTTCTGTCTTCTGACATCAAGGGCTTGGCAGAACGACGCTCACTGTCCCATGGCCCGCTAACGCTCCACTTCTCACCTCGAGCGCCCGCTAAGACCTTTGTCCCTCACTGTCCGGACGAGGTGAGGTCTCGTCCAACCGGGAAGCAGCGGTCACCAGACAGCGGATACGCGCGGCCCCAAGGCCTAAGGATGGCCTCGCTGGCGCCATAGTCTTTCCCGGCTCTGGGCTCTTAACGGGCCTCCGCGGACTTGGAGCGGCCACCATTCTTGTAGTCCCGCCTTGCCCGACGCCCAGAGGCGCCACGTTCTCAGAGCCCCGGAGGAGGCTTCGCCTGAGCCCAAGCCCTGCCGCGCAGGATGAAGAGACCGAGCGGTCGGCAGGACCCCGGCTCGGAGGCCCGCCGCCATTAGGTCGCAGCGGTACGGGTTGGGGCGTGGAGAGGTTCACGGCTGCTCCCGGCCCTGGCCCCCGCCTGCAGGAGGCATCGGCGAGCGCGCTGCAGAGCACACCGACTGGCCCGGGGCCCGCGCTTCACCAACCGACCAGAGGCTGGAGGGCCTGCAGTGCCCCAGGGTAGAAGGCCATGGTCAGCTTCTGGCCGCGCTCTCTGCCAGACCTAAACAAATACACTTTTAAAAGATATATTTTTCAAAAAGGCAAACCCAATTTAAAAATTTTTTAATTCTTCATGCAAATCAGTTTTATGCATTTGAGTTTAATTATAAACATAAATTAGTGCAATGGCATTTAAGTATTTCCTCTAGAGTTCCAGAAATGGAGGTTGTACAAGAAACCAAAAGTGGTTTTGATTTGCAAATAATTCAGAATACTTGCTTATTCAGTTCAGGTCAGTTCAGTTCAGTCACTCAGTCATGTCCGACTCTTTGCAACCCCATGATTAGCAGCACGCTAGGCCTTCCTGTCCATCACAACTCCCATAGTTCACTCAAACTCATGTGCATTGAGTCGGTGATGCAATCCAACCATCTCATCCTCTGTCGTCCCCTTCTCCTCCTGCCCCCAATCCCTCCCAGCATCACACTCTTTTCCAATGAGTCAACTCTTCCCATGAGGTGGCCAAAGTATTGGAGTTTCAGCTTCAGCATCAGTCCTTCCACTGAATACCCAGGACTGGTCTCCTTTAGGATGAACTGGTTGGATCTCCTTGCAGTCCAAGGGACTCAAAAGTCTTCTCCAACACCACAGTTCAAAAGCATCAATTCTTCGGTGTTCAGCTTTCTTCACAGTCCAACTCTCACATCCATACATGACCACTGGAAAAACCATAGCCTTACTAGACAGACCTTTGTTGGCAAAGTAATATCTCTGCTTTTGAATATGCTATCTAGGTTGGTCATAACTTTCCTTCCAAGGAGTAAGCGTGTTTTTAATTTCATGGCTGCAATCACCATCTGCAGTGATTTTGGAGCCCCCCAAAATAAAGTCTGACTGTTTCCACTGTTTCCTCATCTATTTCCCATGAAGTGATGGGACCAGATGCCATCATCTTAGTTTTCTGAATGTTGAGCTTTAAGCCAACTTTTTCACTCTCCACTTTCACTTTCATCAAGAGGCTTTTTAGTTCCTCTTCACTTTCTGCCATTAAGGGTGGTGTTATCTGCATATCTGAGGTTATTGATATTTCTCCCGGCAATCTTGATTTCAACTTGTGCTTCTTCCAGCCCAGAGTTTCTCATGATGTACTCTGCATATAAGTTAAATAATCAGGGTGACAATATACAGCCTTGATGTACTCCTGTTCCTGTTTGGAACCAGTCTTTTGTTCCATGTCCAGTTCTAACTGTTGCTTCCTGACCTGCATATAACTTTCTCAAGAGGCAGGTCAGGTGGTCTGGTATTCCCATCTCTTTCAGAATTTTCCACAGTTTCTTGTGATCCACACACTCAAAGGCTTTGGCATAGTCAGTCAAGCAGAAATAGATTTTTTTTTTTTTTTGGAACTCTCTTGCTTTTTCCATGATCCAGCGGATGTTGGCAATTTGATCTCTGGTTCTTCTGCCTTTTCTAAAACCAGCTTGAACATCTGGAAGTTCACGGTTCACATGTTGCTGAAGCCTGGCTTGGAGAATTTTGAGCATTACTTTACTAGCGTGTGAGATGAGTGCAATTGTTCAGTAGTTTGAGCATTCTTTGGCATTGCCTTTCTTTGGAATTGGAATGAAAACTGACCTTTTCCAGTCCTGTGGCCACTGCTGAGTTTTCTAAATTTGTTGGCATATTGAGTGCAGCACTTTCACAGCATCATCTTTCAGGATTTGAAATAGCTCAATGGGATTTCCATCACCTCCACTAGCTTTGTTCATAGTGATGCTTCCTAAGGCCCACTTGACTTCACATTCGGGGAGGTCTGGCTCTAGGTGAGTGATCACACCATCATGATTATCTTGGTCGTGAAGATCTTTTTTGTACAGTTCTTCTGTGTATTCTTGCCACCTCTTCTTAATATCTTCTGCTTCTGTTAGGTCCATGCCATTTCTGTCCTTTATTGTGCCCATTTTTGCATGAAATGTTCCCTTGGTATCTCTAATTTTCATGAAGAGATCTCTAGTCTTTCCCATTCTGTTGTTTTCCTCTATTTCTTTGCATTGATCACTGAGGAAGATTTTCTTATCTCTCCTTGCTACTCTTTGGAATGCTGCATTCAGATGCTTATATCTTTCCTTTTCTCCTTTGCTTTTCACTTCTCTTCTTTTCATGGCTATTTGTAAGGTCTCCCCAGACAGCCATTTTGCTTTTTTGCATTTCTTTTTCTTGGGGATGGTCTTGATCCCTGTCTCCTGTACAGTGTCACAAACCTCCGTCCATAGTTCATCAGGCACTCTATCTATCAGATCTAGTCCCTTAAATCTATTTCTCACTTCCACTGTATAATCATAAGGGATTTGATTTAGGTCATACCTGAATGCTCTAGTGGTTTTCCCTACTTTCTTCAATTTAAGTCTGAATTTGGCAATAAGGAGTTCATGATCTGAGCCACAGTCAGCTCCTGGTCTTGTTTTTGCTGACTGTATAGAGCTTCTCCATCTTTGGCTGCAAAGAATAGAATCAATCTGATTTTGGTGTTGCCCATCTTGATGTCCATGTGTAGTCTTCTCTTGTGTTGTTAGAAGACAGTGTTTGCTATGACCAGTGCATTCTCTTGGCAAAACTCTATTGGCCTTTGCCCTGCTTCATTCCGTATTCCAAGGCTAAATTTGCCTGTTACCCCAGGTGTTTCTTGACTTTCTACTTTTGCATTCCAGCCCCCTATAATTAAAAGGACATCTTTTGGGGGTATTAGTTCTAAAAGGTCTTGAAAGTCTTCATAGACCCGTTCAACTTCAGCTTCTTCAGCATTACTGGTTGGGGCATAGGCTTGGATTACTGTGATACTGAATGGTATTTCCTCTAAGAGTTCTAGAAATGGAGGTTGTACAAGAAACCAAAAGTGGTTTTCAATTTGCAAATAATTCAGAATACTTGCTTATCAGTTCAATTCAGTCGCTCAGTCATGCTCGACTCTTTGCATGAATCGCAGCACACCAGACCTCCCTGTCCATCACCAACTCCTGGAGTTCACTCAGACTCACGTCCATCGACTCCGTGATGCCATCCAGACACCTGATCCTCGGTTGTCCCCTTCTCCTCCTGCCCCCAATCCCTCCCAGCATCAGACTCTTTTCCAGTGAGTCAACTCTTCATGTGAGGTGGCCAAAGTACTGGAGTTTCAGCTTTAGCATTATTCCTTCCAAAGAAATCCCAGGGTTGATCTCCTTCAGAATGGACTGGCTGGATTTCCTTGCAGTCCAAGGGACTCTCAAGAGTCTTCTCCAACACCACACTTCAAAAGCATCAGTTCTTCAGTGCTCAGCCTTCTTCACAGTCCAGCTGTCACATCCATACATGACCACTGGAAAAACCATAGCCTTGACTAGACGGACCTTAGTCGGCAAAGTAATGTCTCTGCTTTTGAATATAGTATCTAGGTTGGTCATCACTTTTCTTCCAAGGAGTAAGCATCTTTTAATTTCATGGCTGCAGTCACCATCTGCAGTGATTTTGGAGCCCCAAAAAATAAAGTCTGACACTGTTTCCACTGTTTCCCCATCTATTTCCCATGAAGTGATGGGACCGGATGCCATGATCTTCGTTCTCTGAATGTTGAGCTTTAAGCCAAGTTTTTCACTCTCCTCTTTCACTTTCATCAAGAGGCTTTTTAGTTCCTCTTCATTTTCTGCCATAAGGGTGGTGTCATCTGCATATCTGAAGTTATTGATATTTCTCCCGGCTATCTTGATTCCAGCTTGTGTTTCTTCCAGTCCAGCGTTTCTCATGATGTACTCTGCATATAAGTTAAACAAGCAGGGTGACAATATACAGCCTTGAAGTATTCCTGTTCCTATTTGGAACCAGTCTGTTGTTCCATGTCCAGCTCTAACTGTTGCATCCTGACCTGCATATAGGTTTCTCAAGAGATGTCAGGTGGTCTGATATTCCCATGTCTTTCAGAATTTTCCAGTTTCTTGTGATCCACACACTCAAAGGCTTTGGCATAGTCAATAAAGCAGAAATAGATGTTTTTCTGGAACTCTGTTGCTTTTTCCATGATCCAGCGGATGTTGGCAATTTGATCTCTGGTTCCTCTGCCTTTCTAAAACCAGCATGAACATCTGGAAGTTCACGGGTAATATATTGCTGAAGCCTGGCTTGGAGAATTTTGAGCATTACTTTCCTAGCGTGTGAGATGAGTGCAATTGTTCAGTAGTTTGAGCATTCTTTGGCATTGCCTTTCTTTGGAATTGGAATGAAAACTGACCTTTTCGAGTCCCGTGGCCACCGCTGAGTTTTCCAAATTTGCTGGCATATTAAGTGCAGCGCTTTCACAACATCATCTTTCAGGATTTGAAACAGGTCAATGGGATTTCCATCACCCCCCCTAGCTTTGTTCATAGTGATGCTTTCTAAGGCCCACTTGACTTCACATTCCAGGATGTCTGGCTCTAGATTAGTGATCACACCATCATGATTATCTTGGTCATGAAGATCTTTTTTGTACAGTTCTTCTGTGTATTCTTGCCACCACTTCTTTATATCTTCTGCTTCTGTTAGGTCCATACCATTTCTGTGTTTTATCGAGCCCATCTTTGCATGAAATGTTCCCTTGGTATCTCTAATTTTCTTGGAGAGATCTCTAGTCTTTCCCATTCTGTTGTTTTCCTCTATTTCTTTGCATTGATCGCTGAAGAAGGCTTTCTTATCTCTTCTTGCTTTTCTCTAGAACTCTGCATTCAGATGCTCTTGCTTATAGACCCTATCATATTTCCAATTAAAAGGAAAAGTCAATCTTAGACTTGTCATCCTTATTAGTAATTGGTTCATCTGATGCTACATATGAAAATAATGTTCTTTTCCATCCACTCGGGCAATCATTAAAGTTTATTTGTGTTTCTAAGCCTGTAGCTGTCTGTTTGCAATGTTGTAACAGCTTTTAAACCCATGGATTCCAAACTCTTTGTAAAAAATTATTGTAATTTCCTATTACGCTTTATTGCAAGGTGCATGTGAACACTTTTATTTTGTAGGTATCAGCAAAGTGTACCTAAGTGCTGGCAGTTCCTATATCAGCATTCCATCCAGAGGATTAATACTTATGCTAAAACCTTAGGGATGAGCGTCTAAGACAAACACCCAAGCTGGGGTACCGGCCCAGTCGCAGTCCTACAGCCTTCCCAAGGCTGCACTGCTGGCTGTCACCACCAATCTAGACCAGGTCCTAGTCTCAGTGGCCCACTCTGGGTCTCACATCATCCTGTACTGTCCCAGCAATGAGAGTGCACACAGAGCAACACTCAGTGTATATGCCCCAGTGTACAACACAATGCTTTTAAAATTTTATACATTATATTTCACTTAAAGTTATGATAAAATATTGGCTATATTCCTTGTGCCATACAATATATTCTTACAGCTATTTATTCACTCCTGGGACAGTCCAGAATGCTGTGAGACCTGGAGTGGGCTGCTGGGGCCAGGACCTGGTCTAGATTGGTGATGGCAGCCAGCTTATTTATTTTATACATAGAAGTTTGTACATTATTTTATACATAGCAGTACATAGCAGTTTGTAAGTCATTTCCCTGGTGGCTTAGACAGTAAAGAGTCAGCCTGCAATGCAGAAGACCCCAATGTTCTATCCCTGGGTCAGGAAGATCCCCTGGAGAAGGGAATGTCAAACCACTCCAGTATTGTTGCTTGGAGAATCCCATGGACCTAGGTGGGCTACAGTCCATGGGTTTGCAAAGAGTTGGACACGACTGAGCAACTAACACTTTCACCATTCATTCTGGAAGTTTGTACACATTAATCTTCAACACCTGTCTTGTCCCTTCCCACTGTCTCTGTCCCCACTGATAACCACTAGCTGGTTCTCTTTATCTATAAGTTTATTTCTGCTTTGTTATATTCATTTGTTTCATTTTTTAGATTCCACATATAAGTGATAACACAGTATATGTCTTTCTCTGACTTATTTCACTAAGCACAATATGCTCCAGGTCCATCTGTGTTTTTGAAAAGTTTTTTTTTTTTAGCTGAGTAATATTCATGCACGTGTGTATGTATGTAAAAAGATCAATCTTCTTACCACTTTATCTTTTGATGGACACCTAGGTTGCTTCCATATCTTGACAATTGTAAATAATGCTGCTATGAACACTGGGGTGCATGTATTTTTTCGAGTTAGTGTTTTTGTTTTCTTTGGATCTATATCCAGGAGTTGAATTGCTGGGTCACATGGTAGTTCCACTTTGAGTTTTCTGAGAAACTTCCATACTGTTTCCCATAGTGGTTACACCAATTTACATCTCCACCAACAGTGTACCAGGGTTGCCTTTTCTCCACATTCTTGCTAGCATTTTTATCTGTGGTCTTTTTGATGATAGCCATTCTTATAGGTGTGAGATAGTATCTCATTGTGATTTTTTGTATGCCTTTCTCTGATGATTTGCGATGTTGAACATCTTTCATTTCTTTGCACAAGCCTAAAGCAACCTCCTGAATTTTGAATCTTCCATTTGCATTTAACAAAAAAGGCAAACTTGTAAGTTATTGAGTGTATATTTACTTTTAATTTCTCCTTTTTTCTATTCAAGTTACCAGGTTTAATGCTATTTATCCACACTTAATTTGTAATAAAGCAAATTGTTTCTGAAATACTTTCCCAGATCACAGGCACATATATCAATATATGTACACTATTTCAGTCCTCTATCACTGAACATTTTCCCCATGCTCTGAGTATTATCTAAACAGGCTCTAAGCCAACAAGAATCAAGACATACTGACATACTTCCCTGGTGACTCAGTAGTAAAAGAATTCACTTCAGCAATGCAGAAGACATAGGTTTGATTCCTGGGTGGGAAAGATCTTTTGGAGAAGGAAATGGCAACCCACTCCAGCATTCTTGCCTGGGAAGTCTTATGGACAGAGGAGTCTGGTGGATTACAGTCCATGGGGTCCCAAGAGTTGGACCTACATGATTTAGCAACTAAACAACTGACATACTGAAAAAACCCTTACCTGAGTCCGTTGCTTGCTTTCCTATAGCTAGTACGTTCTGCATGGCTCCTCTCTCCGCAGTCTTTATTTCCACCAATTATTTTGGGTCTGGTCAAGATTTTTACTCTTACTGGCTCACAAAATGTTTGAAAGGGACACAGTTGGACTTCCCCAAGGACAGCAAGGAAAGTATCGTGTTGGATGCTGTAATTATATAAGTTGTAAGGCAACAGATGTTACCCTCAAAGAAATAGATGTGTAAACATAGGATGAAGCTAGGCAGACAATTCAGGGATTGGTGGGAATACAGAGACATTAAAAATGGCAATATAAACATCTCTGTGGTTTGGGATAACTGATCTGTCATTGCTGAAAAAAACACATCAAAGAAAACAGGCCCAGAAGCACTCTTGACTTCAAGTCATTTTAAGAGAATGGAAAAAGTATTGTCAACATAAAATGCTAGGAACTCATAGTGTTGACAGCTGTGTTACAACCTTATATGACATTGCTAGTCATCCTATTTCCCAAAACACATCCTCCTGGCTAAACAGTGTGTGCATACATCATATAGTAGTATCTTTATAGAAAGCACATCACTGTAAAAACTATTGCTATTTAATTTAATCTAAGAGTAAAATAATTATACTCAGCAAACATGAGTTCATTATATTTCATTTCATTTTCCATTTAAATTGTATTTTCAAAATTATCATAGAACTATAAAACAATAGTTGATAACATCATTTTTATCAAAATCAAGCACATATAATGTTTAAGGCACTGGAGAGACACAATTGTAGGTTATATTGTCTCAGGTCTCAAGGAGTTTAAAATCCAGTTTGAGGAAAAATATCAGTGAGCATTTACTGAGAAAAAAGTGCCAATAATACAATGGATGCCCAGGTAACTAGGAAAAGATATATACAGCAAGTGGAGCTTGAGCTGGATGCTAGTAAGGATTGACCCTCATAAAAGGAGAGACTGGTGAAGGTCTCTGTGCAGAGGTGTGAGGGAAGAAACATAAACAAAGGTCAGGAAGTTGAGTGAAGAGCCTGAAGTCATGGAAGGGGTCACATAGGGTAGTAGGGAGGATTACAATAGTCAGAAACTGCTTGGCTGCATATGATAGAAACTCAAACCAGTTGAACCAAAAAGAGGAAATCAGGATTGCAGGGTGTCTTACACAATCCAAGAACAGAAATCTGGCAGAGAACCTGAGGCCAACTGGCACCAACGACGCTTGTCTGTCTTCTTTTCCTCTGGGCTCGTGTTTCATCTTCTACATGACAAGAACCATGAATGCCAACACTCTCTCAGTACACATCTTACAGCCTCAGCGATTCAGAATGAGAGAAGGAAAATGGTCTTTGTTCCCATTTCTAAAATTCCTGAGAAAGACACTGACTGGCCAGCGTACGGGATCAGGAGATCTGGAAGCCTAACGATTAATGTAAGGAAAGGAAGGTGGTTTAATAAAGTGTCTGAAAAGGAAAATGGTTATACTATAAATATATACATGTTACATATAGAAATAGTATCCATAAACCTACACATTCATGCCAAAACCCAAAAATACCACATTTTGTTTGTGTTAAAAACTCACATCAAAATGCTAGCCTGAGACAGGCTTGATTCATTCCTGTTAGTCTTTCCTAAAACAGTTAATATCACCTGTAATTATTAGATGAAATGCAATTATCTTTAGGACTCACTGCTGCTTTGTATTCTGTGCCAGGGTTTCATCAAAGCCACATTCCATCCTTTTGCTTTTGTCTTTGTTTAAGTTAGGCAGCATATAGACTGTTTTACAAATTAAGTTGCTCTTTCTTCAGGGTGAAACTTTTTATAATGATAATTGAGGGGAACTGAGCTAACCTCAAAATGTAGACTAACTATATTATATCATGATTTTATGGTACATAGTATGTTTTGAGGTCTAAGAATTTACTGATTTCATATAATAAACTCTATTATAAGGAATCATTACTGCCTTCATTCAGAAAAGACTGCATAATAGCTTCTGAGTTAAATAGGTGCTCTGAATATTTCAATGCTATAGTGAAAAGTGTTAGAAGCATGATAGAAAAACTGGTATTTGCTTTATGGCATTCTTGACACTTTAAGAAATGTAGATTCTAGTCCTATTGAAACAATTTCCACATCTATGTCTGACATGTTATATTTCCAGAGCTGGAAAGAAGAATGCCTTCCAGAATACATTCTTACAGATCCTTAATAGAATTTCCCCTCCCTTCTCTTTTTTGCCACTTTATTTATTTTTTAATTGAAAGATAATTGCTTTACATAATTTTGTGGTTTTCCATCATACATAAGCAAGAATCAGCCCCTCTCCCCTTTCCCTGCATTTTCATGGACATGCATTTCCCAGGTGGGTCAGCGGTAAAGAATCTGACTGCCGATGCAGGAGATAAGGGTTCTATCCCTGGTCTGATAAGATTCTCTGGAGAAGGAAATGGTAACCCACTCCTGTATTCTCGCCTGGGAAATCCCACTGACAGAGAAGCCTGGCGGGCTACAGTTCATGGGCTTGCAGAGTCGGGCACGACTGAGTAACTGAGCACACGCATACGTGCGCGCGGGCGCACACACGTCATAGTCTCTCATACTAAATTACACAGTATATTTCACTATTGCTAGTTCTTTGCATTAGGGAGCACTCAATAAAAATATGTGACTTGCTTTGGAAAGCAAAACAAAACAAGAAAAAGAAATGTAGATTCTGCATCAAATTTTCCCTTTGGAATAACTTTTTTTCTGCCTCACTACTCTGTGCTGCACCCCAGTGCCTTCAACTCAGGTCTGTTCTACCATATACCAGTAGGGGGGGCACAATGTGCCACCCTAAAGTGCATCTCATTGGCACAAGGGACTAATTTAGGTTGATTATTTTTAAGAAACTATTTATTTATTTTACTTACTCATCTCGGCCGCCTCAGGTGTTAGTTGTGGTGCATGGGCTTAGTTGCTCCGCAGCACGTGGGGTCTTAGTTCCCAGGCGAGGGGCTGAATCTGCATCCTTTGCATCGCAAGGCGGATTCTCAACCACGGGCCACCAGGGAAGTCCCTAGGTTGATTATTTTTAAGAAGCTGAAGACTCAGGAAGTCTTTCTTTTCACCTTCACCCTAACTGCCCAAAAGAATGTAGACAGGGGACCTGTTCCAGGAAGGGAGCTGTCACCACAGGTCACTATAGTCTGAAGGTGACAGGGAGGAATGAAGCAAAATATGTTTCTTACAATTCAGTTCTGTGTTTCCTGTGTCTACATATGTGGCCCAGGAAACATTTGTTTACCAAATATCAGCTTTTCATATCCATGTGAATTGCCTTCCTCTCCTTTGAAAGTCTCAAACCACTATTCCCAATATCCTCTTTTGTCTTTAGCTGAAGACTGTATTTAAGCTCAGGGTTTCAGCCACTTTGGTGAGTTACTTCATGTTTCTGGGTCTTTTCCATGTATACATGTTATTAAACTTCTGCTTGACTTTCTCCTGCTTATCTGTCTCATGAAAATTTCTTCCTCCTCAAAATATCTCAAGGCCAAGGCTCAGCCTCCATTGGGGCAAAAATGTCTTTCTATTCTAGCACCTAAAATGGTGACAGGACCATTGGCATTCAGTTAATATTGAATAAATGAATGAATTGCATCAAGGGTTTGCATTCATGGACACAAATCAATAAACAGAGTAAAAACATCCCCCAACGAAAAGGAGCAAGGTTAAAATGAAGAGATCAGTGAGGCAGGGAGCAAAACAGCTTATACTTGCTTCCTTTCTTTATAAAATGTCCCTTCATGCGCATAAACAGAAAGTTATTCTTCACATACCAAAGCTGAGTAATTCCAACTCCATTTATTCCAATTTTGTTAGTGCTTGGGGATAAAGTTCAGTCTCTAAAGGACAAAGGAGTTCTTGCTCAGTGTTGGCCAGATGGCTCAGGACACAGCTCTGAAGTCCATTCTGATTGTCCAAAGTTTCTTTTGATAAATAGCATGATTGCACTGACTGGAAGAGTAATTCCTTCTATCAGAAAATACTAGCAACAGAATTATTCTGGACTATCAAATTGCAAAAGGATAAAAATGTCTGCATTTTTATCAATAGGTAGATATTGATACAGATAAAAGTCTGCATTTTATCAATATAAAATTTAAGCAATATTTTGGGATCAGTTTTTATTTGGTTCCTTGGATAACAAGACAACACACAGCTTATTCTGTGAATTAAGTCTATCCAAGCCCAAATACACAGTTTCACACAGCACACAGCACACCACATGTCTTTATGCTACACCCAGGGCATTTTCCTAATTAGCAAAAATGAAGAGCATATGGTAGGAAGGAGAGAGACAGCAAGCACCAGGAGTTTGAAGTACCTATGGGGCAATCCAGGGGGAGATATGCAGTAGTGGATATAAAGGGCTTAAAACCAATAATGGTTTAAATCATAGCTAACATGTATTAAGCAGTTGCTAGCCACCATGCTAAAGGCTTCACCATGTGACTTCACTTAAGCCTTACAACATCACTCTGAGTATGCTAGAGGCATAAAGGGATGAAATAATTTGTTTACAACTAACAGTTGTGAATTGATGAGTTAAAGCTAGCTTGTGCCTCTTTCAAAGAAAGAACAGATTTCATGGCAAAAACTGCCCCATTATTTTAATCTGCTGTTATGTGTGCTCAGTTGTGTCTGACTCTCTGAGACCCCATGGACTATAGCCCAGGCTCCTCTGTCCAGGGAATTTCCCAAGCAAGAACACTGGAGTGAGTTACCATTTGCTCCTCCAAAGCATTCTCTCAACTCAGGGATCAAACACGGGTCTCCAGTGTCTCATGCACTGGATTCTTCACCACTGCACCATCTGGGAAGCCCATTTTAGTTTGCTACAGGACAAAAAACCTGTTCGTCTGTTAGGGGACCCACAGAAGCCCAGCCTGATAAATCAGAATCCTACCTAGACCTTTCTGTCCTCCTGAGACCAAACAGGACTCTGTGGGGCTCCTGGGCACAGAAGCCTTTCATACAGTTGCTAATCAGCGAAAGGAGGGGACATAGAGACAAGCAAGGACCAGCCAAGAAACCACAGTGCAGCCTTGGGGCGGAGTCCTGATTCCACCTTAAGTGATACACAAAACAATACCTTTATGCTCTTTGTAGAACTAAAACACCCAAACAGATGGAAGATGTTGGCATTCTTCATTCCAGAGAAGCACATCAGGAGACCACCCGAGGCCAGATTAAAGGAGACCTTGCACACACCCTGATCCTTATCAGCAACCCCACCCTTGAACCATTGCTATAAAATTTCTCATCAAATTCTCCCAAGTTGGGACACTCAATTTTTGAGGGTAAGAGTCCACTGCGTCCACTTTGCCTGGCAAAGCAACAAAGCTATTCCTTTCTACTTCACCTAAACCTCTGTTTCTGATATTTGACTCAGTACCAGTGCACAGAGACCAATTTCTGGCATCTCACTATCATTTATATGCTTAATCACTCAGTCATGTGACTCCCTGCCACCCAATAGACTCTAGCCCACCAGGCTCCTCTGTCCATGGGGATTCTGGAGCCAAAAATATTGGAGTGGGTTACATACCCACCTCCAGGGAATCTTCCCAATCCAGGGATCAAATCCAGGTCTCCCACATTGCAGGCAGATTCTTTACCACCTGAGCCACCAAGGAAGCCCACCACCATTTATATACTCTAGCAAATTTTTCTTTCTCCATATAACAGGTGTTGAGATTCTGAGTCAAAATAGATTTTGAGGCTTCAAAAAGTCCTGTAAGTGTTTTGTTGATGGACATAATGTCTCCTTCTCTTTATACCCATGACAAAACATCTAGAATTATTAGTGACCATCTAAAACTTCCATGATAATCCTCTCAGATTCTTGCCTCCAAATGGTGCTCTCTTTTACATTCTGAATCTGGCTATTAATAATTCAACTTTGTTTGCCTGCCTTGTACTCAGTTACAAATTCTGCAGTTATTTCCTATACTGCCCCACAAAAGGGAGCTAATCTTATCTTGCCAGAAAAATATCAAAGATGTAGTTAGCCCTCTAGAAGCTGATACCCTCTCATTTCTTAATGATGGTTTAGGGCAGGAGTCCTCAAACTGTAGCTCACAGTTCAAATTTGGTTGTCTGCTTGTTTGTATAAGTACTTTTCATTGCAACACAACCACATTCATTTGTTCATATATTGTCTGTGGCTGCTTTTGTGCTACAAGAGCAGCAATGAGTAGTTTCAACAGACACTACTGGTTCACAATGCTAACAATTTTTACCACCTGGCCTTTTACAGAAAATACTTTTGACTCCTGGTCTAGGTGGTTAGATGGGGCACTCTATCACAAGCATGCTTTCAACAAAATACATAAGAACTGACAGACAGTGACTGTAACTTAAGAACGTTTATCACTTTCCTAACCTAAAGTCTAGAGTCTGTCAGATTCTAGTTGGCTCATAGATTCAACAGCGACATCAGAGACCCAGGTTCTTTATCCTTTTCCACTCCATCATCCTCAGCAGGTTGACTTACCAGTTCAGCATGTCCAGATGGCTAAACAACTACAAGTGTCCTCACAGGAGAGCATCCAGAAAAGATGGAATGTAAAGGGCAAAGGAGACTTTGAATTCTTTTTTTTAGTCATGAAAGCAAAGCTTTTCCAGCAAACATTAGCAGAAATCCCCATATTTGGCTATGTGCATAGACTTGGACCAATGGAAAATGGGTTTGGAGCCATGGCTGTCTTGCCTGGTTGCATGTTAGAATTACCTGCAGACTAAACAGCAAATTAGAAACACTAACATCTGTGCCCTGTCTCAGACCAATTATGTCAGAAACTCTGAAACTGTTCCTAGCAGTGGCATTTTTCTTTAACTCCCAAGAAGATCTCAACAGGTAATCAGGAATGAGAATCACTAGTTACACTAATCATGATTTCTTTCCTGGAGCTAAGCATACTTCCACATAAACAAAAGCAGAATTCATTTCCCTAGGAAGATGATGGAATAGTTGATGGTTTGGGACAGGCAATCAACAGTGTTTGCCACAGTTATATACATGTATAATCAAAGCTATGGTTTTTCCAGTAGTCATATATGGATGTGAGAGTTGGACCATAAAGAAGGCTGAGCACTGAAGAATTGATGCTTTTGAATTGTGGTGCTGAAAAATACTCTCGAGAGACCCTTGGACAGCAAGGAAATCAGACCAATCTTAAAGGAAATCAACCCTGAATATTCATTGAAGGACAGATGCTGAAGCTGAAGCTCCAATACTTTGGCCACCTGATGTAAAGAGCCAACTCACTGGAAAAGATCCTGATGCTGGGAAAGACTGAAGGCAAAAAGAGAATGAAATGGTTAGATAGCATCACCAACTCAATGGACAAGAATTTGAGCAAACTCTGGGAGAGAGTGAAAGACAAGGGAGCCTGGCGTGCTACAGTCCACACGGTCACAAAGAGTCTATGGGTACACAACTTAGCAACTGAACAGTAAGAACAACATACATGGACGTTAAAGTAATTCAGATAGATGGCGGGACTAATGTGGAAGAGACAATTAGCAAGGATCCCCCTAAAATCCTCAAAGAATGGGGAGAAGTACTCAGAAAGCTTCTGAGCAACAACTCAAAGAAGAGTAGAGGGCCATGAACGTCAAGGAAGAAAGAACACGCAGATGGAGATCACAGGAGACAGGGAGTGTTACAAGTGTAAGGAATACAGCAAAGAAAGGAGTTCTGAGAGTACAATTGGTTCAGAAGTAGGCACATTGAGGGTAAAATGTCTATGTTATTTCAACAGAAAGACTCATCGGTCTAGAATTCAAATAAGTATTCTTTATAAAACATTTTTGAGAATGATAGGCAGGAGGCTACTAATAATTTCCTCAAGGAATTGGCATAAATTAGGTCAGGAGAAAACTCTAACTCTGAGGATGGTGGAGATCATCAGTCTGGGTGAAGCTGTTCTGTGAGATATGTAAAATACAGAGAAAAGCATACAACAAATGCAAATCAAGTCTGCTACCAACTGTTAATAGATTGTAGATGTGTCCTGAACTTCTGCTAAAGATAATAGAAATTTGAATGTTTTACTTGACATGCTTTAAACCTTGATGATAAAATTAGTTTTCAACTAATAAGACTAATCAATTAACAGGACAAACCCAGTCCTTCTAATGCCAGATTCCCCGGATTGAGTCCTCACTTAAACCAAAGATTGATTTGCACATGACTAGTAACCACAGAATGTGAGTGACCTTTTGGTCTCCAATGAAACATCCTGGGAAAATTGTTTTCCCTGAACTCATTTAAAAACAGCTAACTGCTCTATATTATTTCAGGATCTTTTGTCAAAGTAATTCAGTGAGCATCAGCCTGAGGTCACCTCATGACTTCTTAAACTTTTTCATCCGGTGAACTCCCCTGGGTTTTCCATGACTCATATCAACTGTCCACAGAAAAATAAGTTCAGTTTTCATCATACAGATTCTGCAGTAGCTTTGGTCTCCCCCTTAGTATCACATCAAATCTGAAAGGAGGAAGTGCCCAAGGGGAGGCTGAAGGTAAAGAATGCTGGGTCACTCATAGTTTAGTGCCTCTTCTCCAAACACTGCCCAGAGCACTGGGCAACAGATGCTGTGACTTCCTGAGAACAGTCCATGATCTCGCTATGGGTCAACCAGCTCCTAGTGTAAAAAAACACTGGGAAAACATTGAAAATCTATTTGGTGCAATGACAGACTATAAGATAAATAGAACCCAGGAATGCTAAAATAATAATTTTTCAAAATCGTTATATGAATAGCATAAAAACATCACCTTAAAAATCAGTGGGAAGATATTTATTGTTTACTATTATTAGTAAATTTAAAATATGTCACTTTCATAAAACTATCATAAGTTAAAAACATCATTCCTTAGCCTTTAGTTCAATAAATACTTCAGTGCCTACCATATGCATGTCATGCGTAAGGCCCAAGGTTAGTGGAACACAATTCCTGCTTTTCAGGAAATTTAAAACTCTAAATAATACCTTGGCTTAAAACAAAAAAGTTAACATGATATTATAATATGGCACAAAGGTATTAGAGTAAGTCCAGCATTCACTATTAGAATTCAGATGTGCATGCTGCCACTTCAGTCATGTCTGACTTTCTGAGACCCCATGGACTACTGCTGGCCAGGCTCCTCTCCATGGGATTCTCTAGGCAACAACACTGCAGTGGGCTGCCATGCCCTCCTCCAGGGGATCTTCTCGACCTAGGGATGGAACCTGCTCCTCTTACATCTCCAGCATGTAGGTTCTTTCACACTAGAGCCACCTGGGAAGCCCAGAATTCTGATGTACCTGATCATATTCCGCACACTTTATGTAACAGGCTTACCAGGAATCCAACCATAGGCATCTCTTGCTAAGAAGGTATCATGAGGACATGATTAGGCAGGTAAGCCTGGCCTGGTAGAAACGCACTTGTGTCAGTGGTGGGTGACTCTGACAGCTGTGTCTGCCCATTAGAAGTCTCCTTTGCCCTTTGTGTAACAGCAGAAGGAACTCTTCCCACCAACACCAACAGGATGTGAGACCAGACAGGGCCATGGCCCGGCCCTAGTCTCTCATAGAGAATGGTCTGTTAACGCGACCAAACCCTTAGCAAATTCAGTCCTTCAGCAAATATTTTTCGCAAGTCTACAATGTGGCAGAGTCACAGGGCTGTGTGGCCTAACAAAAATGGAGGAAGATGAATAATGTACATATGCCGTGAAATAATCAAGCTGATGTGTTTTAAATTTATGAGGTTCTTATTGGAATAGAGTGTCCAACTGGTGACAAATTTTTAAGGATGTGTGAAGGCTAAAGCAGATCCAGAGGAAAATGGAAAGGATGATTAATTAGGAAAGGAAATTAGGTTCTATGAGAAAAAGTTAAATTAATTCCAGCTTTAACTTGGAGAAGACTAAGGGCTGACTTGATTATTATCTTTATGATCAGGTCAGATTTTATGTTTTTTTTTCCCTAAAAGACCTAGATACAGACTTCCCTGGTGATACAGTGGATAAGAATCTGCCTGCCAATGCAGGATTCAATCCTGGTCTGGGAAGATTCCACATGCCGCCAAGCAAATAAGCCCATGGGCCACAACTACTGAGCCTGCATTCTAGGGCCTATAAGCTGCCGCTACTGAAGCCTAGAGCCTAAAGCCTCTGTTCTGCAACGAGAGAAGCTACTAAATAAGCTGGTGCACCACGGTAACGAGTAGTGCTCGCTCTCCGAAAATAGAGAAACTCCCATGCAGCAATGAAGACCCAGCGCAACCAAAAATTTAAAAAAAAGACCTAGACACAGAAGAAACAGGATAAAATCAAAGCATTTATTTATTTAGACACTGGTCTAAATAAAACATAATAAACACACACAATGTGGGCCATTGACTCATTGCTTAACACAACTGGAGGTTGCAGAAGCACAAAGATGAATTACATATGTCTCTGCCAATAGAAGTCACTGCATTTCAATATAAGAAAGAACTCCTTTGACCAATCAGGTGATAAAACTCAAGAATGGCTGAAGAAGCATATGTAATATAAATGCCTAGAGATTGTCAAGAATAATACTGACTGTTATTCAAGATTGTTATGATTGTTATGATCATAGAACTGGATGATTACTGAAGTTCCTTTCTAGACTGTGATACTAGAGCCTGTACCTTACTTTTACAATCAACAGTTTCCTTCAAGTGCTGTTAAAAGTAATATATAACCAAAGTATATATAACTGGATTTATACTTGTCCACTGCAAGGAGATCCAACCAGTCCATCCTAAAGGAAGTCAGTCCTGAATATTCATTGAAAGGACTGATGCTGAAGCTGAAACTCCAATACTCTGGCCACCTGATATGAAGAGCTGACTCATTTGAAAAGACCCTGATGCTGGGAACGATTGAAGGTGGGAGGAGAAGGGGATGACAGAGGATGAGATGGGTGGATGGCATCACCAATTCAATGGACATGAGTTTGAGTAAACTCCAGGAGCTGGTGATGGACAGGGAGGCCTGGCATGCTGAGGTCCATGGGGTCACAAAGAATCAGACACGACTAAGTGACTGAACTGAACTGATTGATTAATATTATAACTTCATGGCAAAATATTCTTATGTCCATTTTTTAGTTTATTTAATTAAAAGCAATACTTAACTTCTTGAATTTAAGGGAAAACATCTGATAAGCCCTCTGACAAAGGGCTAAGAATTTAAACTCTGGATCAAGATTGTGTGTGTGTTCAGTCACTAAGTCATGTCCAACTCTTTGCAACCCCATGCACTGTAGCCCACCAGGCTCCTCTGTCCATGGAATTTTTCATTCAAGAATACTAGAGAAGGTTGCCATTTCCTTCTCCAGGGGATATTCTTGACCCACAGATAGAACCCACATCTCCTGCATTGGCAGATGGATTCTTTACCATTGAGTCACCTGGGAAGCCCCTGGATTAAGATTATTACCAATAAATAGATTCCAACTATAAAATGAGAGGAGTATTTGGAATGTGATAATCAACTATATTTTAATTTGAATTTTCAGGTTGAATATGCAGTATTACAGACTAGAAAAAGAACTATGAAAGCTTAATTCTGTCCTTTTCAAGAAATGTAATGAGATACATACAACCCCGAAGCAGAGAGTTTACATCTAGAACATTTGTCATTTAATAAGAACACTAAAAAGAATAAAAATATTTGAAGCAGCTTTCTAGATATTTCTACTTGGATATCCCACTAAAATTTCAAATACAACGCATCAAGGAAAGGGAGAGAGAAAGCAAAAGAGTAAGAGAGGGAGACCTTAACTCAGATCTGCACCTGTACTCTTTATATGTCTTTATAAGTATCACCAGCTTCCCAGTATTTCAGTCCAGAAATGTCAACCATCTTTGACTCCTTACTCTCTGTTCCCCACATTAATTAATTGAACAATAATTTATTGGGCACCTATCATAAAGTCTGTCACCACATTAGAGGCTAGGAGAGCAAAAATATATGACACTGTATTTGCCCTCAAGTATATGGCCATGTAAACCAATTTTCAGCCCCACATAATTAGACTGTTTTGTTTCAGCATCATTGAGATCATTGTGGATTCATATGCAATGTTAAAAGTCATAATACGGAGAAATCTCTCACACACTTTGCTTCATTTCCTCCAGTCTTAGATACTACAAAACTATAGTGTATCAAACCAGGATATTTATATTGATCCAATCCAATCCTTATTCAGATATGCCCAGTTTCACTAGTATGTGTGTGTTTAGTTTTACACAATATAATCACCTATATTAGGTTCCTATATCCACCAACACAGTCAAGCTACTAACAATGCCGTCACTACAAGCGTTCCATCGCCCTTTTACAACCACACCCCCTTCTCTTCCATTTCCCACCCCTATTCAACTGATTTCTAGTTCCTGTTTGGGTAGTGCTTTTTTCAGCTTAGCTGGAACTTCACATTTCCTCTGCCTCCTTCTTAGCCTGTGGAAATGTTCCTGATCTTAAAGACTCAGGCTCAGTCTGATTTCCTTTCGTGAAAGTCTCCCAATTCCCTTCCTGCCTCCATCTCCTGATTTATGCTACTACTCTTACTTTAGGTTTCATCATCATTTTGCTTCTATCATTAAGCTACCATGATACTACAGTTTAAAGACCCCTTCTAACATATGTCTGTGGACATCAAATCCACTTCTGATAAGTTTACAGAAATGCAGAGTGAGTTGCACAACAGTGATGTTGGCAGTTCCACACATTTTTCAAATACAAGAGCTCAAATGACAAAACTGCCTAAGAGTGACATCAAAGTGACCATTCATTACCTGGAAGACGTGACCAGAATATTTCTTAATAGTTTTCTCTTAACAATAATAAAATAAATATATATAGGATGCTATGCAAATTTATCTCTTGGTGATGAGCCAATGTGTTGATCTAACTTGAAATTTATCAGGAAAACCTGACATCTCCCACCCTTTTAAAAAGAATAATTTACAGAACTATTCTCTAAATGAAGACCCAGTAAATGTGACCTCTTTCTCTAATAAAATTAGTATTCTATTCCTATAGTATACTGATGGCACTCAACGTTATCTTCAATTTAAAGGAAAAGGAACAATGTCATGCTAACCTTTTTTGATATATAAAATAAATACCATCAAAGGTTAAAGGTTAAAAGCTTAAAGTAGGATCACTTAGCCTCCTCTTCTCTGGACACACAGTCATTAGGAGCTGATCACAAGGACTATCTCTGAAGTTCTCGAATAAACTACATGGTTATTTGTTCTTTATTCCCCCTGAGGTAAAGCAAATATATTCCTTACTTTTTGGAAGAAATTCAGCAACACCGAGGTCATGATTTTTATTAAGTTCTAAAATCACAGCCAGTATCTAAATTGCATCTTTTGATAGATCTTTAATCAGTTTTTAATCACATTCACCACAAGTTCCAGGCACGGTAATAAAAATTTCCCTCTAACTTATCAGACCTAAGAGGAGTATGATCTTTTGGAAATTCCAACATAGGCTTAGCTGAACACAGAGATTTCTTTGGAGACTAATTTTATTTTAGCCCTCTTTCCTGATTAGAAATGAAAATAGAAAAATATTTAACCATTAAGTGTATCAGAGAAATGAATGGCTATCTGTACCTTCCAGGGAAAATATTGCCATCTAGGCAGGACCCTCATAAACTAATGACAGGCTCAGTTCAGCCATAATGGACAACAGTTACCAATAAAATTGACTTACATAAATGTTTCAATTTTTGTACTTTTCCTTATTCTTTAATATTGAACAAAGTCAGAAAAAGAAGCTTTAAAAGGAGACTGGAAGAAGAAAAAAAGAAACACACTGGAGAGAAGTCATAGGGCGGAAAATGAGCCATAGCAGGGGAATATGATGAAAATTTCTGGTGGATTTATGTCACGTATTAGAGTGTCATAAGAAAATAAATTAAAACAGGAAAGAAAAGAGAGAGGCTTCAAAAGTCCTCCAGTGCTTCAACAACAATAAAAATAATGCTAATATAAACAGCTCCCATCTGATTTGTGTTTGGACCACACAGTGCACTTTTGCCCACACATATTTTCTTTTCTAATCTTCACAATAACTCTTTGAAGTGAAAAAAAAAATTACTTAATGTAGATGTATGGCAGAAACCAACACAATATTGTAAAGTAATAATCCTTCAGTTAAAAATAAATGCATTTTAAAAAATTACTTGAGTTTCATACCACCTAATACTGCAGCATTCAATTGGAGGGATGGCATACCTTCTCTTAGTGGCTCTCTGCATAGAATCTGCATGCTGTGTTTAAACATGCAAGCAGAGTGGTGGATCCAATCATCCACAGTGTGAATAAGATCTACTAAAACTGTAGTGATCTGACAAGATTATGGATTTCTGATTCCTCTGTGTACCTGACCCTACTTCTCAGTTCTCATGTCACATACCACATCCTAGAAGCTGCTTCTTTACTTAAACTGTGACTTTTGATGATATGGCCAGTGTAAGACGTGTCTTAATGACAAATTTGACAGAAGTAAAAGGCAACTCTAGGGACTTCTCTATGAATAAGAAAATTCTGCAGTGTTAACTGATAAATCTTTAATTTTTAATTTAATTGGACCTAATTAAATACACGTGAGTTGAACAGCTGCAGTTTAACTGTCTTCATCCTATCTATGGAACTTAAACCTTTAAACAATGATTGGTGGGTCAGAAATGAACAATAACAGTTTCTAATAGAGTTCCATTTATAAAAATATTTCACATTTTTGGTTAATTTGTCATCTAGGACATGTTTAGTCTAAAATAAAGCAGAAGCCATGAATATTATTATTGTGGCCTGGGTTCTGGCCACAAGAGACACATATGACCTCAGACAGAATACACTGAGTCAGCATTGTGGTCTAGAATAAGGACAAATTAGCCCTAGATTGGACTTCATGTCCATGGAGTCAAGTCCCACATGGACCAAACAGCTAATGGAGCTGAGTCATCAGTGTAGGGGCTCAGCCAATTATTTCCCAACTGAGAAGCTTTTTACAATACAGACTCATAAACCACCTCCTGGATCTATTTCATACTGTTCATGGGGTTCTCAAGGCAAGAATACTGAAGTGGTTTGCCATTCCCTTCTCTGGTGGACCACATTCTGTCAGACCTCTCCACCATGACCCGCCCATCTTGGATATATTTCACCCATATTTCTTGGAATGCTTACGGATCTGAATTTTTCAGACTTTTCCCAGGTGACTGGATGATCAGTAAATTTTGGGAAATAGGGCTAGACTAAAATTATTCTAAGTAGGTATAAAAGGGGGATAGGAGTTCTCCATCTGCTCACAGACAGAAGAAAAGCTGCCTTAAACTACTGCTCCACCATCCAATGCTGGTAACTAGAAGTCTGATTACAATTTGACCCTTACTCCTTTCTTAACCATTTGTTTGTGTGACTGATTGACTGACTGATCTTCTCTAGAAACTGAATTTGGAGACCAGAAACTTCATTACGATGCAGCTATTTAAGGGCACTCTATTAATCTAAAGACCCAAAACCTTCAGCTCAAGGGAAATTCCTCCAGTTCCTTACCATCACTTCCATTTCCTATGTTCTCTTTTCCTAAAGCACCTATTTTATAAGTATTTAACATTAAGAATTAAAATTCTTGTGTTTTAACTTTTAACTCATTGTTGCTCTCATCTTTTCCTCTTTTCTCTCCAAATTTTAGAATATTTTATTTTCCAGAACACTAATTTAGGCCTTAACTCTGTTTTTCAACTCTTGAATTTTTTTTCAACTTTGCCTTTGAGATTTTTAATTTCTAGAACCAATTTTTGTTTTCTTATTATTCATCTTCATAACAATCTTTTCCTTTCCCTCCTTCTCCCCTCCTCATCCTCCCCCCCTCCTCATCCTCCCCCTTCTTTGCTTTTCTTTTAATGGATAATAGCCATTTAACTTTCTCTAAAAGATACTTTTAAGTGTTTCTTATTAAGTTTTCAGCTATTTCTTGAAATATTTATTTTATAACCTTAGATCAGTAGTTCTGCTAGTTCATCTTGTTCCTTCTATGGTTTTTCATCAACTATCTGGTGATGGGTGTCCATTAATAGCTGGCATGGGTTACTTCTGCAGTGATATAGTTCCAATGTTCCAGCAGGCCTCAACTTTGATTGAAAAGACTGCTTTTAGTTTTCACATAAGCGGTTAGGGCAGGTCAAGCAGACAACACCCCTCAAGGCTCCCTGGGCATGGGCGGGCAGGCAGGCTGGATATCCATCTGCTGTACCCCTTGCCAACTGAGGAAGATGTGTACTTTGGCAGAGAAGCGCTTCAGAGCCTGAAACTCCTGGCAGAGCAGTCTGTTCGTTTTTTCCCTCTGTGCTGTATGTGGCTCATGTCACCGCATGATCTGCTTTCCTTTTCACTCAGACCCCTAAAGGCTTTGTTTGAAAATACATTTCAGACTTACCCTGACACTGAATTTCACCTGTGCCTGTCATTTAGTTTAGTGGGGTAAGTGAAAGGACTGAATTGCTCCATTGTTCAGATTTCAGTTCAGTTCAGTTCAGTCACTCAGTCATGTCCGACTCTTTGCAACCCTATGAATTGCAGCACGCCAGGCCTCCCTGTCCATCACCATCTCCTGGAGTTCACTCAGACTCACGTCCATCGAGTCTGTGATGCCATCCAGCCGTCTCATCCTCAGTCGTCCCTTCCTCCTCCTGCCCCCAATCCGTCCCAGCATCAGAGTCTTTTCCAGTGAGTCAACTCTTCTCATGAGGTGGCCAAAATACTGGAGCTTCAGCTTTAGCATCATTCCTTCCAAAGAAATCCCAGGGTTGATCTCCTTCAGAATGGACTGGTTAGATCTCCTTGCTTTTAGCTCCTATTTAATTATTACAAGGGCAATTCCTTCAGCTCACTCTCCTTTATGTTAGGTCACTCTTAACTTGCAGGATCCCAGGATTGCATTCTCTCTAATTTGAAAATTCCTCAAATTTTTCTGCCTGTTGATGACATTCTTCCTCCTTTTCCAATACTGATGAAATATACACATATATTTTATATATATACACATTCAGCCATATAAGAGAATCAAGACAAGAGGAAATTTAGATGTTTTCAGTTTGATCTCCTCCTACAATAATTCTCTTAGATTTCTCCCATATTAAATCACAGAAACATTCAGCTCTAGGCACAAACACAAACATTAAACCACATCTTTCGTAAAATACATAAGAAACCAGTAAGTAAAAAGCTCATAAAACTCACAAGCTAATGACATCTGTTTCCTCATGAAAATATAAATAGATGAATTATATTTTATATTTGACCTTTCTTTTTTTTTTAATTTTCTTTTTCAACAAAAGAAGTTCTACCTGACAAGGTATCTTCTTGGGTAAACAGAAGTACTGCTCAAGTTGATAAAGCATACTTGACTACATATAACAGTTTCTATCATTTTCAAAATATTTAGTCCAAGAGAAGCCCGAAGTGAGCCCATCGTCATGGCCTATTGTGTCATACAAATTTATAGCAAGAATGATACCTACAAGGTACTGTGAAAATCTACGTTAATAATTCTCAGTCTCTTGGATGGTTATTGACCATCTGCAGTTACTAGTTACACAAGGAAACTGTTTCTTGCCATAACACAGACCCAGTTGCAGAGGGTTATAAGTCTTATTAATCTGCATAACATGCTTCTTTTAGAGATTAAATTTTTTAATAAATTTATTTATTTTAATTGGAGGTTAATTACTTTACAATATTGTATTGGTTTTGCCATACATTAAATCTTGAAATGATATAATTTGGTATTTGCAAATATCACTCAGGAACATGCTATCTTCCCATAGTGAAGAATCAGTGATCACTCATAAGTCACACACCAAAATTCTATGCACTCACCACATTAATCATAAGTGTGTGTTTGTGTGTGTGTATAATCCAGTTGTGACGTAAACTCAAAAACTAAGGGCTTTAGAATCTGCTTATCCTATTTCCAATTCACATCTAGATGGTAAATATGGCACAAAAAAATGACCTGTAATAAGAACTTGTCTGTCATACATTCATGCACTCAAATTGGTCTGGAGTTGATGGGACATGACATGCTACATGGACAAAAATATAAACAGAGAAAAGCAGACAGCTTTGATATTAAATGTAAGTTGTCCGGACTGCCCAGAGTAGCAAACTATAAAATTAACCAGTGGCCGAAAGGCCATGAGAATAAGTTTAAAGTATTTTTAAATATCAAGAGATGTAAACAGAGCTGTATTGGTAGTGACAATAATTGTGATTATCTTTTCCCTATGAATTTAGAGACATTCTCAAATCAGCCGTGTCATACGAGGCTTCCCTCAAAAGTATGAATAAATGGCAAGCTACCACTAAAGTAGAAAAGAAACAATCTGAAGAAAGTGAATGTTCATGCGAGCAGAAGACCCTGTAGTATATATGCAATGGAGGCAAAACCTGCCTCGGGTCCCAGAGAGTCAGGGATCTGACAGTGTTAAAATGATACAGAAAGACAATTTCATTTTGATGGCCTAAGTTTAAAATACATTCCAGTGAAGACTGTGTGACATGTTATGTTGAGTTTGGAAAGAGAAATAATTATACTATAACTTTTATCTGTGTATAAAAAATGTATTGGACAAATAAATCTAATAATGTGTGACACTGTACAGAAGACAAGAATCAAGACCATCCCCAAGAAAACAAAATGCTAAAAAGCAAAATGGCTGTCTGAGGAGGCCTTACAAATAGCTGTGAAAAGAAGAGAAGAGAAGAGCAAAGGAGAAAAGGAAAGATATACCCATTTGAATGCAGAGTTCCAAAGAATAGCAAAAAGAGATAAAAAGGCTTTCCTCAGTGATCAGTGCAAAGAAATAGGGGAAAACAACAGAATGGGGAAGACTAGAGATCTCAAGAAAATTAGATACTAAGGGAATATTTCATGCAAAGATAGGCTCAATAAGGGACAGAAATGGTATGGACCTAACAAAAGCAGAAGTTATTAAGAAGAGGTGGCAAGAATACACAGAAGAACTGTACAAAAAAAGATCTTCATGACTCAGATAATCACTATGGTGTGATCACTCACACTCCCGTAGAGCCAGACATCCTGGAATGTGAAGTCAAGTGGGCCTTGGAAAGCATCACTATGAACAAAGCTAGTGGAGGTGGTGGAATTCCAGAGGAGCTATTTCAAATCCTGAAAGATGATGCTGTGAAAGTGCTGCACTCATTTTGCCAGCAAATTTGGAAAACTCAGCAGTGGCCACAGGACTGGAAAAGGTCAGTTTTCATTCCAATCCCAAAGAAAGGCAATAACAAAGAATGCTCAAACTACCACACAATGGCACTCATCTCACATGCTAGTAAAGTAATGCTCAAAATTCTCCAAGCCAGGCTTCAGCAACACATGAACCATGAACTTCCAGATATTCAAGCTGGTTTTCGAAAAGGCAGAGGACCCAGAGATCAAATTGCCAACATCCGCTGGATCACCAAAAAAGCAACAGAGTTCCAGAAAAACATCTATTTCTGCTTTATTGACTATGCCAAAGACTTTGACTGTGTGGATCACAATAAACTGTGAAAAATTCTGAAGGAGATGGAAATACCAGACCACCTGACCTGCCTCTTAAGAAACCTGTATGCAGGTCAAGAAGCAACAGTTAGAGCTGGACATGGAACAACAGACTGGTTCCAAATAGGGAAAGCAGTACTTCAAGGCTGTATATTGTCACCCTGCTTATTTAACTTCTATGCAGAGTACATCATGAGAAACGCTGGGCTGAATGAAGCACAGGCTGGAATCAAGATTGGCGGGAGAAATATCAATAACCTCAGATATGCAGATGACACCATCCTTATGGCAGAAAGTGAAGAAGAACTAAAGAGCCTCTTGATGAAAATGAAAGAGGAGAGGGCTTAAAGCTCAACATTCAGAAAACTAAAATCATGGCATTCAGTCCCATCACTTCATGGCAAATAGATGGAGAAACAGTGGAAACAGTGTCAGACTTTATTTTGGGGGGCTCCAAAATCACTGCAGATGGTAATTGCAGCCATGAAATTAAAAGACACTTACTCCGTGGAAGGAAAGTTATGACCAACCTAGATAGCATATTCAAAAGCAGAGACATTGTCGACTAAGGTCCGTCTAGTCAAGGCTATGGTTTTTCCTGTGGTCATGTATGGATGTGAGAGTTGGACTATAAAGAAAGCTGAGTGCCAAAGAACTGATGCTTTTGAACTGTGGTGTTGGAGAAGACTCTTGAGAGTCCCTTGGACTGCAGGGAGATCCAACCAGTCTATCCTAAAGGAGATCAGTCCTGGGTGTTCATTGGAAGGACTGATTTTGAAGCTGAAGTTCAATACTTTGGCCATCTGATGTGAAGAGCTGATTCATTGGAAAAGACGCTGATGCTTGGAAAGATTGAGGGCAGGAGGAGAAGGGGATGACAGAGGATGAGATGGTTTGGATGGCATCATTGACTCAATGGACATGGGTTTGGGTGGACTCTGGGAGTTGGTGATGGACATGGAGTCCTGGTGTGCTGCAGTTCATGGGGTTGCAAAGAGTCAGACATGACTGAGCGACTGAACTAAACTGACTGAATGTGTGGAGTTTTGGGCAGGAGAGTCTGGGGAATTAAGCATCTGTGCTGCATTAGCTTTCTAGGGCTGCATTTCCTTTGTACCTTTCTGTGTCCCAAGTTCCTCCTCTATAAGGACATCAGTCATACTGGATCAGTGAGTGAGTGAGTGAAGTCGCACAGTCGTGTCCAACGCTTTGCGACCCCATGGACTGTAGCCTACCAGGCTCCTCTGTCCACGGGATTTTCCAGGCAATAGTACTGGAGTGGATTGCCATTTCCTTCTCCAGGGGATCTTCCCGACCCAGGGATCAAACCCGAGTCTCCCACATTGTAGACAGACGCTTTACTGTCTGAGCCACCAGCGAAGTCCTATACTGGATCAGGGCCCATTCTAATAGCCTTAGTTTATTTATTATTTTTTTAAATTATTTTTTTTGTTTTTATTTAAATTTTATTTTTTTTTCTTTACAATACTGTATTGGTTTTGCCATACATTGACATGAATCCACCACAGGTGTACATGAGTTCCCAACCCTGAATCCCCCTCCCACCACCCTCTCCATATCATCTCTCTGGGTCACCCCAGTGCACTAGCCCCAGGCATCCTGTATCCTGTATTGAACCTAGACTAGTGATTCATTTCTTACATGATAGTATACATGTTTCAATGCCATTCTCTCAAATCATCCCACCCTCTCCCTCTCCCACAGAGTCCAAAAGTCTGTTCTTTACATCTGTGTCTCTTTTGCTGTCTCGCATATAGGAAACTGCCTTATGACCCAGTAATCCCACTGCTGGGCATACACATGGAGGAAACCAGAATTCAAAGAGACACGTGTACCCCAATGTTCATCGCAGCACTGCTTATAATAGCCAGGACATGGAAGCAACCTAGATGTCCATCAGCAGACGAATGGGTAAGAAAGCTGTGGTACATATACACAATGGAGTATTACTCAGCCATTAAAAAGAATACATTTGAATCAGTTCTAATGAGGTGGATGAAACTGGAGCCAATTATACAGAGTGAAGTAAGCCAGAAAGAAAAACACCAATACAGTATACTAACACATATATATGGAATTTAGAAAGATGGCAATAATAGCCTTAGTTTAATTTAATTACCTCTGTAAGACTTTATCTTTAAATGTGGTTTCATTCTGAGGTACTGGCAGTTAGGACTTCAAACATATGTTTTTGAGGGGACATGATTCAGCCCATAATACATGCTATATTTGCTTGGTATTTTTGTAAATAGAGCAGCAATTAATGGGTGAAGGAAGGAGGGCAGGGGTGGGGACAAGGGAATCATAACATTGAAATCTAGATAATACATTCACCAGAGCCCATACAACTGAATTAAATGTCAAGCAAGAGCCCACACTAGATGAAGGAAAAAATTTTAGATTTTCTTAACAAGAAAAGAAGCAGTGGCAACTTGAAAGAGATACAGTGGTTCTTGAATATGGACCTTACAAATTCATATTAATAACAATAATATACAAAGGTATAGATTCATCAACAAAATTAGAGAAACATTATTAATTGCAATGTAAATAGACGATCTAGGATTATTGAGGATGAGATCAAAATTAATTATGTATAAAGCTCCTTTACTGAAAAATATGATAAAGTATTTGTGGTATTACTATAGTATGAGATATCAAATTACTATTATCTAGCCTTTTTTTTTTCAGTTTTCTGCTATCTATATAGCAGAAATTGATATTCATTATTAGGATGAGATTTTTAATTGGGGTATTTGGCTTTTTTAGTTTTTTTTTTTTAGAATATCATTAATAAGATATGAGTATGAATATGAGTAACATGAAATTTCCTGGCATTTTGACCCTTACTGAAAAATCAGGCAGACCTTCTAAGATACAAGTGAGGACTAGCATATCACTTTATGCTAACATCTTCCATTTCAAATTTTTCACCATGAAACATCCATGCATTTAAAATAAAAAGCTATAACAAATTCACTTCAGTAGAGTTTTTACTTCAGCCTTATACTCTCCCCTCCAGACCTCACCAGCAGTCTGGGAATGCCACCATGCAATCTAGGTTGAAAGAAGTCAAAAACACTGGTGTTTCTGGGAGAACACACATTCTCCTTTCTGACTCTCAGTCACAGCTTCAAAACCCTATGGGGTGATGTGAGACCTGCTTGATTTACCTTGCAACGTGACCTGTTTTAGCTCTTGTGCTGGTGACTCACTGAACATCTCTTTTATTAATCCTTGCATCTACTGCTAACAATCAACACTGGAGCTGAAACAGCTTTCAGAAATAAACACAGTGTTTTCCTGTACTCTCAGAGGGGGGAGAAAAAGAGAGATGAGGGCATTGGTCATATGAAACCATATACTATATATACTTGGCTTAGAAAGCTAAGGTTTTTAATCTGTATTTTAAAAGTTGGGAGTCTATTCTAAAGTTTTAATTTTCCCTACGCAGATTCTAGGGGACATTATCTGTCTATTTGAGCTTTTTTTAGTTTTCTGATATCTACATGACATTGATACTCACTAATAGAACAAGGTTGTTGGTTAAGATGTTTGGTTTTGTTGCTGTTTTCTCGTGTTATTTTTATTCATTTATTTATTTGGAGGAGTTTCACTTTCCATTCATTGATTTTTCCTGAACAGCCCTGTCTCTGCTTGCCATAGTTCATAACTATGGTTACTTTGAATCTTCTCTTTAGGTAGGACAAGATGTGGGGTCTCAGACTCTCCAACATGAGGAGAAATATGAACAAATTTGATAATGAAAACTTTCTTTTAATACAAATTCAAGAAAAATCTTCACACATGCTCAGAGATATATAAATATATTTATAAAGTATTGTTTGAAACAGCAATAAATAAGGAAACTATATCTGTTAATGGAACAGTAGTGAATAAACTATGGAATATCAAACCAATAGGACACCATGCAGCAGTTAAAAAAACGAGGCAGACCTGTGTATATGCAGGTCTCTATTTTGTTTTGCTTTTGGCCATTCAGCCCACAGACCCATTTTTTATCTGAAGGGAATTCTCTTTTCACAAAAAAGGAATACTTGGTAGATTTAACATGTGATTTGTCCATCCCCTCTACGTGCCCCTGGGTGGGCCTACAAAAATATTCTTTATGCCAAAGGTTGGTTTTTTGATACCTTCTTTATGAAAGAGGTATTACATCTAGAATATTTAGAAACAAGAATTAGAACAGTGTCTGATACATAATAAGTGCTCAATAAATGTCATCTCTTCCTATTATCTTATCCATCTATACAGAAATATATAGCATTAACTGGGAATGTGAATCTCAAATTTTTTGTATAACTGCACTATGTCTCTGAGCTAACACTAATTCCTGAGGACCAAGAATATCACTCTCGAGTACTGATCAGAGTGAGGATATGGAGGATTCAGATTAAAATGGAATGCTGATAGCCTCAAAATGGGTTTAGAAAGACCCTGAATTACAAACAAATACAAACTCAAGAGATGAAGAACAGATATTGTTAATCATAGAGTGCCGCCCACCCCCCACCCCCGCTGCCACCAATCATGATACCTTTCTGATTTACAGAGTAAAGCATAAGGACTAACTAATAAATGAAATATGCTGGAACATCTATTCCTATATTCAACCAAGCCACACTGCAATTCTGAGGACTGGCCAGTGTGGTAACATCAGTGAAGATCTGAAATGTATGGCTGGTGGCTTCTACTCTATGTGTGTATGTTAGTAACTCAGTCATGTCCAACTCTTTGCAACCCCATGGACTGTAGCCTTCCAAGTTCCTCTGTCCATGGGATTTACCAGGCAATACTGTTGTGGGTTACCGTTTCCTTCTCCAGAGGCTCTTCCTGACCCAGGGATCAAACCCAGGTCTTCTGCATTGCAGGCAGATTCTTTACTGTCTGAGCCACACTACCATTTAATTCTCCAGCTTGGTTGGTTGAAGAAAGAGATGGATGGGTACTAGAGCATAATAGTGGGAGAAGTACAACTATTGCCAGAAGCACTCCATTATTAAATAGAAGTACATTTAAGGATGAGGTTGAGCAGTTCTGAAAATCCAAGTAAACTGAAAAGAAGTCTACTTATACTTATTTCAGTCCAATTGCAAAGCAGCTCTGTTGCTGAGGAGATATTGGAAGCATTTTCCATAAGATCATGACTTCCCTGGTCCATCTGGCAAAACCATTCTTCTCAAGAGATGGATACATCACATATGCCTGGACTGGTGCCACTGTGCACTAAGTATATTTAAAGCTCCCTCTTCTGAGTTCGGGATCACCAAGAAACTCTGATTCTGAAGTTGTTTAACTTTAGGCAAAGAACAGATTGATGATATAACTGTTTTCCTGAAATCACTGTATTTTTTCCCATGGTTTGAAGCTTCTTAAGAAGGTCTGTGTACAGGGAAAGACTGCATTAATCATGTTTTCACGTGTATGCCCAGGCCACGTAGTAGTTATATTTTCCTTTGTTAATAAATAAACCATCATTCTGGGTCTACCTCAGTCATGCAAAGTATTTTGGTAAGCATGAGTCAGATTCTCAGGGCCTGGTCACTCCTGGGAAATATAAGTCATTGGAACTTTAAAAGATGACCAAATTTAGCTGGCCTCTCTTTTAGACGACATCGCATGCAGGAACACATGTCCATTCAAAACATTTTAAACGTTTCCATTTCCTTCATCTCCGTTTAGCTTTTGGTAAGTACCTGCATTTCAATTTTTATTCCTCCAGCCCTATTGCATGCAATTTGATTTCTACTTTTAATCTTTTACTCCAAGGTCTTCATTAAAGATTCTAGAAGGATTTTATGTGAACCTAGTTTTATTGATGTTATTGCTATTGGAGATTATGGTCAAATGATAAAACTAGGCCAGGATAGGAGGGAGTTTGGGGAAGAGTGGACAAATGTATACGTATGGCTGAGTCCCTTCTCTGCTCACTTGAAATTCCCACAACACTGTTAATTAGTCCTATCCCTATACAAAATAAAAAGTTAAAGCAAAACAAAACTAGGCCAGGTCCCGGTTTTCCCCTCTGTATCCAACTGTGTCTGGAAACAGTTAACACTTGACATCCTTATAAGTGAAGAAATGGCTTCTCTGTACATTCATGGAGTTTTTTCCCCCAGAGATGCACATGCTTATTGGTGGGTCTCTCAAGAACTCCCTGTATTTGCCTATTGCCCAAACCTGTTGCCAAAGCCAATTCTCTTTATTTCCTTACTCTTACTTAAACACATTAATCTGAATTAAATAAAGCAGTTTTCTGATGACCTGTCAAAAAACCAACTCCACAAATGATTAAACTTTTCTTAAGTCCTCTTCCAAACAAGCACTCGGTTGCCCAGAGATTTATCTTGGCAAAATGAACACTGCAAACCTAGAGCATGCTGGGTAAAAGTCTCATCATTAATCCTCAAAGAGGTGACTCAGTTTGCTTGGCATTCACCTTTGGCCTTTGCCCAAATATGTAGAAATTTTTTCTTAATGACAAAATAGAACTAATGGCATTTGCTAAGAGAAGGGGAAAAATGGAGGGAGGAGAGCAGAGAAAAGAGAATAGACACATATAAATGAGAAATGTGTCCCTTTGGGCTTATGCATCAGAGTAATGCATTATACTCAAATTCTAAATATAGGTGGAAATTTGTTTTAAATTGTATTATTTTTGTAATTGGTTTATTAAGAGTAAATTTCCAAAATGAACCTGTTACATGCCAAGATCCAACAATGGAAGAACATAGAACGTTTAAAAATTGGTTTAAAAATCACTGTTTCTCTAACTCATGAGTTAGCATGTGAATCATAGAATAAATGGCTCACCTAAAAATAATGTTAGAGTTTCATATAAAGTTAGTATTTTTGAACTATTTTTAAATGAAGTCTTTTTTATCATCTAAAATTAAGTTTAGCATTTTGGAAAGTCACTTCCTTCAAAGCTCTAAGGATCTTATGCTAGAGCAATTAGTAAACAGTCACAGTCTCTTTTTGTATGCTTTGATCTGCTTTGTTGATGATGCTCCATTTAAAAAATATGCTTCACAACTAACAACGGATTAATCTGCAAAACATATAAGCAGCTCATATGGCTTATATTAGAAAAACAAAATAGCTGAATCAAAAAGTGGGCAGAAGACCTAAACAGACATTTCTCCAAAGAAGACATATCAGTTCAGTTCAGTTCAGTCGCTCAGTCACGTCCGACTCTTTGCGACCCCATGAATCGCAGCACGCCAGGCCTCCCTGTCCATCACCAACTCCCGGAGTTTACTCAGACTCACATCCATTGAGTCCGTGATGCCATCCAGCCATCTCATCCTCTGTCGTCCCCTTCTCCTCCTGCCCCCAATCCCTCCCAGCATCAGACTCTTTTCCAATGAGTCAACTCTTCGCATGAGGTGGCCAAAGTACTGGAGTTTCAGCTTCAGCATAATTCCTTCCCAAGAAATCCCAGGGCTGATCTCCTTCAGAAAGGACTGGTTGGATCTCCTTGCAGTCCAAGGGACTCTCAAGAGTCTTCTCCAACACCACAGTTCAAAAGCATCAATTCTTTGGTGCTCAGCCTTCTTCACAGTCCAACTCTCACATCCATACATGACTACTGGGAAAACCATAGCCTTGACTAGACGGACCTCAGTCGGCAAAGTAATGTCTCTGCTTTTGAATATGCTATCTAGGTTGATCATAACTTTTCTTCCAAGGAGTAAGCGTCTTTTAATTTCATGGCTGCAGTCACCACCATCTGCAGTGATTTTGGAGCCCCAAAAAATAAAGTCTGACACTGTTTCCACTGTTTCCCCATCTATTTCCCATGAAATGATGGGACTGGATGCCATGATCTTAGTTTTAGATGGCCAATAAACACATGAAAAGATGCTCAATATTGCTCATTATTGGAGAAATTCAAATCAAAACTACAATGAGGTATTCACCTCACACCAATCAGAATGGCCATCATTAAAAAAAAAAAAAACTACAAATGATAAATGCTGGAGAAGATGTGGAAAATAGGGAATGCTAATGCACTGCTGGTGGGTATATAGATTGATACAGCCACTATACAGAACAGTATGGAGATTCATCAATAAACTAGGAACAAAACTACCATATGACCCAGCAACCACGCTACTGGGCATACACCTTGAGAAAACCACAATTCATAAAGACACCTGGAAGATGGCGGAGGAATAGGATGGGGAGACCACTTTCTCCCCCACAAATTCATCAAAAGAACATTTCAACGCTGAGTAAATTCTACAAAACAACTTCTGAATGCTGGCAGAGGACATCAGGCACCCAGAAAAGCAGATCATTGTCTTCAAAAACAGGTAGGAAAAATATAAAAGATGAAGAAAGAGACAAAGGAGGTAGGGAGGGAGCTCCATCCCGGGAAGGGAGTCCCGTCCCGGGAAGGAAGTCTCAAAAAGAGAGAAGTTTCCAAACACCAGGAAACACTCTCACTGCCGAGTCTGTGATGAGCCTTGGAAGCACAGAGGGCAACATAACAAGGAAGAAAAATAAATAAATAATTAAAACCACCAGATTATGAGCCCAACGGTAACTCCCCCAGCGGAGAAGCAGTGCAGACGCCTGCATCCGCCACTAGCAAGTGGGGACTGGGCAGGGAGGCGTGGGCTGCAGTGCTTTTTAAGAATCGGGCCAGAATGCCCCAAATGTAACCAGAGTGAACCAACTTGGGCTAGCATACCAGACTGTGGGATAGCTACCATGCAAAAAGCTCTAACATAAGACACTGCCAGGACCGTGCACAGAACAAAGGACAGAACAGAAATAGCCGGCTGCAGACCATCCCCTACCAGTGACAGGCAGCCAGAGCCATAAGGGCTGGAAGGGAGCAATCACAGCCCCGGAGAGACTTTACCTACCAAACTGCAAGCAGGCTTCTTTGCTAACTAAGACTTCTTGGGGTTCTGGACAGTCACCATCTGCCTGACAAGGGGCGCCAGCGGTACACCCAGAAATCTGAGCAGCAGGGAAAGGTGATAAGTCGCAGTGACCGTGCTCGCCAAACACCTGAGCTACTCGGTCCTGGGAAGGGCACAAAATGTAGGCCCAACCGAATCTGCACCTCTGAGGGCTACCTGAGAGCCAAGCCTGAGCGGCTCAGACCAGGGAGGTGCATGCAGCCTAGGGCCGGCCTCAGACGGTTCCCAGTGGAGCAGCGTAGAGCCTGAGCGGTGTGCGCCGTGTGCAGGGGCATGCCCAGCGTGGCTGAGACACTGCGAGCACACACCAGTGTTATTTGTTTGCAGCATACCTCCCTCCCCACAGCATGAATGAACAAGTGAGCCTAAAAAAAAAAAAGTGTCCACCACTGCCCCACCTTGTGTCAGGGTGGAAATCAGACACTGAAGAGACCAGCAAACAGAAGAAGCTAAACAGAGGGAACCGCCTTGGAAGTGACCCCACATTGCCCACAACACCAGAGAAAGTCCCAGAAATACCTTTACTATTTTTACGACCATTCTCTTTTTTTGTTGTTGTTTTTTGTTGATGTTGTTGTTTGATTGTTTTTTCTTTTCTTTTTCTCCTTTTTTTTAACTTTTAAAAAATTTTAAGTCCTCTATTTCTCCTTTAATTTTAATTTTTATAACCTACAATCACTTTTCAAAAAAAAAAAAAGACCGTATATTTAAAGCAAATGCCATATATATATATATATATATTTTGTGGTTGTTGTTGTTGTTTTTTAATAATACTCGTGACTCTGTTTTTCTTTTCTTCTTGTTCTTCTTCTTTTCTTAATATTGTATTTTTGAAAATCCAACCTCAACTCTAGATTTTTAATCTTTGCTTTTTGGTATTTGTTGTCAATTTTGTACATTTATTTTTTTTGTTGTTGTTGTTGTATAGTTTTTTTTTTTTTTTTACTTTACAGTTCTGTATTGGTTTTGCCATACATTGACATGAATTAAAAACCCAATCTTCAGTACCCAATTTTACCTGAGAGCAAGATTACTGGCTTGACCACTCTCTCCTCCTTTGGACTCTCCTTTTTCTCCACCAGGTTGTCTCTGCCTCCTCCCTCCCCCTTCTCTTCTCTACCTAACTCTATGAATCTCTGTGTGTTCCAGATGATGGAGAACACTTAAGGAACTGGTCACTGGCTGGATCTGTCTCTCTCCCTTTCATTTCCCTCTTTTATCCTCCTGACCACCTCTGTCTACTTGCTCCCTCTCCTCTTCCCTGTATAACTCCATGAACATCTCTCAGCAGTCCAGACTGAGTAGCACACATAAGGAAGTGTTTACTGGCTAGCTTGCTCTCTCCTCTTTTGATCCCACCTCATCTCATTCCAGTCACCTTTAACTACCCCCTCCCTCTTCTCTTCTCCATGTAACTCAGTGAACCTCTCTGGGTGTCCTTCAATGTGGAGAAACTTTTCATCTCTAACCTAGATGTTTTATCATTGGTGCTGTATAGATGGTGAAGTCTAGAGGCTACTGTAAAAATAAAACTGAAAACCAGAAGCAGGAGGCTTAAGTCCAAATCCTGAGAACATCAGAGAACTCCTGAATCCAGGGAACATTAATCGATAGGAGCTCATCAAACGCCTCCATACCTACACTGAAACCAAGCACCACTCAAGGGCCAACAAGTTCCAGAGCAAGACATACCACACAAATTCTCCAGCAACACAGCAACACATCCCTGAGCTTCAAGATACAGGCAGCTCAAGTTACTCCAAAACCATAGACATCTCATAACTCATTACTGGACACTTCATTGCACTCCAGAGAGAAGAAATCCAGCTCTACCCACCAGAACTCCGACACAAGCTTCCCTAAACAAGAAACCTTGACAAGCCACTTATACAACTCCACCCATAGCGAGGAAACTCCATAATAATAAGACCTCCACAAATTCCCAGAATACAGAAAGGCCACCCCAAATGCAGCAATATAACCAAGATGAAGAGACAGAGGAATACTCAGCAGGTAAAGGAACAGGAGAAATGCCCACCAAACCAAACAAAAGAGGAAGAGATAGGGAATCTACCCGAGAAAGAATTCCAAATAATGATAGTGAAAATGATCCAGAATCTTGAAATCAAAATGGAATCACAGATAAATAGCCTGGAGACAAGGATTGAGAAGATGCAAGAAAGGTTTAACAAGGAACTAGAAGAAATAAAAAAGAGTCAATATATAATGAATAATGCAATAAATGAGATCAGAAACACTCTGGAGGCAACAAATAGAATATCGGAGGCAGAAGATAGGATTAGTGAAATAGAAGACAGAATGGTAGAAATAAATGAATCAGTGAGAAAAAAAGAAAAATGAATTAAAAGAAATGAGGACAAACTCAGAGACCTCCAGGACAATATGAAACACTCCAACATTCGAATTATAGGAGTCCCAGAAGAAGAAGACAAAAAGAAAGACCATGAGAAAATTCTTGAGGAGATAATAGTTGAAAACTTCCCTAAAATGGGGAAGGAAATAATCACCCAAGTCCAAGAAACCCAGAGAGTTCCAAACAGGATAAACCCAAGGCAAAACACCCCAAGACACATATTAATCAAATTAACAAAGATCAAACACAAAGAACAAATATCAAAAGCAGCAAGGGAAAAACAACAAATAACACACAAGGGGATTCCCATAAGGATAACTGTAGATCTTTCAATCGAAACGCTTCAGGCCAGGAGGGAATGGCAAGACATACTTAAAATGATGAAAGAAAATAACCTACAGCCCAGATTACTCTACCCAGCAAGGATCTCATTCAAATATGAAGGAGAAATCAAAAGCTTTCCAGACAAGCAAAAGCTGAGAGAATTCAGCACCACCAAACCAGCTCTCCAACAAATGCTAAAGGATATTCTCTAGACAGGAAACACAAAAAGGGAGTATAAACCCGAACCCAAAACAATAAAGTAAATGGCAACGAGATCATACTTATCAATAATTACCTTAAATGTAAATGGGTTGAATGCCCCAACCAAAAGGCAAAGACTGGCTGAATGGATACAAAAACAAGATCCATATATATGCTGCCTACAAGAGACCCACCTCAAAACAAGGGACACATACAGACTGAAAGTGAAGCACTGGAAAAAGTTATTCCACGCAGAGAGACCTAAAGAAAGCAGGAGTAGCAATACTCATATCCGATAAAATACTTTAAAACAAAGGCTGTGAAAAGAAACAAAGAAGGCCACTACATAATGATTAAAGGATCAATCCAAGAAGAAGATATAACAATTATAAATATATATGCACCCAACATAGGAGCACTGCAATATGTAAGACAAATGCTAACAAGTATGAAAGGGGATTAACAATAACACAATAATAGTGGGAGGATTTAATACCCCACTCACATCTATGGACAGATCACCTAAACAGAAAATTAACAAAAAAATGCAAATTTTAAGTGATACAACAGACCAGTTAGACCTAATTGATAACTATAGGACATTTCACCCCAAAACAATGAATTTCACCTTTTTCTCAAGTGCTCACGGAACCTTGTCCAGGATAGATCACATCCTGGGCCATAAATCTAACCTTGATAAATTCAAAAAAATTGAAATCATTCCAAGCATCTTTTCTGACCATAATGCATTAAGATTAGATCTCAATTACAGGAGAAAAACTATTTAAAATCCCAACATATGGAGGCTGAACAACACGCTTCTGTATAACCAACAAATCACAGAAGAAATAAAAAAATAATCAAAATATGCATAGAAACGAATGAAAATGAAAACACAACAACCCCAAACCTGTGGACACTATAAAAGCAGTGCTAAGAGGAAAGTTCATAGCAATACAGGCATACCTCAAGAAACAAGAAAAAAGTCAAATAAATAGCCTAACTCTACACCTAAAGCAACTAGAAAGGGAAGAAATGGAGAACTCCAGAGTTAGTAGAAGGAAAGAAATCTTAAAAATTAGGGCAGAAATAAATGCAAAAGAAACAAAAGAGACCATAGCAAAAATCAACAAAGCCAAAAGCTGGTTCTTTGAAAGGATAAATAAAATTGACAAACCATTAGCCAGACTCATCAAGAAACAAAGGGAGAAAAATCAAATCAATAAAATTAGAAATGAAAATGGAGAGATCACAACAGACAACACAGAAATACAAAAGATTATAAGAGACTACTATCGGCAATTATATGCCAATAAAATGGACAACGTGGAAGAAATGGACAAATTCTTAGAAAAGTACAACTTTCCAAAACTGAACCAGGAAGAAATAGAAAATCTTAACAGACCCATCACAAGCACGGAAATTGAAACTGTAATCAGAAATCTTCCAGCAAACAAAAGCCCAGGTCCAGACGGCTTCACAGCTGAATTCTACCAAAAATTTAGAGAAGAGCTAACACCTATCCTACTCAAACTCTTCCAGAAAATTGCAGAGGAAGGTAAACTTCCAAATTCATTCTATGAGGCCACCATCACCCTAATACCAAAACCTGACAAAGATGCCACAAAAAAAGAAAACTACAGGCCAATATCACTGATGAACATGGATGCAAAAATCCTTAACAAAATTCCATCAGTCAGAATCCAACAACACATTAAAAAGATCATACACCATGAACAAGTGGGGTTTATCCCAGGGATGCAATCATTCTTCAATATCCACAAATCAATCAATGTAATTCACCACATTAACAAATTGAAAAATAAAAGCCATATGATTATCTCAATAGATGCAGAGAAGGCCTTTGACAAAATTCAACATCCATTTATGATAAAAACTCTCCAGAAAGCAGGAATAGAAGGAACATACCTCAATATAATGAAAGCTATATATGACAAACCCACAGCAAACATTATCCTCAATGGTGAAAAATTGAAAGCATTTCCCCTAAAGTCAGGAACAAGACAAGGGTGCCCACTTTCACTGCTACTATTCAACATAGTTCTGGAAGTTTTGGCCACAGCAATCAGAGCAGAAAAAGAAATACAAGGAATCTAAATTGGAAAAGAAGAAGTAAAACTCTCACTGTTTGCAGATGACATGATCCTCTACATAGAAAACCCTAAAGACTCCACCAGAAAATTACTAGAGCTAATTAATGAATATAGTAAAGTTGCAGGATATAAAATCAACACATAGAAATCCCTTGCATTCCTATACACTAAAAATGAGAAAGTAGAAAAAGAAATTAAGGAAACAATTCCATTCACCATTGCAACGAAAAGAATAAAATACTTAGGATTATATCTTCCTAAAGAAACTAAAGACCTATATATAGAAAACTATAAAACACTGGTGAAAGAAATCAAAGAGGACAGTAACAGATGGAGAAATATACCATGTTCATGATCGGAAGAATCAATATAGTGAAAATGAGTATACTACCCAAAGCAATCTACAGATTCAACGCAATCCCTATCAAGCTACCAGCGGTATTTTTAAAGAGCTAGAACAAATAATTTCACAATTTGTATGGGAATACAAAAAACTTCAAATAGCCAAAGCAATCTTGAGAAAGAAGAATGGAACTGGAGGAATCAACCTGCCTGACTTCAGGCTCTACTACAAAGCCACAGTCATCAAGACAGTATGGTACTGGCACAAACACAGAAATATAGATCAATGGAACAAAATAGAAAGCCCAGAGATAAATCCACACACCTATGGACACCTTATCTTCGACAAAGGAGGCAAGAATATACAATGGAGTAAAGACAATCTCTTTAACAGGTGGTGCTGGGAAAACTGGTCAACCACTTGTAAAAGAATGAAACTAGAACACTTTGTAACACCATACACAAAAATAAACTCAAAATGGATTAAAGATCTAAATGTAAGACCAGAAACTATAAAACTCCTAGAGGAGAACATAGGCAAAACACTTTCCGACATAAATCACAGCAGGATCCTCTATGATCCACCTCCCAGAATACTGGAAATAAAAGCAAAAATAAACAAATGGGATCTAATTAAAATTAAAAGCTTCTGCACAACAAAGGAAACTATAAGCAAGGTGAAAAGACAGTCTTCAGAATGGGAGAAAATAATAGCAAATGAAGCAACTGACAAACAATTAATCTCAAAAATATACAAGCAACTTAGGCAGCTCAATTCCAGAAAAATAAATGACCCAATCAAAAAATGGGCCAAAAAACTAAATAGACATTTCTCCAAAGAAGACATACGGATGGCTAACAAACACATGAAAAGATGCTCAACATCACTCATTATCAGAGAAATACAAATCAAAACCACAGTGAGATACCATTTCACACCAGTCAGAATGGCAGTGATCCAAAAGTCTACAAGATATATATGCTGGAGAGGGTGTGGAGAAAAGGGAACCCTCTTACACTGTTGGTGGGAATGCAAACTAGTACGGCCACTAGGGAGAACAGTGTGGAGATTCCTTTAAAAAATTGCAAACAGAACTGCCTTATGACCCAGCAATCCCACTGCTGGGCATACACACCAAGGAAACCAGAATTGAAAGAAACACGTGTACCCCAATGTTCATCGCAGCACTATTTATAATAGCCAGGACATGGAAACAACCTAGATGTCCATCAGCAGATGAATGGATAAGGAAGCTGTGGTACATATACACAATGCAGTATTACTCAGCTGTTAAAAAGAATACATTTGAATCAGTTATTATACAGAGTGAAGGAAGCCAGAAAGAAAAACACCAATACAGTATCAGTTCAGTTCACTTCAGTCGCTCAGTCGTGTCCTACTCTTTGCAACCCCATGAATCGCAGCACGCCAGGCCTCCCTGTCCATCACCAACTCCCGGAGTTCACTCAGACTCACGTCCATCGAGTCCGTGATGCCATCCAGCCATCTCATCCTTGGTCGTCCCCTTCTCCTCCGGCCCCCAATCCCTCCTAGCATCAAAGTCTTTTCCAATGAGTCAACTCTTCTCATGAGGTGGCCAAAGTACTGGAGTTTCAGCTTTAGCATCATTCCTTCCAAAGAAATCCCAGGGTTGATCTCCTTCAGAATGGAATGGTTGGATCTCCTTGCAGTCCAAGGGACTCTCAAGAGTCTACTAACACATATATATGGAATTTAGAAAGATGTTAATGATAACCCTGTATGTGAGACAGCAAAAGAGACACAGATGTATAGAACAGAGTTTTAGACTCTGTGGGAGAGGGAGAGGGTGGGATGATTTGGGAGAGTGGCATTGAAACATGTATACTATCAGGTAGGAAATGAATCGCCAGTCTATGTTCGATACAGGATACAGGATGCTTGGGGCTGGTGCATGGGGATGATCCAGAGAGATGATATGGGGTGGGAGGTGGGAGGGAGGTTCAGGATTGGGAACTCGTACACCCAAGGCTGATTCATGTCAATGTATGGCAAAACCAATACAGTATTGTAAAGCAAAATAAAGTAAAAATAAAAATTTTTTAAAAAGACACCTTTACCCAGTGTTCATTGCAGCAGTATTTACAATAGCTGGAACATGGAAGCAACCTAGATGTCCTTTGATAGATGAATGGATAAAGAAGATGTGGTACATATGTACAATGGAATATTCCTCAGCCATAAAAAGGAATGAATTTAGGTCAGTTGTAGTGAGGTGGATGAACCTAGGGTTTGTGACACAGAGTGAAGTAAGTCAGAGAAAAACAAATATCATATATTAACATACAAATATGGAATCTAGAAAAATAGTATTGATGAACCTATTTTGCAGGGAAGAAACGGAGATGCAGACATAGAGAATGGGCTTGCAGGTAGAGGGGAGGGGAAAGCGAGGGTGGGATGAATTGAGAGCGTAACACTGACATATACAGACACGTGTAAAACAGACAGCTAGTGGGGGGGCTGCCATATGACAGGAAGCTCAGTCTGGCTCTCCGTGATGATCTAGAGGGGCAGGGTGGGGGAGAGGAGCCTCAAGAGGGAGGGGACGCAGAAATATATACAAAACTATGACTGATCTGTGTTGTATGGCAGAAACAATACAATATTCCAATTAAAAATGAAGAAAAAAATAAGCTTCAATTAACTAATTGCTTTTATACAGGACATCCTATAACATAGCAGAATCAACTGTGTTAATAAATACATCTGAAGTAAAATTAGTTAACATATAGGATGTTTTCATTTTTCAGGCCTCCTCAACAAAAATTTATTCTAAATCAATAAACTAGAATTTAACAAATATACACACACTTATATTAATATAAAAACAATAATGATGATGGAATTACATCTTTAGAAGCCATCTAGCTCATTTTATAGATGAGGAAACTGAGGTCAACAGAGTTATAAATTAGATGAAATCTGTCTTCAAAATAGTAAAAATATTTTTGTCCTCTACTTTTAAAAGTCACTCTCAAAAACATAGGTAACAAAAAAACAGAAACGAAACTTTAATTTCATTACAATTGAGGATCTCTATAATACTGAACCAGTTAGTATATGAAAAAAGAAAGCGGATAGAGAAATGGTGAAATGACTCAGCAGGTAGTGGTGGGAAGATTAAGTCTACAACAGCATGGTACAAATGAGAAGCAAGCCACTTTTATTCTAGAATCTTGGAAAGCTTTAGGAAATGGAGGTAGAAATCACGGAAGTCAGTTGGAAGATTTCTACTATCTCCCACCTCCAACAAATTACTGAACCAGAGGGCCCTTGACTGGAACATCAGGCACAGAGGAGGGAGAGATGTGGTGCCTTGCTGGAAACTGGAGGATAACATTCTATCTGCATCATAAACAGTGAAACTCCCAAGCTCTTCTGCCTCCTAGATTTAGTAGTATTATTGAAAAGCAGAAACATTACTTTGCCAACAAAGGTCTGTCTAGTCAAGGCTATGGTTATTCCTGTGGTCATGTATGGATGTGAGAGTTGGACTGTGAAGAAGGCTGAGCACCGAAGAATTGATGCTTTTGAACTGTGGGGTTGGAGAAGACTCTTGAGAGTCCCTTGGACTGCAAGGAGATTCAACCAGTCCATTCTGAAGGAGATCAGCCCTGGGATTTCTTTGGAGGGAATGATGCTGAAGCTGAAACTCCAGTACTTTGGCCCCCTCGTGCGAAGAGTTGACTCATTGGAAAAGACTCTGATGCTGGGAGGGATTGGGGGCAGGAGGAGAAGGGGATGACAGAAGATGAGATGGCTGGATGGCATCACGGACTCGATGGACGCGAGTCTGAGTGAACTCCGGGAGTTGGTGATGGACAGGGAGGCCTGGCGTGCTGCGATTCATGGGGTCGCAAAGAGTCGGACACGACTGAGCGACTGAACTGAACTGAACTGAGGAGAGTGAAGGTGGCTACAATGTATGCATAGGATTCTTACATAATGTTGAATTCAAGTATACATTTCTTTCCTTCCAAAAATAACCAAATGTGCATCTTCACAATACACCTTTAAAGGTAGATGGAGAGTTCTGTTGTGTTGCTTTTGCTTTTATTGTAATTACTATTTTTAAATAATAAGGACTGTGTCCTTAGCAGTTTCAAGAGAGATTTGGGACCAATGATACTATAAAAATGGGAAAATTCTTTGTCTGAAATGAACATTCATGGATAGTGACACATCTGTATACACAAAGAACAAGAATGTTTAGATGCACACTTTTCATTCAAGCGTGCATATCGAAACCTCAATGTCTACCTGGAGCTTCTGGAAAGGGATCTTGTGTCAATATAAATAACTTGCAAATAGGAAAACCCCTTATGATAAGAATTAAAAATACATTTCCCCTGAAACACTGAAAATAGGAAATGTTTCATAATACAGTGAAAGAAAGTGAAAGCATAGTGATAGTTTTTCTAGACAGAGCGTCTGATCACCAATGTAAATGGCAAAATATTTAAGATTAATGTTAATCTGAAGCTCATCCTCCTCTCTTATCAACCCCATCAGACTGAACACCTGTCACAGGATCTGGGCTGTGGACCGTTGTGTGGCTCCACGTTATGCATTCCTGCTTCCTTGAGTAACGGGCCCAGGTACTTCTTACCAACTCTCAGACTAAATGGTTCAGATGGAACCAACTTCATCCTCAAGTCTAGAGGTGGACATTGGATCCTTGAGGGACCATACAGAACATCATCAACCTATCCCAAACACAGTAATTGGTTAAGCAAAGAAAATATGTACATCAGAAGGTTCCAGGCCTTTGGCCCTGGGCACTGGTGAGAATTCTTTCCTTTCTGCAACACAAAAGATTTAAGGATGAGCTTCTAAAAGTCAGCTCTAAGAGAAAGCCTACTTGAGAGGGAAGTCAACTTCCAAATGGATGTTTGGGAATGCATGTACACCTGTGGTGGATTCATGTCAATCTATGCCAAAACCAATACAGAATTGTAAAGTAAAAATTAAAAATAAATAAATTAATTAATTAAAAAAAAAAACAAAGATTAAAAGAGTGATTTGATTCTGATTACATCAATACATCAGATCTAGTGGTATTTAAGCAATATATACCCTTGGCTTTTCAGATATACGAGCCAATTAAGTTCCCTTTTTTGCTAAAGCCACTTTGGATTGGGTTTCCTATTACTTGAACTAAAAAACCCTAAAACAATCATGCATTTGTATGTAAGTATATTCAAGAGAAAACTATGTATAATCTAGTCTCCTTCCTTAGATCATATAAACTAAACTCCCCACACATATCTCACATATAGTCTTCCAACACAAATATATATCATAAGAGAGCCTAAAAGCTATTTTTTAATTTTTCAAAACCTAGTATGCTTAATAAAGAGTAAGAAATGCTCCATAAATGTTTATTGAGTGATTTGAAGATGACAGACTGAATATATGAATGAATAATATAGATCCCTGAACTTGTCCATATTAATCCATGCAATATAGATTCTCTGTATAGATAATCATTAATCCTAATTTAATAATTTTCAAGAATCACTGGAAGCTCCCAATCTTCTTCAGCTGAAAGAAAACTATTAAATTAGCTTTATCCAGTGCAAAAAGAATGCACCTACAAAATTCTTAGTGCTTGATTAGAGACTGGAAAAAACCAAGTTAAACTGGCATGGTTCTTATCAACTAGAAGCTCATCAGTTAATATGTATAATGAATGGAGAACTCTAAAGGAAATATGACTATATAACTGTATGCATATAGTTAAGATAACTTTAAAAAAATCCTCATATTATACTGTTCCCTTTATAATCCTAGGAATTTTCCTCTAAATATACACTAATTTGCTTTTACAAGAATAATAATTAAAGTAATTTATTAAGCAATTACCTTGTGCTGTATACACTGTGTGATACAAATAGCTGATTCATTGGAAAAGGCCCTGATGCTGGGAAAGATTGAAGGCAGGAGGAGAAGGGGATGACAGAGGATGAGATGGTTGGATGGCATCACTGACTCAATGGACATGAATTTGAGTAAACTCCGGGAGTTGGTGATGAACGAGGAGGCCTGGCATGTTGCAGTCCATGGGGCTGCAAAGAGAAGGGACCTAGTGACTGAAAAACAATACGTTGTGTGAAGTCTTTATATACATTACTATTTCTTAAACTCCTCATATCAACTATACATGGTATAACTGAAGATAATTTCTTTGAAAGTTTGAAGGCCATAAGTATTAAAGTAATAATTTATATTTTAAAAGAATGTTTTTCATGATTGCCCATTTTTAGTCATGCTATATAATAACAGATCACTTTGATACAATGTGCTCTGCTGAGCTAAGTTTTTTTTTTTGTTGTTTATTTATGGGTTTCCCTGGTGGCTCAATAGTAAAGAATCTGCTTCAAGGTGGTAAATGACAAGACAGTGATGATGAAATGGACAAGGCAGTGTGGAACACAAAGAAAGGTTAGAAATTTCATAAATCCCATGGAACAAAATCTATTCACTGGTGAGCAGAAGTTACTCCAAATGCATAGGAAGGGAGAGAAGCTTGAAAATGAAGGAAAGTACAAGTGTGCAGTGGGCCCTGCCTGATCTTTTCCAAAGACCTATTGTATCGTCCTCTCCTGTGGCTGCTACAGAAAAAGCAAATCCTAGTGATTAGTGATCTTATGAAACTTCTTTCTGCAGATTAGGAACAAATTGTATGTTTTTAAGATAAATCTTGTGCCTAAAAAATTTCCAAGTGCTTTTTAAAGCCATTTTTTAAGGAAATTATGGTTTATAAATTCTGATTTTGTAATAAAAATGTGGTGAGCAAAATATATTGATTCTACATACAATGTTTATATCATTAAATCTTTATATTTTATGTGATACATATTTTCCTTTCACAGGTAAACAAATATTTTCATTTGAATCATCCACTGATACACAGAATTCTTTAGTAATTTGCATGGTATTTAACTCATAAAAGTGATTCTGTAAGACATCAATGCATATTAAATTTATTTCATATCATAGTTGACATCTCATATTATATACCAAAACTATCAGACTAAAATGGCTTTTGTAAATCACTGTGGTCTTTCGGAATTAAGATATCTAAAGTAAGAAATATTAACCTGGAATGAGTCAGGTCCCAACAATTTAAGTAAATGATCTTTTATTGTAGGTATTAGTGCCCATACTTTATTGATGGGGAAAAAGGGGCTCAAAGAAAATAAGTATGGTCAAAGTAAGCCAAGATTCAAATTCTTGCCTCTCTGATTCCAAAGCATATGCTCTTTAAAAAAAAAAATAATATTTGCTTTTGGCTTTACTAGGTCTTCCTTGCTGCAAACATGCTTTCTCTGGTTGTGGGGCTACTCTCTGGTTGTGGACTTCTCACTGTGGTGTCTTCTCCTGTTGGGAGCATGTGCTCTAGGCTGTGCAGGCTCCCAGGCTCAGTCGCTCAGCAGCATGTGGGATCTTTCTAGATAAGGGATTGAACTCAGGTCTCCTGCATTGGCAGATAGATTCTTTATCACTGAGCCACTACAGAAGCCCTCTTTTTTTTTTTATGTTTCTTATCTGAATCCATTTTTTAAAATTAAAGTATAATTGCTTTACAAGGTTGTATTAGTTTCTGTTGCACAACAAAAGTGAGTCAGCTATATGTATACACACAATGTATAATAAAATAGACTAGAATATAACTCCATGAGGTCAAGGATTTTTATGTTTTGTTCACTGTTGTAGTTCCAGAAACTATGACAGTTACTAGTATATATTTAAGAGGTACTTAATAAATATTTGTAAAACAAACAGAAAAATGGTTACTTCCTTTTACTTACTATTAACACAACCTAATGCTTAACTTGTTTAGCAATGAAAGGATAAGTGTCTTGTATTTACATCTGACTATGTTTATATTCTTGTGAATGTGACATAATAGAAAAGTGAATAAAGAAAACACATTGTAAGAAATCCCAGAATTCCTGGGATGATTTTCTTCAGTAAATGAAAGAGGTGTATATGTAAATGAAAGACAGTGTATATGACGGTTTTATGTCTAATTGTAACAGTTTCTCTCTCTAGGAACATAAAGGAAGGCAAAGTATGTGGGTGCACAGGACATGATGAGTGACTTGAACATCCTTATCAGTCTACTTACATTTTCTTAGTGAACAAGAAGGAAGGTCATCAGCTGAGACTATGAATGGGGGAGGTGATAGTGTTTGAGGAGAGAGAAAAAAAGTCCAAAATAGTCATGTGACAGACTTGGAGAGGGAAGAGGTTAGGGGCACACAAAAAGATCAGTGGCATCAAGAGTGAGGCTAGTCTGCAGTCCTGTTTATCCACGAATTCATGTAGAGAGCCAGATTTACCCACGGCTGTGGTTTTGTAAAGGACAAGGCAAAAGATAGGCAAGGGAGTGATGATCAACCATGAAATTAAGCTTTGTGGGAGGAAACACAGAGCAGCAAGAGGGTGAGAGACAATCAAAAGTGGTCCATGAAGTCAATGGAGTAAAAGTACTGAACTTTATTAAGCGGAGCCATTTTTTTAGCCACTCAACTCTTTTTGAATCTTAATCCTGTTGTTAACTATGTTAGTTCCTTTTTTGTATTACATGAAAGTAATGCTAAAGTTGACATTAAACTCACCTACTCAAAAATACTTTACCGAGTACCAGATGCTGTGGGATATAAAGTTAAATAAGATTGGTCTTTTACCTCAAGAATTTCACAACCTCCCAAAGGAAACAGGCAAGAAAGCAAGGAATTACAGAATAATGTGGAAAATTCTATTGAAAACTACTATAGTGATACAGAAGGGAGATCTCTGAATCAAATTGGAGGGTGACAGAAGACTTCTGAGGTGGGGCTTTGAAGATCAAATAGATAATCAAACAGGAACTAGAAAAGGTCCTTCCATGACTCACCCAAACTATAAATCAAAATGCTTATTGAAGTTATACCAACAAAGAGTCTTATGGCACATCTCTAAAAATCACCTCCTAAATTAGATAATTTCATGGAGTAGCCATAGCAGTTCTGACAGACTGGGCCATTTCACCCAGTTCTGTTTTCTACATCTTGTCCATGAAGCCATCTTGAGCAACTACTTCAAGTATCTTGCTGGAATCAAAATGCTCCATACAGGTTCTCTGACCTCCCAATGCAGGGAACCTGTCTAAGGGAGAGATTAGTTTACCATTCGTTCTTAGAAAATTCATGAATACCCTCACAGTTTATCACTGGCTTGTTTACCTAAGTGCTAACAAGCCACTTATTTAATATTCTGTTTAAGGATTTTCCCAATAACTTACATCAGATTAATCAACCTGTAACTTGCCTGCTTACAGAGGGTGATATTAGGATGGGAAGCAATACCTCTTTTTGAAAATATTTTAAGGAGATAATAGTGTTTGAGAGTCACTTTTATGCTGAGGGAATTGAGATGAGAAAGTTCTGCCTAAGACAAAGGATGAGGATAGATAGGGCAAGATAAATGGGACAAAAAGGGAGAACATTAGCCTGGAGAAATGGAGTGTTATTTAAGAAGTTTGTGTTCAATTCATGAAGGGGAGTAATCCAGGTCAGCTTGGATAAAGTCCTTAGAAGTTAAAGATGATGTCTTGGTTCTGACATCTGGTAAAAGTCTCTCTTAGAGCTCAAGATAGAAGCCAGACTTACTGGGGAAAAACTTGGAAACCACTTTTAAATAAAACAAAGGAAATTCTTTTCTATGACGTCACACCAATTCTGCCAAATCAGTTTGCCAATGCTTGTCACAATGTTAACAATTAAGAATTTGAACACATAAAAGTCCTTGGTTCCCCTGCAGTTCAGCAAGGCTGCTAAGAATCTGGAATAACTCCTTCAAGGGAAAGGAAAAGAAATTAAATTGATGACAGACAAAAAAATCACAGCTAAATACAGATAAAAGACACTAGTACGTTAAAGAAATTGCATTAATTTTGTCAGCAAGGACCTAGCTGATAGTCAAGCCATTAACTGCTTTTTTCCTTGCCTTAATCATAAAAGTTAATTCAAAAAACAAAAGTTTTATTTCGTGTGATTCCTTTAGTGACTATATTAATTTTTTAATCTTAAAATCAAAATACAGACTTCAGTTCAGTTCAGTTCAGTTCAGTCACTCAGTCGTGTCCGACTCTTTGTAACCCCATGAATCGCAGCACGCCAGGTTTCCCTGTCCATCACCATCTCCCGGAGTTCACCCAGACTCACGTCCATTGAGTCCGTGATGCCATCCAGCCATCTCATCCTCGGTCGTCCCCTTCTCCTCCTGCCCCCAATCCCTCCCAGCATCAGACTCTTTTCCAATGAGTCAACTCTTTGCATGAGGTGGCCAAAGTACTGGAGCTTCAGCTTTAGCATCATTCCTACCAAAGAAATCCCAGGGTTGATCTCCTTCAGAATGGACTGGTTGGATTTCCTTGCAGTCCAAGGGACTCTCAAGAGTCTTCTCCAACACCACAGTTCAAAAGCATCAATTCTTTGGCGCTCAGCCTTCTTCACAGTCCAACTCTCACATCCATACATGACCACAGGAAAAACCATAGCCTTGACTAGACGGACCTTAGTCAGCAAAGTAATGTCTCTGCTTTTAAATATACTATCTAGGTTGGTCATAACTTTTCTTCCAAGGAGTAAGTGTCTTTTAATTTCATGGCTGCAGTCACCATCTGCAGTGAATTTGGAGCCCCCCAAAATAAAGTCTGACACTGTTTCCACTGTTTCCCCATCTATTTCCCATGAAGTGATGGGACCAGATGCCATGATCTTCGTTTTCTGAATGTTGAGCTTTAAGCCAACTTTTTCACTCTACACTTTCACTTTCATCAAGAGGCTTTTTAGCTCCTCTTCACTTTCTGCCATAAGGGTGGTGTCATCTGCATATCTGAGGTTATTGATATTTCTCCCGGCAATCTTGATTCCAGCTTGTGTTTCTTCCAGTCCAGTGTTTCTCAGGATGTACTCCACATATAAGTTAAATAAGCAGGGTGACAATATACAGCCTTGATGTACTCCTTTTCCTATTTGGAACCAGTCTGTTGTTCCATGTCCAGTTCTAACTGTCGCTTCCTGACCTGCATACAGATTTCTCAAGAGGCAGGTTAGGTGGTCTGGTATTCCTATCTCTTCCAGAATTTTCCAGTTTATTGTGATCCACACAATACTATTTTTATCAAAGTTAAAAACAATGACTAATGAAGCAGGAGGGTGGCTAAGGGAGAAACTATCTCTGATTATCTTTTGGTTAAATCTTATTTAAAAAAAAAAAACATGTAATGTTTGAGCAAAGTATCTAATGAGCAGAGAATCCAATATTCTCTGTTCAGTTTTTGCTGGGGAGGCAGGAGGTAGAACCTAGAAATCCTGAAATTGCCAAAATGAAAGTAATCTGATTAAATTTCTCTCAACATTAACAACAATTTATTATTATGCCATTTATTATTATTTATTATTATTATTAGGCTTCCCTTGTCGCTCAGGCGGTAAAGCATCTGGCTACAATGTGGGAGACATGGGTTCGACCCCTGGGTCGGGAAGTTCCCCTGGAGAAGGAAATGGCACCCCACTCCAGTATTCTTGCCTGGAAAATCCCATGGATGGAGGAGCCCGGTAGGCTACAGTCAGTCCATGGGGTCTCAAAGAGTCGGACACGACTGAGCCACTTCACTTCACTTCATTATTATGCCAAGATTAGCCAGCCTTGGAAACCAGTATGTTTCCTTCAGGAAAGGCAGCTAAGGCAATCAGAAAAATATGTTGGTTGGTTTTTTTAACCAGCATTACTTATGCAATAGTAACCAAACGGTGTGAATAATTATACATCAGTGGGTACTCCACGGGCAGGTACCATCTTGTCTATTGTCTTACATGCTCCGAACAGACAGAAGATCGTGCTACAAAACCAATAACTTTTGAAAACTGAATCACATGAATAGTTTAGACTGAAATCTATGCAAAATTAATCTGGCATATTCAATGATGAATCATTGCTATTGTGTTTTTATGTTATTGCAATTATACATAATTGATGATTGGTTCATACATTTATTGTAACTAGCATTTTAAACTATTTTTTTCTCTTTTATTTCTCAGTGCCTGCTGTTGGTGTTACTGGAAAGTTTTCCTCATTCTATAGCAGATTTTAATTATCACTTTACTTCTGTCACAGAAGTTAAAACAAAATTCTGGACTTGATACCTCAAATTTAGGTCCCAGGCTCTAGTCTGAGGAACTCTGCCCTGAAGTGCCTTGCCCACTCTACACCATCACAGGAGATCTTCAAATGCCATTTTAATTACTCTCCATTTAGGACCCTAGAAGTTATGCTAACTGAACAGACAAGAGAATGAAAATGTAGGTTGTAAGCCTGTGCGGGAGCTGGCAATATGGCAAGTGCATGCGGGAAGGCAGTGTACAGGGCAGGGGTGGAAGAGCAGGTTGATCCCCAAGGGTGGGTGAAAAAAAGAAGAGGCAGATGCCAGAGAGGGAACAGATGTGGAGTTTATAAACCTGCACCCCAATACTTCAGAGAAAACATAAATCTTCTCCCATTTGTTTTTTCCTATCTACCCTCTTCTGATGTTTAGCCTTTATACTGGCAGATGCTCAGGTGTGTTCAGGGTGGTATAATCGGGCATTGATCAGGTTACAAAAAGAATGGCAAAACCAATACAATATTGTGAAGTAATTAGCCTCCAATTAAAATAAATAAATTTAAATTTAAAAAAATTAGGAAACAATCTCTGTTTAAGTCATTGGGAAAAAATTAAGGGACAGCTTATCTCCACATTATTGCACAGACATCTTCTCCATTTTATGCACTGCCTAGGACTTAGTGTAATGCCTCATATACTGCTGCTGCTGCTAAGACTTTTCAGTCACGTCCAACTCTGTGCGACCCCATAGATGGCAGCTGACCAGGCTCCCCTGTCCCTGAGATTCTCCAGGCCAGAATACTGGAGTGGGTTACCATTTCCTTTTCCAGTACATGTGTGCATGCTAAGTCGCTTCAGTGTCCAACTCCTCATATGCCGCTAAGTCGCGTCAGTCGTGTCCAACTCTGTGTGACCCCACAGATGGCAGCCCACCAGGCTCTGCCACTCCTGGGATTCTCCAGGCAAGAACACTGGAGTGGGTTACCATTTCCTTCTCCAATGCATGAAAGTGAAACGTGAAAGTGAAGTCACTCAGTCGTGTCTGACTCTTCGCGACCCCATGGATGGCAGCCCACCAGGCTCCTCTGTCCATGGGATTTGCCAGGCAAGAGTACTGCTATAGGAGCTCAATGAATAATTACTGAATATATTATTGTTAATAATTTTTAAAAGAAACTTCTCAGTATTATATGTATATTGCTGTCTAGAACCAAGTCACAGACTCACCTAACCAATTCATAGCTTCCTGAATTGTTAATCTAGAAACAGTACAAGCATCCAGGATATAGCAGGGAGAGTGTACGCCTGAGTCTGTAGTTATTTTGGGAGCCAAGACCACCCAAAATAAGCAGGTCTCTATCCTCCTCTAAATATTCACAAGGAATATCTCTTAATAAACAATGTTAAAAATAAAAGTGTATTTTCTTGGAAAAACTCTATTAGTCTTGGCCTTGCTTCATTCCGTATTCCAAGGCCAAATTTGCCTGTTACTCCAGGTGTTTCTTGACTTCCTACTTTTGCATTCCAGTCCCCTATAATGAAAAGGACATCATTTGGGGTGTTAGTTCTATAAGGTTTTGTAGGTCTTCATAGAACCGTTCAACTTCAGCTTCTTCAGCATTACTGGGTGGGGCATAGACTTGGATTACTGTGATACTGAATGGTTTTCCTTGGAAACGAACAGAGATCATTCTGTCGTTTTTGAGATTGCATCCAAGTACTGCATTTCGGACTCTTTTGTTGACCATGATGGCTACTCCATTTCTTCTAAGGGATTCCTGCCCGCAGTAGTAGATATAATGGTCATCTGAGTTAAATTCACCCATTCCAGTCCATTTGAGTTCGCTGATTCCTAGAATGCCGACGTTCACCCTTGCCATCTCTTGTTTGACCACTTCCAATGTGTCTTGATTCATGGACCTGACATTCCAGATTCCTATGCAATATTGCTCTTTACAGCATCGGATCTTGCTTCTATCACCAGTTACATCCACAACTGGGTATTGTTTTTGCTTTGGCTCCATCCCTTCATTCTTTCTGGAGTTACTTCTCCACTGATCTCCCGTAGCATATTGGGCACCTACTGACCTGGGGAGTTTCTCTTTCAGTATCCTATCATTGTGCCTTTTCATACTGTTCATGGGGCTCAAGGCAAGAATACTGAAGGGGTTTGCCATTCCCTTCCCCAGTGGACCACATTCTGTCATACCTCTCCACCATGACCTGCCTGTCCTGGATGGCCCCATGGGCATGGCTTAGTTTCATTGAGTTAGACAAGACCATGGTCCTAGTGTGACCAGATTGACTAGTTTTCTGTGATTATGGTTTCAGAGTGTCTGCCCTCTGATGCCCTCTTGCAACACCAACCGTCTTACTTGGGTTTCTCTTACCTTGGAAGTGGGGTATCTCTTCACGGCTGCTCCAGCAAACCACAGCCGCTGCTCCTTACCTTGGAAGAGGGGTATTTCCTCACTGCCACCCCTCCTGACCTCGAGCGTGGAATAGCTCCTCTAGGCCCTGCTGCGCCTGCGCAGCCACTGCTCCTTGGATGTGGGGTTCCTCCTCTCGGCCGCCGCCCTGGCCTCGGGCATGGGGTTGCTCTTCCCGGCCGCCGCCCCTGGCCTCGGACACGGGGTAACTCCTCTTGGCCGTTCCTGTGCCATTGCAGCCTGGCACTCTCGGCCGCTGCCCCTGACCTCGGATGTGGGGTAACTCCTCTTTATGCTGCCCCTCAGGCATGGGGTCCTCCCGGTTTCTGCCCCTGACCTTGGACATGGGGTAGCTCCTCTCAGCCGCGCTCTGCACAGCTTCGCACCACCTGCGCTCTGTGCACCTTCGCAACCGCCCGCGTTTAGCAAACGCTCTTTCAACAACACAAGAGAAGACTCTACACATGGACATCACCATAAGGTCAACATTGAAACCAGAGTGATTATATTCTTTGCAGCCAAAGATGGAGAAGCTCTATACAGTCAACAAAAACAAGACTGGGAGCTGACTGTGGCTCAGATCATGAACTCCTTATTGCCAAATTCAGACTTAAACTGAAAAAAGTAGGGAAAACCACTAGACCATTCAGGTATGACCTAAACCAAATCTCTTGCAATTATACAGTGAAAGTGACAAATAGATTCAAGGGACTAGATCTGATAGATAGAGTGCCTGATGAATTATGGACAGAGGTTTGTGACACTGTACAGGAGACAGGGATCAGGACCATCCCCATGGAAAAGAAATGCAAAAAAGCAAAATGGCTGTCTGGGAAGGCCTTACAAATAGCTGTGAAAAGAAGAGAAGCGAAAAGCAAAGGAGAAAAGGAAAGATATAAGCATCTGAATGCAAAGTTCCAAAGAATAGCAAGAAGAGATAAGAAAGTCTTCCTCAGTGATCAATGCAAAGAAATAGAGGAAAAGAACAGAATCAGAAAGATTAGCAATCTCTTCAAGAAAATTAGAGATACCAAGGGAACATTTCATGCAAAGATGGACTTGTTAAAGGATAGAAATGGTATGGACCTAACAGAGGCAGAAGATATAAAGAAGAGGTGGCAAGAATACACAGAAGAGCTGTACAAAAAAGATCTTCACAACCAACATAATCACGATGGTGTGATCACTCATCTAGAGCCAGACATCCTGGAATGTGAAGTCAAGTGGGCCTTAGAAAGCATCACTATGAACAAAGCCAGTGGAGGTGGTGGACTTCCAGTTGAATTATTTCAAATCCTGGAAGATGATGCTGTGAAAGTGTTGCACTCAATAGGCCAGCAAATTTGGAAAACTCAGCAGTGGCCACAGGACTGGAAAAGGTCAGTTTTCATCCCAATCCCAAAGAAAGGCAATGCCAAAGAATGCTCAAACTACCACACAATTGCACTCATCTCACATGCTAGTAAAGTAATGCTCAAAATTCTCCAAGCCAGGCTTCAGCAATATGTGAACCGTGAACTTCCTGATGTTCAAGCTGGTTTTAGAAAAGGCAGAGGAACCAGAGATCAAATTGCCAACATCTGCTGGATCATCGAAAAAGCAAGAGTTCCAGAAAAAACATCAATTTCTGCTTTCTTGACTATGCCAAAGCCTTTGACTGTGTGGATCACAATAAACTGTGGAAAATTCTGAAAGAGATGGGAATGCCAGACCACCTGACCTGCCTCTTGAGAAATCTGTATGCAGGTCAGGAAACAACAGTTAGAACTGGACATGGAACAACAGACTGGTTCCAAATAGGAAAAGGAGTACATCAAGGCTATCTATTGTCTCCCTGCTTATTTAACTTATATGTGGAGTACATCATGAGAAACACTGAGCTGGAAGAAGCACAAGCTGGAATCAAGATTGCCGGGAGAAATATCAATAACCTCAGATATGCAGATGACACCACCCTTATGGCAAAAGTGAAGAGGAACTAAAAAGCCTCTTGATGAAAGTGGAGAGTGAAAAAGTTGGCTTAAAGCTCAACATTCAGAAAACGAAGATCATGGCATCCGGTCCTATCACTTCATGGGAAATAGCTGGGGAAACAGTGGGAACAGTGTCAGACTTTATTCTGGGGGGTTTCCCTGGTGGCTTAGAGGTTAAAGCATTTGCCTGGAATGCAGGAGACCCGCGTTTGATCCCTGGGTCAGGAAGATCCCCTGGAGAAGGAAATGGCAACCTTCCAGTACTCTTGCC